>NC_050454.1:0-306093 GCF_903995425.1 Onychomys torridus | reverse complement strand
TTGATGTATAAATGAATATTGGAGCTATTCAGAGCTGGGCACTTGTGGGAAACTCATCTGGTGATTGGACAATTATTTATTCCTACTGGCACTCTTTCCCGTTCTCAGGACTTGAACCTGAGTCGAGGCTGTACCCCAACACCCTTGGTCAAGAATTTTACTAGATATATTCTATTTCCAGTACTGGAAGCTTCATTTTGAGACGAGAACTGTCCAATCAGGGTTCTGTCTCCTTCATTCATGGCAGTTTTATTTAGATCACTTTCATACATGTAAAAAAAATTAGGGAGTTTCTACATCATTAGACCCCTCAAATGGCCCTTGGCTTTAGCTATCTCATACCTATATTCTCTTACTTTGCCGACTCTTCTCTCACCCTTCCTGCTTAATTCTCTCAAATCAGTATCACATCCCTTATATCCATCTAGGACTACCCATTTTATTTTCCTTTCCTAGGAAGATCCTTCCTTTCTCACAAGCCCCTTACTCTATACTTAATCTCTGTGGTTTTATGTGTTGTAGCTTGCTTACCAATAACTAAACATTCAACTCCGTCATATAAATGATTATATAACAAATTTGTCTTTCTGGGTCTGAATTACCTCTCCCAGTATTATTTTTCCCAGTTCCATCCATTTACCTGAGAATTTCACTATTTCCTTTTTTAATGGCTGAGTCATATTCCATTGTGTGAATGTACTACATTTTATCTATTTATCTGTTGACTGCTAGTTAAATTGCTTCTGATTCCTGGCTATTAAGAATAGAACATCAATGCATATGCTTGGACAAGTGTCTCTGTTGTAGGATGAAGTGATTTTTTAGGTATATGACCAAGAGTTGTTTAGGTGGTACTTGAGGTACTTTTTTTTAATCTTTTTTTAATTTATTTTTTTATTATATTTGTGTTTTAATTTTACACATCAGCCATGAGTTCCCCTGTCCTCCCCCCTCCCACACCGACCCCTACTCTTCTCTCATCTCATCCCCTCCATTCCCATCTCCTCCAGGGCCAAGACTCCCCTCGGGATTCATTTAAACCTGGTGGATTCAGTACAGGCAGGTCCAGTCCCCTCCTTCCAGGCTGAACAAAGTGTCCCTGTGTAAGCCCAAGGTTCCAAACAGCCAGCTCATGCACTAAGCACAGGTCCTGGTCCTACATCCTGGATGCCTCCCAAACAGTTCAAGCTACTCAGTTGTTTCACTTATCCAGAGGGCCTGATCCAGCTTGGGGTTCCACAGCCATTGGTTCATAATTCATGTGCTTCCATTCATTTGGCTATTTGTCCCTGTGTTTTTTGCAATCTTGGTCTCAACAATTCATGCTCTTACAGTCCCTCCTCTTTCTCGACAGTTGGACACCTGGAGCTCCACCTGGGGCCTGACTGAGAATCTCTGCATCCACTTCCATCAGTTATTGGCCAAGAGGTCCAGCACGACTGTTAGGGTGTTTAGTCATCTGATCACCAGACTAGGTTAGATCAGGCTTTCTCTCGACCATTGCCAGCAGTCTACAGAGGATGTATCATTGTGGATTTCTGGGGACCTCTCTAGCACTCTGCCTATTCCTGTCCTCATGTGGTCTTCATTTATCATGGTCTGTTATTCCTCATTCTCCCTTTCTGTTCTTGTTATTTCCTTTTTTAATGGCTGAGTCATATTCCATTGTATAAATGTATTACATTTTATCTATTTATCTGTTGACTGCTAGTTAAATTGCTTCTGATTCCTGGCTATTAAGAATAGAACATCAATGAATATGCTTGGACAAGTGTCTCTGTTGTAGGATGAAGTGTTTTTTTAGGAATTTGACCAAGAGTTGTTTAGGTAGTTCTTGAGGCAGATTGATGATTATCTTTCTAAGGAACTGTCACACCAATTTCCATAATGGTTGTACAAGTTTGCATGCCCACAAGCAGTGAATAGGTGTTCTCCTTGTTCCAATTCTTTGCCATTGTGAGCCATTACCTGTTTCACTGATTTTAGCCATCTGACATGTATATGATGAAATCTCAAAGTAGATTTGATTTTCATTTCCCTGAAGGTTATAGATGTTAAACATATCCTTGTTTCCCAGGAATTTTAGTTTCTTCTTTTGAGCATTCTCTGTTTATATCTGTATCCCATTTTGAATTGGGTTATTTGTTTACTTGACGCCCAATTTCTTGAGTTCTTTACATATTTCCACTCTCAGTCATCTATCAGATGTGGAGTTGGTAAAAATGTTTTCATATTCTGTAGCCTGCCTTTTTGTATTGATGGTGGTGCCCTTGCCTGTACAGAAGCTTTTCATTTTCATGAGGTCTCATTTATTAATTGTGTTATTAGCACCTGTGCTATTGGTGTTCTGTTCAGAAAGTTTTATCCTGTGCCAATGACTTCAAATCTATTTTCTACTTTCTGTTCTATCAGATTAAGTGTATCTGCTCTTATTTTGAGGCTACTGATTCATTTGGAGTGCAGTTTTGTTCCAGGTAATAAATATGGACTTCTTTGCATTTCTACATTCAGCCATTCAGTTTGACCACCACCATTTTTTGAGGATGATATCCTTTTTCCAGTGTGTATTTCTCATTTTTTTAAATAAAAAAAATCAGGCAACTTTAGGTGTGTGGACTTCTACCTGGATCTTCTATTTGATTCTATTGATCAATATGTCTGCCTTGTGCCAATACTATGTTGTTGTTATTACTATCACTCTATATTAAAATTTGAGATCAGGGATGATGATACATTGAACAGAAATTTTATCATCGAGAAGTGTTTTAGTTGTCCTGTGATGTGATGTGTGTGTGTGTGTGTGTGTGAGTGTGTGTGTATGCATGTGTGTTTCCATAAGAATTTGAAAAATATTTTTTTAAGTTTTTAAGTGTGGAGAATTGTGCCAGAGTTTTGATGGAGATTATATGGAATATGTAGTATGATTTTGGTAGGATAACTATTTTCACTATGTTACCACTACTAATCTATGAGCATGGCAGATAGATCCATCTTCTGACATATTCTTCAAATTCTTTCTTAAATATCTCAAAGACTTTATTACACAAGTCCTTTACTTGCTTAGTTAGAATTACCATAAGATATACTATATTATTCTAGTTTGTTGTGAAAGATATGGTTTCACTGATTTCTTTCCCAGTCCATTTGTCATTTGGATATAAGAGGGCTATTAATTTTTGCTAATTTTTGTTAATGTGAACCTGCTTCTTTGCAAAAAGTGTTTATCAGCTGTAGGAGTTTCCTGGTGAAATTTTAGGGTCAGGTATGTATACTCTGACATCACTTGCAAATAATGATAATTTTACACTGTCCACTCCTATTTGTGTCTCCTTGATTTCCCTCCACTATCTTGTTGCTCTAGTTAAGACCTCAAGTACTGTATTGAATGACTTAGATAGAGTGGGCAACCTTGTTTTATTCCTGATTTTAATGAAAATGCTTTGAGTTACTCTCCAGTTGAATTGATGTTGGCAATGGACTTGCCGCATATTGTCTTTATTATGTTGAGGTGTGACCTTAGGATCTCCTGGACTTTTATCAGGAAAGGTGTTGCATTTTGTTGCATTTAATGAAATAAGCATATGGTTGTACTCTTTCAGTCTTTTTACATGGTGGATTATATTTATCAATTTACATCTGTTGAACCATCCCTGAATCATTTAAATGATGCCTTCATGATCACAGTAGATGAACTTTCTGAGGTGCTGTTGGGTTTGCTTTGCATTTTATTTTTACTAAATATTAATTGCATTTTAAAAAATAATAGTCATATTTATTTCATTAAGAATAATTTCATCTATGTTCATAAGGGAAATTATCTATTATTTTCTTTCTTTGTGGGAGCTTTATATGGTTTGGGTATCAGGGTAATTGGGCTTAGAAACTGAGTTGTGTCATGTTCCTTTTGTTTCTATATTGTGGAATAATTTGAGGAGTATTGGTATTAACTCTTCTTTGAAAGTCTGATAGAATTCTGTGATAAAACTTCTTGCCCTGAACTTTTTTTGTTAGTAGACTTTTATTTGTGTTTTCTATTTAATTAGGAGTTGCAGGTCTATTTAGATTGTTTATCTGATCTGGATACAACATTGGTAGGTGGTCTGTATTGAGAAAATTATCCATTTCCTTTAGATTTTTCAATATGGAGGAGCACAGGTTTTTAAAGCATGTCTATGTGGTTCTCTAGATTTTCTCATTGTCTTTTATTATGTTCTCCTTTTCATCTGTAATTTTGTTAATTTGTATCTTTCCTTTCCATCTTTTCATTATTTCCATTAAGGGTTTGTCAATCATTTTGATTTTCTCAAAGAACCAAATTTTTGTTTCATTGACTCCTTATATTGGTTTTGTTTGTTTGTTTCTATTCCATTAGTTTCAGCTCTGAATTTGATTATTTCTTGACATCTACTCCTTTGGGTTGTAATTCTTTCTTTTTGTTCTAAAACTTAACTATTAAGTTACTAACATTAGAATACTTCTTTTTTAATGTTGGCACTCAGTGTTAGGTACTTGCCTCTTAGAACTGCCTTTATTATATCCCATAAGTTAAGGTATGTTGTATTTTCATTTTCATTCAATTCTAAAATGTTTTTTAATTTCCTTCTTAATTTCTGTCTAGACTTATTTTTTCATCGAGTGGTGAGTTTGTAAACTTTCTGTTGTTCTTGATATTCAGCTTTCATCCATGGTGGTTACATAGGATACAGAATGCTATCTCAGTTTTATTGGATCTATTGAGAATTGTTTGTCTGTGTGGTCCATTTTGGAGAAAATTCTATGAATTTATGAGAAGGCATATTCTTTTGTATTTGGGTAAAATGTTATGTAACATCCATTACATCTATTTGGTTTATGACATTAGTGAATTCTAGCATTTCTCTGTCTAGTATTGCCTGGATATCCCATTTACTGGCAAGAGTGTTGTATTGACAAAAGTGGCATTTCACTGTGTTTGGGCTGATATGTGATTTAAGGTGTAACAGTGCATCCTTTACGAACTTGGGTGCCTTTGTGTTTGTGGTAAGAATTTCAATGTCCTCTTCGTGGAATTTTGATTTAATAAATATGCAATTTCCCTATCTCTTCTGGTTAGTTTTCATTTGAGGTTTATTTTGCCAGATATTAAAGTGACTACACTGGCTTGTTCCTGAGGTCTGTTTGATTGGAATATCTTTTTTATTCCCTTTATCCAGAGGGGATATCTATCCTTGATGTTCAGGTGTGTTTCTTTGATTCAGCAGAAAGATGGATCCTGTTTTCATGTACATTCTGTTAGTCTATGTCCTTTTATTGGGGAATTGATAGCATTGACATTGAGAAATATCAATGTTCAGTGTTTGCTGGTTCCTGTTATTTTATTGCCATGGTTTAGATTTGTTGTCATTTTTTAAAATTTTCCAGTCTGATATTATTTATTTCTTGTGGAGTTTTTTTGGGGGTGGGGTTGTTCTTAGTCTCTTTGGGTTGAACTTTTTCATTGAGTGCCTCCTGTAGGGTTATATTTGTATATAGATAAATAGCTTAAAACAACAACTACAATAACAAAATAAAACACACTACCAGAGCATAAACAGAAAGAAAGCCACCAAGGGCCAAGTGTTATTTTTTTTTTTTGCTTTTGATTCTGTATATGATGCTTTCAGTTTTTACTTTGACTTCCCCACAGTAATGGAACATATCCTAGAATTATAAGCCAAATAACCTGTTTTGTCCTTATGTTGCTTTTTGTTGTTCCTAGCAACAGTAATGAAACTAGAACAATGGCTTAAAGTATAAAAAAAAATGAATTAATCTTTTCTCACAGTAATGAAAGAAAATAGTAATGAAACTATTGTATATCTGCATCATTGTGTTGTTAGTTTTCTGTCAACTTGACACAAGGTAGTGTCATTCAGGAAATAACCTCAACAGATAAAGGGCTTCCATGATATTGTCGATAGGCAAAGCTGTAGGGAAATTTCTTGGTTAATAACTGATGTAGGAGGACCAAGCTTACTGTGAGCAGAGCCGCTCCTGAGCAAGTTGTCCTAAGTTGTGTAAAAAAGCAGGCTGAGCAAGTCATGGAGAACAGGCTGGTAAGCAGTGTTTCTCCATGGTTTCCACTTCAATCCTTGCTTTCAGGTTCCTGCCTTGAGTTCCTGGCAGACTCCCTTAAAAGGAGGACTGTGACATTGAAGTGTAAATGAAGAAATCTCTTAGAGGCCACAAGAATATATGATAGAAATTCAGCTGTGTATTAAAGCTATATTTTGACCAGCCAAGGATATGTCAAAAACAAGCCATTTATTATGAAATATTTGATATTATCCAATTTTTAATATTTCAGCTTTTTCATGCTATGAAATTCTTGTGTGCCCAAATACCATTTGGCAAACAGTTAAGCTTTCCAGACCTTCTGAACTTCTAGGTAACTAACTCCCCCATGACATTTTAAGCACAGTAACAGAAACCCTAAGACACAGTAACCAACCATTTTCTGATTGAATTTAAGTACTCTACAAGTGGAACCTATCCCTGGTACCAGTATCAAGCCAAAATCTGTGGCTACACAAGTCATAGATGTTGTTGCTCTCCTAACTGGAAATAGTATCAAACCAACTCCGAATTACTTATTATTACACCTGTATATACATCTCTCAACTGTCATCACAGATGCTTCTGTTGCAGTAGATGACAATTAACACAGAGACTCACAACTGGCCAAAGTACAGAGAATGAGTGTAGAATGCTCTTCCCTAAATAAACATCTGTACTAAGCTCTCTCCTCCCAAGACTCAGGGATCATTGCAAAAGAAAGAGTAGAAAGAAATAGGCAGAAGCAGTGAATGACCATAACAAAATTGCCTTCTGAACACAGCAGACAGTGGTACTTTCGAACTTACAGCACTTGTGACAGCATGCACAAGCCATGAGCAAGCTTAAGCCAAACAAAAATCCTAACATGGAAAGGGGACCAGGGCATTAAGTATTATCTCTGTCCCAGAAGCTTTGGGAATTAATTGGTAGCTACTAGGAAAAGAAATCATGAATCCATTCTACAGAAGAAACAAATAGGAAAGTGGAACTGGCCTGGGTGGTGCTATGTCAGAGTGATAGGTTTTGCTTGTTTGTTTGTTTGTTTTTTTAATTTATGATTTTTGGGGCAAATAAGTCACTCTCTAACATTTCACCTATCATCACTCATAGCCGCACTGCATTTACTGGTAAATTCATCTTTAGCCAGATACCCTTAATCCTCTGAATGAGGATTGTTCTTTTTTTTCTGCCCACTGATGGCTGATGTTTCATACTCCACTTCTGTTACTGTGAGTTGCTGTTCTTAACCACCTGCTTCCTGTTGGTCTGAAAGGAAATGACAGTTGTAAAGATCATCAAAAAAAAAAAAAAAAAAAAAAACAGTCAGGTGTAGTGACTGTAATCTCATTTGTGTGACAGCTGCTGGGGTTGTGCATGATCTACCAAGCAGAACCTATTAGATTTGAATTAGTTATTTGACTTAGGTATGCATGGGATCAACCATGTTGCTCTGGGTTGGTCAACAATCTGAATGAAAAATGAGCAATGATTATTAACTTATGCCATTGTAAAGATTATCAAAGTGAGAAGTTATTACCCATGGTCAAGTTGATCATCATCATTATAAGGAAAAGCTGAAAACATTTTAATAGCTATATACCTAAATATTTTCTAATTATTTCTTTTTTTGAGATTAAAATATATTTACATCATTTTCACCTTCCTTTTCTTCCCCTCCAAACCCTCTTATATAACCCTCCTTTCTGTCTTTTAAATTCATGCCATCCTTTTTAATTAGTTACGTGTGTGTGTGTGTGTGTGTGTGTGTGTGTGTGTGTGTGTGTTCCTAAGTAAATAAATTCAACCAACACTGTATAATGTTACTTTTATAAATATTTTCAGGACTGAACATTTTTTGTTGATAATCATCTAGTTAATTGTTCCCTGGAGAAGACAATGGCTTTTGCTTTCAGCATCCTCAAGTTGCCTGCAGATTTTTGGTGAGAATGAGACATCCTCATTCACTGTTCCACCCATCCAACCAGGCCACATTGCCATGTGTACTGCTGTTGTCCTTGTTCTCCTCGTGTTTTGCAGTAATGATGGTGAGATTTTATGTGTGTGGCTTCTGATATACCTAGGACACATAATCTCAGAGCAAACTCCCTGTTCTGTCTGTTACCATCATTCTACCCCCTCTTTCCCAATGGTTGCTGAGCCTCCATTAAGGGATTTGTATTATAGGTGTATCCATTCAAACTGAGCTCCAACTCTGCATTTTGATTGCTTGTGGTTTTCTGTAATAGTCTCCATCTGTTTCAAAGACAAGGTTCCTAAATGAGTGGTGAGGACTGCACTTATCTCTTGGTATTGAGACAAATACATGGACAGTGCAGGATTATACTTGTTTATTAAAATGGTGGTTGTAGGTTTTCTTCCAAGATCCATGACTTCACTAGCCTGAGTACCTGGCTATGTTTCCTATACCAGGAATGATTTCCCTCTTGCTTAAAGGGCCTTAAGGACATTTAGCAGGCTGTTGTTTACTGCCAAGGTGTGTGTGCCACTATTGCTCTCTTAGAATTATTGTGCCATGCTGGCCATTGTTGTGAGTCATAGGTATCATAGGTGGGTAGGACTGTTGGTTGCCTCTCCTCTTTGGAAGCTAGTTAGCCAGGCACTGGTGGTGGATGCCTTTAATCCCAGCACTTGGGAGGCAGAGGCAGGCAGATCTCTGTGAGTTCAAGGCCAGTCTGGGCTACAGAGTGAGTTCCAGCAAGGGCAGAAGGCTACACAAAGAAACCCTGTCTCAAAAACAAACAAACAAACAAAAATAACAAAAAGAAAGAAAGAAAGAAAGAAAGAAAGAAAGAAAGAAAAAGAAAAGAAAAGAAAAAAGAAAAGAAAGAGGAAAACTCCATTTTGTGCTAGGAACCCATTCTAATTCCTAAAAGATAGTTTCCTGGTAACTCTGACACTTTTCCCCCTCCCCAGAATTCTGACACTCATATGAAAGGATTAACTTCTTGCTCTGGTGTCTGTTAACTACATTTTTCACTATAACAGGGGGAGTGAGGCAGTTCTTCAAGTAGGTGTGATTCTAGGTTGAAAACTAGATCCTAAAAACTAAGTGTTCACATATAGACCTAGGAGTCAGTAGGACATTATTCTTACCTTAAGGTTATTAGCCACAGGATATCTGGCCTAGATTTCCAGTAATCTGACAGCCTCCATCGTGCCACCTGCCATATGTCCAACAGATTACTTTGGTCAACTCTGTCTCTATCTGATCAAATATTTTCAGTACTAGATGGTCCCTCTAGCAGTTTTAATGATCACACTGAAATAAGAAATGGATCTGTTTGATTCAAACATACCCTGAGTTGCCTAATGTTAGAGAAATGTAGAGACAGATTTCTGAGAGCTGCAAACTTTGAAGAGACTCTCTGTGCTCTCTATTACAATTCTTGTTTTGGTTAGTTCAGTGTTTCTCCATTTTTTCTACCATGTCCATATAGATTTGTGGTGCTTGTGGCTGAAGAAAGGTCTTACATGACCCAGGTAAGTTCTCTACCAATGAGCTATATTCTCAGGCTTTTCGGTTTTCTTTTTCTTTCAAATGTCGTACTTTTAACAATGTATCTTAGACGTATCCATTTCTCACCCCCTCACTCACTCTAACTCTCCCATGCTTTCCCAATATACCCTCCATACTCCTCCCAATTTCATGTCCAATGAATAATTCCCATATGCACATTGGAGGGTTTCATCCACATAGGAACAGGCAACTGAACACAACCAAAGGTCACACACTACCTTCCACCAAAAAATGGTCTTTCAGCACCTTTTAGCTGCCCTTAGCTACTCAGGCAGATGTGAGACCTCAGGAGCTCTCCCTACTCCATTCTGGAATTTTAACTGGCTGGATCTTATGGAGGCCTTATGCAGATAACAACAGTGATGCATGCTCATGTTTGCAACTCCAAGAGGCCACACATGCCCAGTACCGATCCTCATTTGTTTTCTTACATTCTTTCTTTCCCTCTTCCTCATTGTGTCTGGTGTCTTAAATAATGGAGTAATATATAAGTCCTATGGAAAGTTCAGAATTCACAGTCTCATACTGTCAGCAATATGAACAGTCTGAATTGACTGTTACTGTAGAGCTTTGAGGATGGCTCCATAGATACATCTATTTAAATATTTGGTCCCCAGTTGTAGGAATGTTTGGGAAGGATTAGGAGGTGTGGTCTTGTTGGAGAAGGTGTGCTGCTAGGGGTGAAATTTGAGTTTTCAAAAAGACCTTCCCATTCCCAGTTAGCTTGCTCTCACCGACCACCCCTCCCTTTTGTGGTTGTTGTTTTAGAATGTAAGCTTAAACAATGCCACAATGGTTATGGACTCACCCTCTGGAACTTTAAGTAAGCACCAATTAAGCACTTTCTTCCATAAGTGGTCTTTGTTATGGTGTTTTATCATAACAATAAAAACATAATTAAAGTAGAAGTTGGTACCAGAAGCTGAGATAGTGCTGTGATAGGCAGGACCATGTTGAGTTGTGGAGAAACATAGAAGATGTTGGGACATTTGACTAGGAGTTAGGAATGCACTTGAACACTCTAGGTAGCAGTTTAATGGCCCATCTTAGTGGGAACTTGGAAACAGTAGTGCTGAGCAATGTGAACTGTGGAGGCCAAGATTAAGATCAAGATATTTCCAATGGAAACACATTAGCAACTAAATTAGAGATTGTTCTTGTAGCATTTTGAAAAAGAATGTAGCTGTTTTGACATGGTCCTTGAAACCTGTCTGAGGCTAAATTTGTGAGTTTTAGACTGATTTCACTGGCCATTGATATTTTAAGACATCCTAAATTTGACTCTGTTTTCAGGTTATTAGTGACTGCTGTTACAATGGAATACAGTGAAAAAGAGCAGGTGGAGAAAAGCAAATACAAAATGTAATTTGTATAGAAAAAGATCACTGGAATGTTTAATTTTCTGGATCCAGCTCCACACAGTCCTCAGGCCCAGCAGTGTGTGGGTAGGCTGAGAGTCAGACCAGCCAGTGAACTACGGAATCTGAAATCTCCTTCTGGGAGTTTCAATTTGGATGCTGTTTGTACTCTTTCAAAAAAAAAATCACATTTAATTCACCCAGTTGATCATCTGCATCTTACAGCCAAAGGTGTTGTACTAGAGGAACAATGACAAAGGTCTTCAGACAGGCTGGTGGCCCTCTCACCTTTTTTTTTAAAGTATTGTATTAGTGAAGGAAATATCTATTGGGCCTTCCATGTGAGAGATTAGGTTTTAAATACCAAATCCACTTAAGCATTCCAGTTTCCTAACCTTTAGAATTTCCTCATCAGTACTAAGCCAAGGGTTAGTAAGATCCCATCTCAAAAACAACAACAACAAAACAATACAAAATAATAATAAAAAAAACCCAGAAAAATAAAGAACCCAGCCTGGGAATGTCAGACCAGTCCCTACTCTGAAGCTCATCTTGTCACAACCTCTTGCGGAAACAAGTCAAATAAACTCTTGGCAACAGTTTTGGTCATGTGATCTTCAATATTAACCTATAATATCTGTTCAATAAACCCATATCAATAAGCTCAGGCTGATCTGTATTTATGATCCTTGTGCCATTACCCCACACCTTTTCTGTCGCGCCCACCTCGACCAGCAAGGAAGACGCGACATCTGGATCCTTCTCATCACAGTTTATTCAGACCTTTGATTAGTTACATTGTGTCTCTCTCGCTGGGGCAAGCCTCTCCCAGCACCTAAGTAGGGCTGGGCAACCAACCCCAAGCAGCCACGTGGGCACTGTCCACAGGTTCACGCATATGCCAGCAACACACGAATCCAGCCATAGCCAAATAAGGAGCTGTTTACCCTAAAGAGTGTTTGCCATCGGGAAGGCAGAGGGTAGAAGCCAGAGCCATCTTTAGGGTGCGGCTACACGCGGCTCTCTACAGTTTCCCCCTTTTTGTTTTACAAAGCAACAGGCAAGAGTAGAGGTCTGATCTCTGTTAAAATGGAACATGTACTAATGTTTGTCCAGGCATCGTCCACCCAGAGAACATTAGACCCGTCCGATACCCTTTTCACAGAGGTGGGAGTTAGGGTACCAACCCACATGCAATCAGACTTGCTCTTCTTGAGGTCAGCATATCATAACCTCAAGTGCAGTGCGCAGGCCTCGCATCCTGTGCCTAAATATCTTTTAAAGTAGCCAACCAGGCTTGGGGAGACTGCCCTGCATCAATGGCCATAAAGGCTTGGACAATCATGGCTGCATGGCGACGCTGTGAGATCCTAATGCGACAAATGCACCACAAGCATACTAGGGAGGTGAGCACCAGTAAACCTACTAGGGCTCCTATTCCCGCCCACTCCTTCATGTGATCCATGGCTGTAGCAATCCAAGAAGACAATCCCTCCACCAGTCCGGTATCCACTCGAGTCGAATTCACCGTGACAATAGCCACTCTCAGCTGGTCCATCAGGTTATCAAACTCTCTGGTCCAATTACCTAAAAGATAACTAGACAACCTTTTAGATAAATCTGTAGCATAACAATTGGAAGCATCCAAATTCAAAAAATTCAGAGTAAATAATGCAAGAGAAAGTCTGTCCTTAGGGGTATGGCCATAGCCTATTCCCCCTTTTGTTTTTGAAGCAACTCCTTCAAGGAGCGATGAGCACGCTCCACAATGCCTTGACCTTGTGGATTATATGGTAGGCCATGTACAAGTTGCACATTCATCTGTTGACAGAAGGAAGTGAACTTCTGTCCAGTATATGCAGGACCATTGTCTGTCTTTAACTGTTGAGGCTTACCCCATGTTGCCCAAGCTTCTAAGCAATGAGCAATGACATGAGAGGCTTTTTCTCCTGCCATTGGGGTGGCATGAATGATTCCAGAACAGGTATCAACAGATACATGTACATATTTGACACGTCCAAATTCAGAGATATGTGTAACATCCATTTGCCATATTTTTAAGGGGAGCAAACCACGAGGGTTAACTCCTAAGCTAGAAGGATGATGAAAAATGACACATTGGGAACAATCTAGTACCACCTTTCGTGCCTCTGCACGTGAGATAGAAAACTTGTTGTAATGTCCTTGCATTAACATGAAATTCTTTGTGGAAAGCATGTGCTCGTTGTATGGCAGAAGCCATAAACATCCATTCCTGTCTAGTACACTGATCTACTATATCATTGCCTTTAGCCAATGGACCTGGCAGACTGGTATGTGCACGGATGTGTTGCACAAAAAAGGGAGTTTTACGTTGCCAGATCAGTTTCTGTAATTGTCCAAACAATGAGCTAACCGGGCTAGAAGATTTGATGGGCCCTGCACATTCAAGGCTTTTCAAAGCATTAACAACATAACTAGAATCTGACACTAGATTAAATGCAAATGGACAAGCCTTGAAAACTTCAAGAACTATTGAAAGCTCCACCTGTTGAGGTGCACCTGGCAAGAATTGATGCTTTACAGGTTCATTAGAATCCACCATATAAGCACCACAGCCTGTCTTAGACCCATCTGTAAATATAACACTTGCTCCTGGAATGGGCTTTGAAGCAGTTACTTTAGGGAAAACTACAGGATGTTCTTTAAAGAAAGTTAATAGTGGATGTTTAGGATAATGGCAATCTATGTGTCCTGGATAGGTACAACGCAGAATTGCCCAATCATCTATGGCAGCACATAATACCTTGACTTGAGTAGAATCATAAGGAACAACTAGCGTTTGTGGTGATGTCCCAAAATATTGTAACAAGGGTCCTTTTTGCCATAAAATTCCCGTAGGTTGTAATTGGGTAGGCAGAATGGACAGGGTAATATCCTCATTATTTTGTACTCTTTGAAGAAAAGCTCTTTGTAGTTTATCTTCTAATTTTGTTAAGGCTTCTTGGGCTGCATTGGTTAATTGCCTCGGTGAGTCCAAGGCTGCATCTCCAATTAAAATATCATATAATGGTTTTAACTCATAATTGGCCATTCCTAAACTTCCTCTTATCCAATTTATATCTCCTAATAATTTTTGAAAATCATTCAATGTGCAAAGATGATCCTTCCTTAACTCTACCTTTTGTGGCATGATATAATGTTTAGTTATTTTAGAGCCAAGATAATTGATAACTTTGCTCTGTTGCACCTTCTCAGGGGCAATACAGAGTCCCTTTTGCTTTAGCAGTTCTACAAGTGAGCTATATGCTTCTTGAAGAATGCTCTCTTCTTTAGCTGCTAACAGTATATCATCCATATAATGGAGGCATTTCAAGCCTGGAAAACGTGCTCTCAAAGGTTCTAAAGCAGTTGCTACAAATAATTGACACATTGTAGGACTGTTGGCCATGCCTTGTGGCAATACAACCCACTGATATCTTTTATCAGGTTCCTCATGATTAGTGGAAGGTAAAGTGAAAGCGAATCTCTCACTGTCTTTGCTATTCAGTGGAATGGAAAAGAAGCAGTCCTTAATATCCACCACAATAATAGGCCAATTTTCAGGCAAGGCTGACAGCAATGGAAGACCACGCTGTACAGGTCCCATAATTCTCATTTGTTCATTTATAGCTCTAAGATCATGTAACAATCTCCATTTTCCTGATTTCTTTTTGATGACAAATATGGTTGTATTCCAGGGAGAAAGAGAGGGTTTAATGTGCCCTTTCTCCAATTGCTCTTTCACTAATTGATATGCAGCATGTAATTTCTCAGAGGAGAGTGGCCACTGAGGAACCCAAACTGGCTCCTCTGTTACCCAGGATATGGGAATGCCCTCCTCAGCGGCCCCTAGGAAAAACCCAACCCTTGTTTGGGTTTCCTAGGTACTGTTTGTATTGGCTCCTTTTTGCCTTGTAAAAATTTTCCCAGGCCAAAATCAGGATGACACCCCATGTTTTTCATAATATTTTTAGATTCTTTGGAGTATTCATTACTTAACTGAAAGCCCATGGATTTCATAAGATCCCTCCCCCAGAGGGACACTGGAAGCTCAAGGACATAGGGTTGTATAACGCCAGAGTGACCTTTGGAATCTTGCCAATTTAACAAATTTGCACTAACATTTGGAACACTGGCATAACCCAGTCCCTGCAATGTTTGTGAGGAAGCCTGTATAGGCCAACCTCAAGGCCAATCTTTGCTAGCTATGATACTGCAATCTGCACCTGCAATCCAAATGTAAGTCTCTTCCCAATTTCTCCCAGGAAGGCACTGTGAGGCTTCCAGAAATTGCAAACCAAGGAACAATTACATCACACTGTTGTAAAAATCGTTCTAAGGTGCGTTTTTTTTATTTTCAGTTTCTTAGAGAGAAGCAGCTCGTTAAGAGCCAAAAAAATTGGGTGCGAGGAGGAGGCGCCCATGTTAGTATACTTTTTTTTTTTTTTTTTTTCTCAATTTGAAAAGTTTCTCGGAGGTTTCTCAGAGCCTCTGCAGAATTGCTCCAGCCCTCCGGGCTCCTGCTTGTTTTATCTAATTATCCGTCCGCTCTTGTCGCGGCCCAATTAAATTATCCGTCCGCTCTTGTCGCGGCTCTGCTTTCCCGCTCTCCCTTCTACAGGTGAGCGTTACCCGCTTTTGTCGCGGGATCCCCAGTTTTTTCTGAGGACTTACCGGTATACCGCCTGACTGTAAATGAGTTCTGAATCCGGAGAGAGCCGTGGTAATTGTCCCCGTACGGGCCACCACTTGTCGCGCCCGCCTCGACCAGCAAGGAAGACGCGACATCTGGATCCTTCTCATCACAGTTTATTCAGACCTTTGATTAGTTACATTGTGTCTCTCTCGCTGGGGCAAGCCTCTCCCAGCACCTAAGTAGGGCTGGGCAACCAACCCCAAGCAGCCACGTGGGCACTGTCCACAGGTTCACGCATATGCCAGCAACACACGAATCCAGCCATAGCCAAATAAGGAGCTGTTTACCCTAAAGAGTGTTTGCCATCGGGAAGGCAGAGGGTAGAAGCCAGAGCCATCTTTAGGGTGCGGCTACACGCGGCTCTCTACACTTTTCCCTCCATTCCTGTACATATTACTTATATGTCTACTTGAATGGATTTAAAAATCTCATTTTATTCTTTATGGATGTAGCAAATCTCTTCCTGGCCAAAATTCCTACTTCACCTCTAGGGGGCTTTGTCTGCACCATAGATATCAGTCAAGAGGCTATGATAGCTGGTTTCTAAAAGAAATCATCGTATTGCCATCCAAGATACAGGATCTCATTGTTTTCCCACCACTGCCTTATTTTAACACAGTTGTTCTCGACCTATGGGTTATGACTTCTTTCTGAGTCCCATAGCAGATATCCCGCATATCAGATATTAGCATTACAATTCATATTAGCAGCAAAATTACAGTTATGAAGTAGCAACAAAATAATTTTATCTTTGGGGGTCACCACAACATGAGGAATTGTATTAAAAGATCACAGCATCAGGAAGGTGAAGTACCACTGTTTTAACTACTGAGATCTTTAGAGGTTGATTAGTCACACTTACAGTTTAACTGAACATGCTCAGACATTTTTCTTGTCATTATTTACTAGACAACTCAGTAAAGCAACTGTTACCTGGTATTTATATTACTTTAGGTATGATAAGTGTCTTAGTTAGGGTTTTATTGCTGTGAAGAGACACCATGACTATGGCGACACTTACAAAGAAAAATATTTAATTTGGGCTGTCTTACAGTTCAGAAGTTTAGTCTATTATCATCACAGCAGTATGCAGGCAGGCATGGTGCTGGAAGAGGAGCTAAGAGTTCTACATCTTGATCCACATGCAACAGCAGGTGACTGTGTGCTACGCTGGGTATAGCTTGAGGATATGACACCTTAAAGCTTGCCTCCATAGTGACATACTTACTCCAACAAGGCCACATCTACTCCCACAAGGCCACAACTCCTAACAGTGCCACACCCTACAGGACAAGCATTTCAAACACATGATTCTGTGGGGCCATTCCTATTCAAACCACCTTAATACTTAATCTAAAAAGGATGGAAATAGAGCTGCAGAACAAGCATTTGTCTATGCACAAGCCCATGGGTTTTACCTTAATATCAAAATCAATAAGTCATTAGGAGTTGTTTCATGTCTTTGTACCTATTGGTCTGTGGCCAATCTAGCCTGAGTTTCTTTGTCCCTCTAATAGTGTCAAGTGAGGGTCCATCTCATGGAACAAGCCTCAGAACAACCAGGAAAATGGTTGGTTACTCCCATGATGTTCATGACACAATAATGGAACTGGGTACACATCATGCCAGGACAGTCATTGCTATACTTTGCACAATTTCACAGGTCATATTGAAGCTTATTTTTCTCCTATATCAGTGTGGATATTACTTTCCATCACCATGAAAACTAGCCAGTAGTGATGAAACTTCCAAGTGATTTATCTGCTTGATTTCTATATTTTCTATGATTCAAGTAAGTTCTTCAGCAATGGGGTGTTAGCATAAAGTTCTGGAAAATAACAGAGAGTATTGGCAACAGCCTGCAATAGTTTAGGGGTCTATGTGACCCCCATTGGCCAACAATGATGAAAGCACCAACTTGAAATTTAAATAGAAATATTCAAGTTGTGTCAGAATCACAGAGGTGATCACAGAAATGAAGGCACTTTTGCTGTAAAAGAATAGTTGCCACACTTTTGATTCTCCGACCCTACAAAGCTAGAAGTGATAATCTTGGTTGCCTTCCCCAACTAGTTAATAAGAACCTATAGCTGAGGACAGCACAAATTTCATTGGAAGATAGAGAGAAAATAAGCAGAATGCTTTTGCCAGGCAGGCTAGCTTTCATAGTGCCAGAAGACAGCACACAGGCTACTGGAGGATAAAAGCCTCCAGCAGACTCATCAACTGTGAATTTCCTGGGCTACATATGCCCTGTAGTACTACAGTGACAAATTGTTATGGGAGGAACCAACTACTTTCTGATTACATTTGAGTCCTACTTCACAGAAGAGAAAGCATGCATGGTACCATAAATTTGGTCAACAGTGTGTGCTTGGATAAGATATAGGCCTTAGTTGGGAGCTCAGTACTGTTGTCCAGTAATGGATATAGCATCAAACTTCCTTCTAAATATCTATATTGACACTCAAAGACCAATCCTACCATCAGCCTTAATGAGAAAAGTTTACTTTTCAGTGAACAAAGGTAAATGTGCAGTCTGATTGCTTCACAAGGTGCTGAGAATAAGTGATGGTTGAATTCCCAGCCTTAATCAAGATATTTTCTATCACCTCCTCTGAGCTCAGAGAACAGTGGCATATGGGCAGAGAGATTATCAGATAAGGAGAGAAGCTGCAAAATGCCATCTCTGGGTGAGACACAGCTTTGCAGTCTTTTGAACTCACAACAGCTGTAGTTACCAGAACTAAACCTGCACAAGACGGGGTTGCCACCAGTCAGGATGCAGAGTGGAGGGGTTTGTAGACATGACCCTGTCACTACCCAACCAGCTAAACTATTGGCGACTGAAAGATTCTGGTAAGGATGTGTGGTTGCCTTCAGTTGTGTGCCCAATGGTGAGGCCACCAGGCTCCAATAGACAGCTCCAACTCCCAGTCACACAGATGGCTCTGTTAAAATTCAGTGAGTCACAGAACAAAACAAAAATATAAAATAGAGGAGTGGGATTTGTAGTGGGGACAGACTTAGGAGGTAAGAATAATTAGAATATAGTCTATTATTCAAATCATGTATAAAATTGTCAGACAATACATTTAATTAATAAAAGACAGAGCCTAACATTCTCTCAAGTGGAAGGCATTGATGTAAACTTTCAGTGACAAGACATACCTAATATCTCCTTCTTAAAGCTGCTGAGACTGAAAAAAAACACAACTATAATTTAAGAATGAAGAATATTTTCTGCCACACAAAGAGGATTACAAATTCAAGACAAGCCTGGGCCACATGGCAAGTTGCAAGGCTACCTGAGCTGTATAACAAAGCCTGGTCTTAAGAAAACAACAAACAGAAAAAGAAGAAGAATATGGAATATCCAGTTTAAGAAATGATTCATCCCAGTTTGTCAAGCTCTTCCATGAAACAGTCTTAAAAGGATTAGGAGTTCATCCTTCAATGTACAGGAGAAGTTTGTGTCAGAGGGATGGCTCAGTAGTTAAAGGACCCTGCCACCAAACCTGATGATCTGAGTTTGATACCAGAGACCCATCAGGTGGAACGAGAAAACTGACTTCCACAAGGTATCTTCTACAAACACACACACACACACACACACACACACACACACACACACACACACACACACACATACACAGAGAGAGAGAGAGAGAGAGACAGACAGACAGACAGACAGAGACAGAGAGACAGAGACAGAGAGAGACAGAGAGAGAATGATAGGTAAGTAGGTTGATAGATAGACAGACAGACATGGAGTAAGTTATATTTTATGAAATAATGGGACTATTTAACAGAAATGTCCAAAACAAGACAGCAAAGCTCAGTTTTCCAAGATTGAAAGTAACACAGAGTGGTGGTACTCTAGAAAGTTTTTGTCTCTGTTCCCCAAAAGTCTGGCACTAGTAGTCACCTTCATCCTCAGGCTGCAACCCAGAGATAGTTAGGATGCCAGCATTGGAGGAGCTGTCCTGGGAGCCAGAGAACCTATCTGGTATATCCCAGAGGGTCTTTGATCATACTTGTAGGTGAGTAGATGGGGTGAGTTTGCTGAGCACTGCTGATACCAGTATACATATTTGCTTCCAATGTTTCCACTACTGCGAGTGCAGGAGATGGTGATCTTCTGCCCCAAAGATCTGTACACAGATTTGGGCTGAGTGAACATAACCTCAGCCCATGACCCTGTGAGGATAGAGTAAAACAGAGTATTAGTGAGGACTGAACAATGCCAGTTTCTAGGAATCTAAGAAGAGACTCTCATTTTCCCTGTTCACACTCTCAAAATTACATGTAAGCAGCCACCTGCACAGTGAGCAAGGAAAGTGAGGAGAACTGGAACCCAGGTCATGCTGGAGATGAATTCAGGTTCTCCTGGAGCCACACAACCTAGTGAGAGGCAGTGACTTCTTATCTGTCCCTGCACACAGAGTGAATCGTCCCTATGTAATATCTCCTGTCCTGGATCCTGTGAAGGCCCCTCCTTCACCATCAGCTCAGGTACCAGCTGAGAAATAAAGTTACAGAGAACTTGCCTTTTTATCCACAGGAAATGCTGCTGTGCAAGGAGAAATCAGCTGAGAGCCTGGCAACACTAAGCAAGTTTGTGGCAGGCAGTGACCTCTGGTGGCTGGAGCAGATGCCAGAGTTCAAGGTTTCTTGCCCTTCCTAAAACACTTCTGACTGTTACAATCACTAGCTCTTGGGGCTCTGCACAATAACATGTGCTTTCTTTACAACTAGACTTTCATATATATCCAGATGCACCAAGAGTTACTACTCTTTCAAATGTTCTGGTTCTTTTTGTGGGTAGCAAATATCACAAAGAATATGAACTCCACTGTCACCAGGTACAGTAGAAGACAGTATATCTGAAGATGGTGAAATTGAAGGAATCTACTTCCTCCAATAGATGCACCAAAGAAGCTGCTATATATGAAACAATTACCTCCAGAAGAAACACAGAGAATATAGTTTATAGACTTGCACACACTGTATCAGAAAAAAAAAAATCGGTATTTAACTGAAACCTGAGGCACATTCAGACATACATATGCCTTATATTTTAAATGGAATCCTTAAGTCTCTCTCCCTAAAGAAAGATTTATACCACATATGTAATATCCTAACTTGAAAATTCTCAAGAGGGTTTGGCTTTTCATTTACATTATTCTGGAAATCAAAGTGACTTGGTATCCCAAAGTTCCTACCTCAAAATACAAACAGATAATTTTAAGCAGCTACCTCACAACTACATCCCTGATAGAGCAGTAGATAGGTTAACATGACTAACCCAGATGTCCTCCTATAATCAACATGTTTTATCAAGTTTTTGAGTGATGACCTGGTCTCCAAATGGCATAAAGATGGAAACTGTGGGCTTAGGGCTTCTTCACATCTAGACATCAGAAAGGTCTGGGAGAAAACCTTGTGGCTCAGCCTCTGGACTGCTTCAGAGGTAGTTTCAGGACCACAAATTCACTGTGTAAGGAGTTTGTACACATGTCAAAAGCCTCAAAATTACAGATTTCATTTGAAGGAATTTATCATAATTTCCTAGAAAGAAAAGTCGAAGACAGTTGGCATCATGGGTCCTTCTATATCACAGCATAAAGGATTAGTTTGAGAATGGGATAAAGCACATTCCAGATGGATATTGCACATAGTTGGTACAGAGAAGAGGTTAAATTTTAGAGCTCTTTTCTTTTCCCTAGAAAAGGGTTGCTAACACATGCTTAGCTATGAATTTGAGTGTTCCAGCCTGAAAATTAGGTTTCTAAGACGCCAGAATAAAAGAATGAACAAGACTAACAAATAATAGACCTGGGGGCATTGAGAGGAGTGAGCTCACCTTCTCCATTAGGTCCCACCAGGTACAAATCCAAGTCTACAGAGTTTCCCTTTATAATATTTGGGAAAACATCAAGCCTTCCATAACATATATTTCTCACTTCATTTCTTAGATCTTTAATTACTTAGTAATGGAAGTTTATGGAACTCTGAGGACAATTATTTTGAGTGAGGCAACACAGAGCCAGATAGATAAATGTTGTATGCTGTAATAGTGTGAATGTAATTGCCCCCCATTAGCTCATATTTGTGGCAGTTTTAGGAGGTGTGACTTTGATGAAGTAGGTGTGGCCTTGTTAGAGGAATTGTTTCACTATGGGAGTAGGCTTTTGAGGTCTTCTATGCTCAAGCTATGTCCAGTATCTCAGTTCACCTCCTGTTGCCTGCAGATCAAAATATAGAACTCTCATATATAGCTCCTTCTCTAGCACCATGTATGCCTATGTTTCCATGTCCTGCTATGATAATGGACCAAACCACTGAAACTCTAAGCCACCCCAGTTAAATGTTTTTCCTTTATACGAGTTAATGTGGTCATGGTGTCTATTTACAGCAATAGAAACACCAACTAAGACACATGATTTCTCTCACCTGTGAATGTTAGCTTCAAATCTTCCTATATGTATGTTTCATATGGAAAATCTGTATAGAGATGGAAATTGGTGAAGAACTGTAAAAGAGAATTTCAAAGGAAGGGAGATAGAACTCAGTGGTATAAAAGGTTAAAGCAGACTGATAGAACAAGGATGGCTAAAATAGGGTTGGGCATAGAAAAGCAGTGTGTAAGAGGGACGATAGAGAGTGATAAACAACAATAAAGGCATTTTATAAAAGGCATATGGAAAACTACTACTGTAGATGCTTTCTACCATATACATGTTTTCTACATATGCATGTTTTAAAAAGATTTAAAATGGAATTACCTTATGACCAGGTGACAATGCTTCTATGAGACAGCATAGAATAACAAGACATCCCAAGGCCGTATGTCCTATGAAATGTATGCACATATGCAGCATGGCCACATGATTTATACCTATGTGTGGTGTGGTTATCTAAGCCCCTATATGCATGTGCTGAGCTACCTTTAAAAATGGACCCACCCACCCCATATCCTCTTTCCCTCATGTTTCTTCCAGACAGGCTTGAGTACACCCTTTCTCCCACTCTCTACCAATAGAACTGTTAAAGTGAGATTTATTGTATATTTCCAGTCTATTCTCACTGTGGTAAATACAATACCTTATAACAGGGTGAAAATGATTCTATGAGATACCTCAGACAAACAAATAAATTTCCAAGTTCCAAGAATAGGTTACTTCCTTGGAGACCCCGAAACATTGCAGGCCATTACAATTTTTATTTCCCTTCCATCACATGACAGTGAGGTCATATTGCTAAACACATAGCATAGTTGAGTAATGAAATATGGAGAGATCCAGCTGGTACTTGCCTGGAAGTCTCACCCCTACCAGGTAGCATACATAGTGCTTGGAAGTGTTGTACATGATACAAGAGAAGAGAAAAAGATCTCAATCTCACCCACCTGTGGACCCTGAGAGCTACAGTAGAGACTTGACTAGCCAGACATTTCCACTAACACAATAGTGGCATGACAATTACAGGAGTAAACAACCACTTAGTGACTGAGCTTTTCCACAAAAGAAAACAGATCTGGCAACAGTATCAGGCCAAGAACCTGTGGCTAGGCAGCTCCTAGGCCCTAGGAGAGAACCTACTACTATTATTCTGCTAAATCATGCTCTGCTTGAAATTGCCCCACTGTAATACATGACGGAGCTTTTTATTTAATTAGAATACAGTTACCTGTTTTCTCCTTCCCTCCTAACATCCCATGTCTTTTATCTCCCAAACTCACAGCCTCCTTTTTTTTAACCACTGTTATTACAAATACTTATATGTGATAAACACACAAGTACAACCTGCTTAGTCTAGTCTGCCCACTGTTGCCTGCATGTATATGCTTCTACTGCTGACCAGTTGGAACTGGGTAACCAAACAGGGCACTCATCCCTGGGGAAGGTTAATGCATTCTCTCTCTCTCTCTCTCTCTCTCTCTCTCTCTCTCTCTCTCTCTCTCAGCAGAAGTTAATTGGTTTTTAGTTCTTCATCTAGAAGTGAGGCCCCATCTATAATGGTTTGCCAATGATAATGGATCACACAGTTTCTGTTGATATTTCATGGGTGTAGCTTCCCTGTCGTAGAAGGCATGCTCTCACAGCAGACTTCCACGTCTCTTACAACCTTCTATGTCCTCTTCTGTGATGTCCCCTGAGCCTTAAGTGCAGAGTTTTCCTTGCAGATATATTCAGCTTGAGCTGGGCAACCCATGGTCAGTTATTCTTTGCATTTTGACCATTCATTTGTGTCTTGCTGTAATGGTCTCCTTGTGCTACAAAAGGAGTTTCTTTTATGAGGAGTGGGAGCAGCTCTTAATTTGTGGGTATAAGTTTAAGAATTTAGAGTGCCATTAGGAAGTACACTGACTTAGAACAATGGCAGTGGTAGTGCTATGAGTCAGGACACATATGTCCTCTAGGGGCCAATAAGATGTGCTAGAGGAAAGACTGGGAATGTTGATTGATAGAAGTACATAGGGTATAAGGAGCTCTTAGCTCAAAAATGAGCTTTCCCTGTCTTTGCTTTCTTTCCCTGAAGGACTGAGACCCTGTACTGACTAATCCTATTTCATCGCCTTCCAAATCTCCACCTTTGTCTCCTACTTAACTCAAGTGCACTGTTGAGGTCAAAAGCTGATTATGGAATCTGACAGTTTTTCAGTACTCTTCTACATGACCACACTTCAACTCCATGATCACAATTCCCCACACACCTCAAAAGGTGCTGTTCTCATCACACATATTTTCTGGCAGTCAAAGTAACCTTTTCTCAATCTGGCATTTATTTCCAGATTCCACTTTCTAGCATCATGCTATACTTTTGTTGTAAATTGAATATGTAAATTATTGGTTCCAGTGATGTGGTTTTAAGGTGCTTTGAATAAGGCGGAACATAGTGAGAGGGTCTTAGGACCACCCCAATGTGTCTCTCTCTACTGTCTGTCTCTCTGTGTCTCTGTTCCTTTGTCTCTTTCAGTCTCTGTCTGTCTTTGACTCTCTTTCTGTTTCCCTCTCTCCCTCCCTCCCTCTCTCTTTCTCTCTCATGGTGTAACACTCTCACATGTTCCACAAACATATCTGATCAACTAAACATCTAAGATTTCATGAACAATGATCAAACATAAACTTCTCTTTACTTCATAGCGGTGTCTGGAGTGTTGTAGTGATACTATGTCAGATAATACCCTCATCTGACATACTTTTACAGTTGTGTTTGCACATTAATTAGGATTTTTGCTTTCTTATTTTTGGAAATAAAAATCCATTTTTAACAATTTACTCTTATTCTTTGATCAAACAATCCTGTATATTCATATAATCTTTCCTTATCTGTTACTGTGCCTCTCCTGCATAGACAGTTATATTGTAAGTCACAAATAATGACATAGGAAACATGTATAAGAGTCTCAATGTTCTTGTGCCTTTTTGGGTGATGTTGTTTTCCCCCAAATATTGTATACCCTAATAAACTTATCTGGGGTCATAGAACAGAACAGCCACTAGACAGAAATAGAGGCCAGAAAATGGTGGCATTCACACCTTTAATCCTGTCACTTGGGAGGCAGAGATCCACCTGGATCTCTGTGAGTTTAAAGCCACACTGGAAACAGACAGGCATGGTGACTCATGCCTTTAATTCCAGGAAGTGATGGCAGAAAGCAGAAAGGTATATAAGGTATGAGGACCAGGAATTAGAAGCTTTTGACTGGGTAAGCTTTTAGGCTTTGAGCAGCAGTTCAGCTATGATCCATTTGGATTAGGATTCAGAGGCTTCCAGTCTGAGAAAATAGGATCAGCTGAGGAACTGGCAAGGTGAGGTTAGCTGTGGCTTGTTCTACTTCTCTGATCTTCCAACATTCACCCCAATACCTGGTTCCAGATTTCTTTTTATTAACAAGACTCTCTAAGTTTCACTCTACACCTTTTGAAGACCCAGGTGCAAAGGAGTCACACTTCAATGAAGGCACTCTTGCTCGAGTACATAAAATTCAGTAGAATAATTTCCTATGTGGCCTAGCCAAGGACTTTGTTTTCTCAAGGCCACCACAGTCTGTGTCAGGGCATTTTTTTTTTTTTACCTTACAGGTCCTTAGAGTATATACTATGCCTTTCAGTTTTGTGTTTTTATAGGTTCCTTCTTATGGGAAAGTTTGTGTCTGACTCTGCATGTGTTCTTGTGCTTTTCTGTTGGCTCCTTCCTTTGTTTGTTGTATGCTATTCCACTTTATTTGTTTTAGTTTTCTGATTTATTTTATTATTTTTTAGATGCCTGTATGATACTGGTCCTGCCCCTTATTGTCTGCTATATTGGGTGAGCTACCTGGGGCAGTACTGGAGAGCTTGTCTTGGTGGTGAGGATGTGGTAAAGCTGGCAGGTTGAACAACCCAGATACCACTCAGGCCTAGAGCCAGGACCATCAGGTGACCTTTCCCAACACCCACCTCATCTATGAACTGCTGAATCATGTGAAAGTCCCAGTCCTGCATATCCAAAGCTACAAGATTTCCATGACACAAGACAATGATTAGATATCTAAGAGCAGTCCAAGTGAGGGCCCTGTATGGAGTATGTAGCAGAAGTCAGAAGCCTCAAAGCAGACCAATGACTAATTGCAATAAACACTCACAGGTAAAGATGTATGGACTAAAGGGTATACTGTGTGACTCACTGGCCCACACTACAGTTTCCACACCAAGAGTTTTTTAAATTTGCTTTTTTGTTTTATTTTGTTGTGTTTTGCTTTGGTTTTGATTTAATTTTAAATTTTGTTTTTGGAGGTGTTTGCAAGGGCAGGGGATGGAAGTGAGGGGATAGAGAGATGAGTAGGATGAGGATGCATAATATGAAATCCACAAAGAATCAATAAAAATTAAGAAACAATGAATCAATAAAAAATCAAAAAAAAATCCATTAAAACATAAACAGTGGAAGGAAACAAATAATAATGTTCAAGACATGGAAAAGGTAATAGATCCAACAAAGAAAACCCAAACTGTGGAAAATATGGAAAAGAAAAATTAAAGAATTTGAAGTTTCTCTCTGTAAGTACATATTTTTGAGTAATTTTTAAGTTCATGCACTAACAAGTTTTTCATATTTATATTTATAATGTAGTGCATTGTTTCTACATTAATTTTGGATGATTTTACATAAGGCAGCACATTGAGGATAGAGCTTATATTTAGTTATCCTAACTAATTTTCACCATGGTTTCTTACTTCATTTATCCTCTTTCCTCATTTCCCTTTTGTTTTCTGTGCTCTTGACTTTCAGTTTCTCTTTAGCTCCAAGATTTTTTTTCTGTTGAAAGTCACTATCTTTCAGTAATCTCTATTTGAAATGTCTTTACTCAACATTATACCTTTCCTTTCCTCTTCCCAAAACATCTCAAATTTTTCATTCCTCCAATAATTTTTAATAAATATATTTTATACTTTAATTTAATTTTACATATCAGCTACAGATTCCCCTGTTCTCCCTTCTCCCACTCCCCAGCCTTCCCCCCAATCAACCTCCTATTCCCACCTACTCCAAAATCAACCTCACTCAAGACCCAGCTATACCACTCTTGGGCATATACCCAAGGAATGCTCAATCAAACTACAAGGACACATCCTCCGATAATTTTGTAACAGTTATTTATCCCATAATAATTCAAAATATGGAAAGGCTGGAAAGATGGCTCAGTAGCTAAAAGTGGGTACTGCTCTTCCAGAGAACACAAGCTCATTGTCCAGCACCCATGATGGGTAGCTCACAATGGCCTCTAACACCAACTCCATGGGACCTAACACCATCTTCTGGATTTCTTGGATACTTCCCCATATATGACATATACCCACACACATACATACACACTTAAAAAAAATCATATTTTGAAAAGATGGAGGATCACTATAAGAATTTATGATACTAATAAATTACTGATAAAATTATCACAAAATTTATAAATCAATAATGTATTATATTCAAATGGACACCTTTATCTATATAAACATTTTATTCTTTTTTTTAACTAAACACACTCCCTTACCCTATTCTTCCTTCTCCTCTTCTTCCTGTTTTTCTTCTTGACCTTTTTCTTCTCCTTCAGTATTGGAAATCTACGTTAGGGTCTTTCTTATATATGTTGGGGAAATGCTCTATGCTCTAGACTTAAATTCATTTTTCACAGAACCATAGTGTCAGTGGTTTTCACTAATGCATTGCTTCTATGGAATTGCTCTGGGGAGCTTGGATACAGTGTAGCGATATTTTCTTAATTACAATGAAGTGATGTTGACTTTAACTTTCTGTGACAGGACAATAATGATAAATGAGACTTTGAGGGACTGGCTTAGGGGAAAGTGAGCAAACACCGTATAACAAAAGTATTATTTTATACTTGCCCACTTTGAAGAATATGGGAAACAGAGAAATACATAGATTGAACTTTGTTCCTCACAATACTATAGATTTTGTCTATTTGTTCTGATAACTAACAACCAAGTTCTGTAATTATCAAACCATATTTTAACTCAAAATGATCAAGTTGCCATTAACTGAGACTTAGGGGAAATGGTGAGACTTGATCAGGTCCAATGACCACACTGCTGTTTTTCAGGCATGGTTTACTTTGGCCTAAAGGAATTCATAATTTCACTTATGTGAGCAGGAATAAATTCAAGTTACACTTGAGTTTGTTGTTAATAGGAGATACAAAAGGGAACTGCAAGAAAATGGACACCACCCCATCATCATGGTTAAGAATGGTAGTATCAGTTTTGTCTGCAAAATTGAAAAGAAGTTAAATCTATGCTCCTAGGTAGATTAAAAAAAAACAGAAAATTATTATAACCATAATTGATAACTTGATAACTATATTGTTATATACAATTTTACTATGCTTAAGTTAAACCTTCCTTTTTTTTCCTTTTTTTATTTATTATATTTGTGTTTTAATTTTACACATCAGCCATTGGTTCCCCTGTCCTTCCCCCTCCTGCCCGGATGCCACCTTCCCCCCAGCCCCTCTTCTCTATTCCCATCCCCTACAGGGCAAAGACTCCCCAGGGGATTCAATTCAACCTGGTGGATTCAGTACAGTCCCCTCCTTCCAGGTTCCAGGTTTCCTCCCTTCTTCAATAAAGGGCATTCATTCAGCATCCTGCTGGCATGAATGACCCGCTGTCTCTTGTCTCTATTTTTCAATCCACAGCCCCTTTCTCAGACATGGTGAACAGGTGGTGGTGGCACTGGCGCTACCACAACAGTAGACTACTGGCAATGGTCGAGAGAAAGCCTGATCTGACCTAGTCTGGTGATCAGATGGCCAAACACCCTAACTGTCGAGCTGGAACTCTCATCCAATAACTGATGGAAGTGGATGCAGAGATCCTCAGCCAGGTCCCAGGTGGAGCTCCAGGAGTCCAATTATCGAGAAAGAGGAGGGACTGTAAGAGTGTGAATTATTGAGACCAAGATTGGAAAATCACAGGGACGAATAGCCAAATGAATGGAAGCACATGAATTATTAACCAAAGGCTGTGGAGCCCCCAGCTGGATCAGGCCCTCTGGATAAGTGAGACACTTGAATAGCTTGATCTGTTTGGGAGGCATCCAGGCAGTGGGACCTGGACCTGTCCTTAGTGCATGAGCTGGCTGTTTGGAACCTTGGGCTTACACAGGGACACTTTGCTCAGCCTAGAAGGAGGGGACTGCTCCTGTCTGTACTGAATCCACCAGGTTTAAATGAATCCCCAGAGGAGTCTTGGCCCTGGAGGAGATGGGAATGGAGGGGAGGGGCTGGGGGAACGGTGGTGGTGGGGGCGGGAGAGGGGAGGGGGGGGAACCCATGGCTGATATATAGAATTAAAACACAAATATAATAAATTAAAAAAAGGAGAGAAAAAAATCTTTAGGCCTAGTTTCAAATAATTTTCCCCTTTTTACCAGGAAAATCCTTTTTTCTTGATAAAAATTTTCTCCCTTTTTTCTAATGGGAAATTTCCTTTCCTTTTTTATTTAAAATCTTTAGCTGTCTTGCCCTTTCTTAACTTTGGTGCCTTCCTGCCTCATCAGTCGAATTAACTGACTGTGAGCTAGCTGCACCCATTTCAATTCACCCTTCTCTTCTCTTTTTTATTCTTTAAATTGCTGGCCAGGCTTACCCAGGTGTCCATCAGTGATGTCCCTTCTTTCTCAGATTTTGGTAGGTCCACCATTTGTCGTGGTAGCGCCCGTGCTACCACCACCCATTCACCATGTCTGAGCGAGGGGCAGTGGATTGAAAAACAGAGACAAGAGACAGTGGGTCATTTGTGCCAGCAGGATGTTGAATGCCCTTTATTGAAGAAGGGAGGAAACCTTAAATACAGGCTTACAGCACAATGGATGAACCCTGAGGGCAGCAGTTCACTACCCAATGTTCTACAATCTTGCATCTAACCTGTTTACACCAAATGCAGGATACACAAACAAAGAACCTCTGGTGAGCATTCAGAAGGGTGGAGACTGGCAGGGAATCAGCATAGGAAGGACATTAAGGTCAATTTCAGCAAGCAAGGCAACATCTACTCAAATTGGGGCCCAGGGTACTGCATTCTATAGTGGATGTATCATTGTGGATTTCTGGGGGCATCTCTTGCACTTTGCTTCTTCCTGTTCACATGTGGTCTTCATTTATCATGGTCTGTTATTCCTTGTTTTGCTTTCTGTTCTTGATACAGCTGGGATCTCCTGCTCCCCTAAGCTTTCTTTCCCTCAAACCTTGCCCTTCATTACTCCCACTCTCGTCCAGGTTGTTCATGTAGATCTCATCCATTTCTCTGTCATTGGGTGATCCCTGTGTCTTTCTTAGGGTCCTGTTTTTCAGGTAGCCTCCCTGGAGTTGTGTAGCAGTCTAGTCATCTTTATTTTACATCTAGTATCCTCCTATGAGTGAGTCCATACCATGTTTGTCTTTCTGAGTCTGGGTTGCCTCACTCGGGATGATTTTTTCTAGATCCATCCATTTGCCTGCAAACCTCATGATGTCATTGTTTTTCTCTGCTGAGTAGTACTCCATTGTGTATATGTACCTTATTTTTCTTTATCCATTCTTCAGTTGAAGAGCTATCTAGGTTGTTTCCAGGTTCTGGCTATTACAAACAATGTTGACATGAACATAGATGAGCAAATGCCCTTGTGGTATGATTGAGTGTTCCTTGGGTATATGCCCAAGAGTGCTACAGCTGGATCTTGGGGGAGATGGATTCCCAATTTTCTTAAAAAGTGCTATATTGATTTCCAAAATGGCTGTACAAGCTTGTATCCCCACCAGCAGTGGAGGAGAGTTCCACTTGCTCCACATCCTCTCCAGCATAAGCTGTCTTCTGTGTTTTTGATCTTAACCATTCTGACAGGTATAAAGTGGTATTTCAGAGTCATTTTGATTTGCATTTTCTGGATAATTAAGTATGTTGAGCAATTCCTTAAATGTCTTTCAGCCATTTGAGCTTCCTCTGTTGAGAATTCTTGCTATACAATAGACAAATAGGATGAGAAAGAAATCAGAGATACATCACCCTTTACAATAGCCACAAATGATATAAAATACCTTGGGGTTACTCTAACTAAGCATGTGAAGGACCTATATGACAAGAACTTTAAGTCCTTGAAAAAAGAAATTGAAGATATCAGAAAATGGAAAGATCTCCCATGCTCATGGATAGGCAGGATTAACATAGTAAAAATGGTGATCTTACCAAAAGCAATCTTAAGATTCAATGCAATCCCCATCAAAATACCAACACAATTCTTCACAGACCTGGAAAGAATAATACTCAACTTCATATGGAAAAACAAAAAATCCAGGATAGCCAAAAGAATCCTGTACAATAAAACAACTCTGGAGGCATTACAATCCCCAACCTCAAGCTCTACTATAGACCTACAGTAATAAAAAACAGCTTGGTACTGGCATAAAAACTGACATGTGGACCAATGGAATCGAATTGAAGACCCAGACATTAACCCACACACCTATGAATATATAATTTTTGACAAATAAGCCAAAAATGTACAATGGAAGAAAGAAAGCATCTTCAACAAATGGTGCTGGCAGAACTGGATGTCAAAGTGTAGATGGCTGCAAATAGATCCATATCTGTCACCTTGCACAAAACTTAAGTCCAAGTGGATCAAAGTCCTCAACATAAATCCAGTTACTCTGAACCTGATAGAAGAGAAAGTAGGAAGTACTCTTGAACACATTGGCACCAGAGATCTCTTTCTAAATATAACACCAGTAGCACAGACACTGAGAGAAACAATCAATCAATGGGACCTCTTGAAACTGAGAAGGTTTTGTAGAGCAAAGGACAAGGTCAGCAAGACAAAGCGACAGCCTACAGAATGGGAAAAGGTCTTCACCAACCCCACATCTGACAGAGGGCTGATATCCAGAATATATAAAGAACTCAAGAAATTAGACATCAAAATGCCCAATAGTCCAATTAAGAAATGGGCTGTAGAACTAAACAGCTTTCATCTATTTTTGCTGTTGGATATTTAAGCTAGTGACTTTGCCATGTTAAATTCATCCTTACCCACAAAGCTTGATCATAGATCTGCAAAAATCATGCTTTTAAACCTTTCCAAAGAAATTAAAGATAAAACATTTTTTCATATAGATTTTTTATTTCATCCCACATATTTCCCATAGTCTAATACAAGCATGAAACTTAATAAAGAAATTTAAAAGGATTATACAGCTGTGGCCTGATTATGAGCTTCTAACAAAGTGTACCACTGACAACATAGTTTAAACATTCCTAATCTGAAGCCTGAATTTTGAAAGTTCCATCTATGGAGCACCGACTTCTTAAAATAAATTGTCTACTCCTAGAGGTAAAGTGAGGATAGTCAATATTCTCTCCAGCCATGTTTAATTTAAAATGTTTGTACATGCAGGTAATGTTCAAAATACTTTAAAATGTAATTTTATTTAGTATTCTGGATCCTTATAATATAGATATTATAATTATTCAAATTTGATAAAAGGAAAATTTTGTTTGAACTGAATAATTACTGAAATTTAGACAGCTAAAGTAATATGTAATCAAAGTTTGATGTATGCAACTATGGTCCATTCTTGCCTGGTGAAATATTGATCTTAGACTCTTCATAAACAGAGACAATTTTTCAATGATAAAATGATGAAAAATATTGGTTTGTACATACTTCTACTATTACCTTCTATACTATCAACAAATTTCAATTAATTCACTTCTAAAATTGACATCTAAATGTATCTGGTTCTCTGATATTAGACTAACCAGGATTTATCTCAGTAAATTAGTAAGTTAACTTAATTTAGTAATTTTATTTGAGTAAATTTCTACATTTTCCTACATAGAATTTTCTTTTTCCAAACATGACATTGTAACATCCCTGAAATACATAAGAGAAAGATCATTTAATTCCTGGACTCAGAAATCTTTTCATAATATTAGTAATTATGACATGATGATTGACACTACATGTGTGTATTGACTTATTTCTCATACTTGATTGCATGGCTTTTGATATATGTTTTGATGTAATCTTCTATATCTATTTGCTAAGTAATTGGAGTTTCAAAGTCATATGAAGCCAGGTGTGATGGCACATGCACATCTGTAATTCCAACATTAAGGCAAAAGAATCATGAGTTTAAAGTCAAACTTGAATATAGAATAAAACTATGTGTGCACAAGTGCTTGTGTGTGTATGTGTGCATGTATACAAGAGGTAGAGATCAAAATAAGTTTTAATCACATCCATCACTAAATAAAATAGCTGATGCTCAAAGAAACAATTTTGTCATGTTTATGTATCACTGTATATATATATATATATATATGTTGGAGGGAAAAATTAGATATTTCTATGACATAATTTGACCTTTAATATTATACATTCCTTCTCCACAGTGAAGATTCCAATGATGCAGTGCAATAATTGAATGTTCAATTCTGACTTCATCCTGCTGGGAATTTTTAATCACAGCCCTCCTCATACTTTTTTTTCTTTTCCCTCATCCTGGGAATCTTCTTCAAGGCCCTCATGGGGAATTCTACCATGCTGCTTATCATCTACCTCCATGCTTAACTCCACACCCCCATGTACATCCTTCTCAGCCAGCTTTCCCTCATGGATCTCATGCTCATCTACACCAGAGTGCCCCAAATGGCCTTCAATTTCCTCTCTGGCAACAAGTCCATCTCCATGGCTGGCTGTGGAAGCCAGATATTCTTCTTTGTCTCCCTACTTGTAGCTGAGTGTTTCCTATTGGCCTCAATGGCCTATGGCTGTCATGTGGCTATTTGCCACCCATTAAAGTATTCTGTTCTCATGAGTCATAAAATCTGTGGTCTCATGGCTGCCTCTTCAAGGATTCTTGGCTCCCTTGATGGCATAATAGAAGTTTCAGCTGCATTATCTTTCTCATATTGTGGTACCAGAGAAATACCTCACTTTTTCTGTGATGTTCCAGCACTGCTCACTCTTTCATGTAGTGATACCTTGACATTTGAAAAGATAATATTTTTCTGCTGTGTAATTATGCTTATCTTCACTGTAGCAATCATTATTGCCTCCTACACTCATGTGATTCTGGCTGTCAATCATATGGGCTCTACTGAGAGTCGCTACAAAGCTTTTGCGACCGTTCCTCTCACCTTGTGGTGGTGGGAATGTATTATGGGGCAGCCATGTTCATATATATGAGGCCCTCTTCTGGTTGCTCTCCCAATCAGGACAAAATGGTGTCAGCTTTCTACAATACCCTTACTCCTATGTTGAACCCCTCATTACAGCCTCCACAACAGAGAAGTGGCCAGAGCATTCATGAAAGTATTAGGGATGAATAAAGCTGCAGCATGAGTAAGCTGAATATTGTGCTCTATTTCTAGCCATGCTTTAAGTAGTTGAGCATAATGACTGAAGAAGGAGGGCCATTAATTCAAGTCCAACATGAGGAGCATACTGAGTTCAAAACTTGTCTTGGCCAGATTGCAAAGCCATATGTCAAAAAGCATACTTTATGTGTAAATTTAATGGATGAAGCAATACATTCCAAAAACTAATATTTTATCATTGTAGATTTATAGCCACCACATTAAATTAAAGCCATGATAAAAGTTAAAATTCTTATTTATTTAAATATGTCAGTTATTTTTGTGGCCATTTAAAATATATTATTATCAGTAACAACATTTAACAAACAAGAAATATTTTTTACTCACAGTGCTCATAGATAAAGCTTTACTAGTTTCTTCTATTGAGTCCAGCCTACTTTGGACTTACAATTTTTCTAAAATGGAGCTATTAATTTTCTACTAATTCATATATAATATATTACATATATAAATATATTATACATATATATTTTTCTTTTATTATTATTATTATTATTATTATTATTATTATTATTATTATGTGTTTTAAATTTTATACATCAGCCATGGGATCCCCTGTCCTCCCCCCTCCCGCCCCCAGGCCCACCTTCCCCCCAGCCCCTCCCCTCCATTCCCATGTCCTCCAGGATCAAGGCACCCCTGGGGATTCATTTAAACCTGGTGGATTCAGTACAGGCAGGTCCTGTCACCTCCTTCCAGACTGAACAAAATGTCCCTGTGTAAGCCCAAGGTTTCAAACAGCCAGCTCATACACTAAAGACAGGTCCTGGTCCCACAGACTGGGTGCCTCCCAAACAGATCAAGCTATTCAGTTGTCTCACTTATCCAAAGGGCCTGATCCAGCTGGGGGCTCCACAGCCTTTGGCTCATAATTCATGTGCTTCCATTCGTTTGGCTATTTGTCGCTGTGCTTCTTGCAATCTTGGATTCAATAGTTCACGCTCTTGCAAACCCTCCTCTTTCTCGACAGTTGGTCACCTGGAGCTCCACCTGGGGCCTGGCTGAGGATCTCTGCGTCCACTTCCATCAGTTATTGGACGAGAGTTCCAGCACGACAGTTAGGGTGTTTAGCCATCTGATCACCAGACTAGGTCACATCAGGCTTTCTCTCGACCATTGCCAGCAGTCTTCAGAGGATGTATCATTGTGGATTTTTGGGGACCTCTCCAGCACTCTGCCTATTCCTGTTCTCATGTGGTCTTCATTTATCATGGTCTGTTATTCCTCATTCTCCCTTTCTGTTCTTGATCCAGCTGGGATCTCCTGCTCTCCTAACCTTTCTTTCCCTCAAATCTTGCCCTTCATTACTCCCACTGTCATCCAGGTTGTTCATGTAGATCTCATCCATTTCTCTGTCATTGGGTGATCCTTGGGTCTTTCCTAGGGTCCCGTTTTCTAGGTAGCCTCCCTGGAGTTGTGTAGCAGTCTAGTCATCTTTGTTTTACATCTAGTATCCTCCTATGAGTGAGTGCATACCATGTTTATCCTTCTGAGTCTGGGTTACCTCACTCAGAATGATTTTTTCTATATCCATCCATTTGCCTGCAAACCTCATGATGTCATTGTTTTTCTCTGCTGAGTAGTACTCCATTGTGTATATGTACCATATTTTCTTTATCCATACTTCAATTGAAGGGCATCTAGGTTGTTTCCAGGTTCTGGCTATTACAAACAATGCTGATTTCTAATTGGCTAGGGCTAGCAGGGGTTGGCTAGGGCTACAGTTTACCACCATCTTTGGGCAAGTTTGTTCAAGTTCCATGGCAGAGACATAGAGGATTTGTCCCTATTTGGACATTGCCTTGAGGTACTGTAGGGGATGGCCCAGGCTTGGTATGTGCTATCTCCCTCATCCCTGCTGTTGGGGCATTGAAGATTGATTATCCATTGTTTGTGGTTCTTTCACACACTGCTTGATCAGTTTCAGGAAACTGAAACTGAGGCCTGATCTCGGACAGAAGACATCTGTTCAGTTCTCTCAAAAACAGACATACAAATAACATTACATGCACTCAATAAGTTATATTTAGTAACACACACACACACACACACACACACACACACACACACACACACACACACAATAACAATTGAAAAAGAGGCCATGGATTTAAAGGTGAGTTTGGAGGGACATATGGAAAGGATAGAGGGTAGAAAAGGAATTGAGAAATCACAAAATAAACAAAAATTCAAGCAAATGATAGTCTCTGAAGTAAAAAAAAAATATTTAGTCATCACATAGAAATACAAAAGCCTACTAATATTATGGAAAATCAGTCTAGTGGGACCACAGTGCCTCTACTTGACTTAAAACTTGAAAGTGATTGATAAACTTGAACAAAGTTCTGTTTACAAATAAATAAGACAACTCACTCAAGGATTTTATCTAATTAAAATGGGAACTTAAATTGCCATTTTTTACTTATTCTTATGGACTTCATAGAGAGTTTAAAATTGTGACATATAAAGTAAGACTAGTCAACATGTAGTCTTTAATATATAAATGACAGATAAAGGAAACAAAATAAGAATTATATGGTATTCACTAATAAAATGAAGTAACTTTCTCTCTTTCCTGCATCAGTTTTTCAAGTTTAAGCCTAAATTACATCAAGCCCTAAGAAGAAAAGCAGCTGGCAACACAAGTGTGGTAATTGAAGCAAGAGATTGGATTCCCTGGAGAAACTGTAAAAATAAATCACAGATTACTGGGCAACATGTTGTGCAGGTTCCTCTCTGGAAGTTTAAATGTTTTCAGTTTCCTTGTGAAGAGCAATTCTTGGGTGGTAAGACTGAAGAAGGGGTATTTTGCAACCTCCATGATATTAGAGAATACTGCTGTGATGGATAGACCCACACATTACTTATCAGTCATGCAACAGATACTATACTATGTTAAACTCCTCCAAACACTAGGATGCTCTTCATGCTGATCTGCCTTCATATTCTTTTATATATCCCTTTATATTCTTTGTAAAAGTAGAATGATGTTTTATATATTTCTTAACATTTTAACATTAAATAACAATTATGAAGGTGATAAATGAATGTTATATTTTTCTTACAACTGTATGAGTGTGATTGAGTCATTTGAGACCTTCCAGTAGATCTGATGAAATTACTCATTATTCCAGTCCTGCTGTGGACTTATGGCTCTCTCCACTGCATAAAGTGACCTTCTTTGAATAAGATCACATAAGAAAGAAGCATGTAGGTTATCAATCAAGAACAAACAATCTATTAAAAAAAAACAGAACATTTTAAAAAATTGTTGCAAAACTGAGCTAGTAAAATTGAGCTTACTACAAATTTACTAGAACTTAAATGATGGCAAGATTAAAGGTGACAAGTAATTCATGTACTTTGATGAATGAGTTTTAAAAGAAACTTATTTGGTCTTGTAGAGAAACCAGTAATGGATATATAAAATTGCAGGACCTCTATGAACACCACAGCCCACAGAATGATGATCCAAGGGAGACAAGAAGGCAGTTTGGATTAACATGATTCATAACCAGTGTTGGTTCAAACTCAGAGATCCTGACCCTGAAGAGTTTATTTTAGGTATATTTAAGCACAACACAATTGGGTGAAGAAAATTTCTGTGATAATTAACTCAACCCCATGTGCACAACAAAGCTGAAAACCTGATTACAATGAAACTCTTTGTAAAGTATATGGGTCATCTTCCATAACGGTAGGTTCTAAAGATTAACTGAGAGAACAAGCTTGAGACAAGGATCTGAGGGAAGAAGCTGTGTCGTCTCTGGCCACATAGACAATACAAAGATCACAAGGCTATTAGAGCATGTCTGTTCCCAGCCTCCTGGGTAGAAAATGTAATATATATATATCTCCCCTTGAAAAGACAACTCTCTGTGTTTAACGTTTCTGGTTCCCCTAGTACTTATCTGTGAGTACAAGAACCTCTGTGCTTCCTACATCAAAATAAAAAGAAATTCTCAGGGGTATTTAGCTTGGCTTGTTAAAAGAGAGTTAGTTGATGGTAGAGTAAGAATTTTGTCTGAAATCAAGGTTTCCTACATGGTAATTATTTTAAGAACAAAAACCAAGGCTACATATTGTCTCTGAGCTCACTATATTGAAGAGCTTACTTCCTATACAATAAAGAATGCAGAAATATGTGGAGAGTATGCATGTTTTTTGTTTAATATGAGTCTGTGTATTTATGAATGTATATTAATATATGTACATGTAAGTATATGAATTGTAACTAGAAGGAGATACTAGTCATAAAAGTAAAGGACTACAGAAAACGCACTTCACTGAAAAGGATGGATAGGCCTAAGTAAACACTTTTGTATCACAGATCTATAAGATCACATTCGCATGGTTCTAATGGAAAACACATCAATGACTTAACAAGATATTTGCAAAATATTCTACAGTGCTTCACAGTCAATGTCAGGTGAAAGTCCAATCCGCAGAAATCATGAACAATTTGGAATACTGCCTGCCTTTTAGGACAGTAGTAATACAATCTATTGAAAAAACATGAGAAAAAATATGTTGCTTAGATTTAAAAAAATCAGATTAATTTTATCCTTTATCTCAGGAGTTTCAGATGTCAACATTTCCCCCCAGAAGTACTCATGGGCCCTCCTAGAAAACGTGAGCAATACGTTCAGTGATGTATGATTTGAAGTTTCTCTCTGTAGGCACAAATTTGTGAGTAATTTTGAAGTTTGGGCAATGACAGGCTTTATATATATATATCTATAAAGTAGAACATTATTTCTGTATTAATTTTGGAGGTATTTTACATATTTTGGATGACTTTACATAATATAGCACATTGAGGGTAGATGCTTATATTTATTTATCCCAACCAAATTTCACCATCACTTTTTTTCTTCATTTGCCTTCTTTTCCTCATATTTCTTTTTGTTTTCTGTGCTCTCCCAGCTTTCAGTTTCTCTGTAGCTCCAAGATTTTTTCCATTGATATTCACTATCTTTCAGTATTCTATTTATTTGAAATGCTTTTACTAAATTTCTTTCCTTTCTTTTATACCTTTCATTTCCTCTTTCCAACACATCTCTAATTTCTCACTCCTCAAAATAATTTTACAATAGTTATTGATCCCATAATAATCCAAAAGATGGAAAGACTGGAAAGATGGCTCAGTAGCTAAAAGTGGGTACTGCTCTTCCAGAGAACACAAGTTCAATGTCCAGCACCCAGATGGGCTGTTCACAATGGCCTCTAACTCCAGCTCCATAGGACCTATCACTGTCTTCTGGATTTCTTGGATACTTCCCCATATATGACATATACCCACACACATATATACATAATTGATAAAAATCACATTTTAAAAACAATGGAGGAGCATTATAAGAATTTATGATACTAATAAACTACTGATAAAATCATCACAAAACTTATAAAGCAACAGTGTGTTATATATAGGCAGCCCTGTTTACATGGTCCACTTCTAAGTTACTTTTGAAAAATATTTTTTATTTGAAATGGATTAGATTTATTTTAAATATGTAAATACTATTGTATTATTATTTATAGTACATTCTTCTATGATGGTATAACTTAGTATCTATTGACCATTCTTTTCCCTTACTCTTCCCACTCATAACAACACCTCCCATGAGACCAATTTGTTTCAGTCCCATATGTGAGTAAGGTTATCAGGTATTTGATTGGAGGGGCTACCTAACCTAATGTAATCTTCCTGTCCATTTATGTTGTTCTAATTCATGACAATTAGCATAATATTTCATATATTCTAGAAGAAACAAATTTGATTTTAAAATGAAAATGAAAAAACAATATTTGAGGAGATAGATAAGATTATCTTACTCCAAAAAACAAAATCTTGTGTGTGTGTGTGTGTGTGTGTGTGTGTGTTGTATAAGTGAGTATGTCTCTGATTAAGTTTGTTGTTAAATAAAAATTTAATAGATTGAAATAAATCAATAAGCATAAAAGAAGACACAGAAATCAAATGACTATAGGTATATGGACTTTTATCGAAGTCCCCAATTTTATTCCAATGATCAATGTGTATGATTTTAATGTCAATACATGATTTTGTTGCTATAGCTCTGCAATGTAACTTAAAATCAGAAATAGTAATACCCTCAACAATTCTTTTATTGTTCAAAAAAATTTTTTTGCTCTCCTGGCCAAATAAAATTTAAGTTTAAATTTATAAATTAAGTTTAAAAGTCATATCAAGCCAAGCATGGTGGTGCTTGCACATCTGTAATCCCAGAAGTTTAGGGATTAAGGCAAGAGAATGATGAGTTCAAAGTCAAACTTGGATACAGAAAAAAAAACTATGTGTGTACCTCTGTGCACGTGTGTACATGAGAGAGAGAAACAGAAAGTGACATAGAGTGAGAGAGCTCAAAAATAAGTTCTATTCACCCCCCTCACCAAACAGAATAGCTGATACCCAAAGAAACAATTTCTCATGTTTACATCTCACTGCCTGTATATGTATATCTAGCATGGAAGGAAATATTGGGCATTTCTATGATACAATGTGCCCTTTATTACTATACATTATATCTCCACAGTGAAGATTCTCATGATGCAGTGGAACAATTGGACCTTCAATTCTGACTTCATCATGCTGGGAATTTTTGATCACAGCCTTCTTCATATTTTTTTCTTTTCCCTCACTCTGGGAATCTTCTTCATGGCCCGCATGAGGAATTCTACCATGGTGCTTCTCCTCTACCTTGATGCCCAACTCCACACCCTCATGTACATCCTTCTCAGCCAGCTTTCCCTCATGGATCTCACGCTCATCTGTACCACAGTGCCCCAAATGGCCTTCAATTTCCTCTCTGGCAACAAGTCCATCTCCATGGCTGGCTGTGGAAGCCAGATATTTTTCTATGTCTCTCAACTTAGAGCTGAGTGTTTTCTGTTGGCCTCAATGGCCTATGACCATCATGAGGCTATTTGCCACCCATTAAGGTATTCTGTTCTTATGAGTCATAAAATCTGTGGTCTCATGTCTGCCTCTTCATGGATTCTTGGCTCCCTTGATGGCATTATAGAAGTTGCAGCTGCATTGTCTTTCTCATATTGTGGTACCAGAGAAATACCTCACTTTTTCTGTGATGTTCCAGCCCTGCTCACTCTTTCATGTAGTGATACCTTGACGAATGAAACCTCCGCAACAGAGAAGAGCATTCATGAAAGTATTAGGGTTGGAAAAGTCTACAGCGTAAAGTTTGCTGACTATTATGCTCTGTCTCTAGCCATGCTTTAAGTAGTTGGGCATAATGACTGATGAAGGAGTGCCATGAGTTCAAGTCCAGTGTGAGGAACATACTGAGTTCAAGACTTGTCTAGGTCAGATAGCAAAGCTGTATCTCAAAAAGCATATTTTATGTGTAAATTTATAGGATGAAGCAATACATTCCAACAACTAATATTTTTTTATCATTGTAGATTTATAGCCACCACATAAAATTAAAGCCCTGAAAAAGTTGACATTCCCATTTACTCAAATATGTCAGTTATTTTTGTGGTCATTTCAATGTATTGTAATCAGCAATAACATTTAACAAACAAGATATATGTTTTTGCTCACAGTGCTTACACATACAAAACCTTTCATGATTTCTTCTATTGAGTCCAGCCTACTTTGGATTTGTAATTTGGCTAAAATGAAGCTACTAAGTTTCTACTAATTCTTATGTGTGTATTTTGGTCTAATAAAAATAAATGCAAACAACAGTCAACAGACAAAAGGGATACAACATATTGAGTCTTAGGTACACTGTGTATTTTTGTAATGAACATTTTTCTCCAGAATACTTGAAAATAAGGTGTTGTCATTTATTTTTTTCTTGTGCAGGCATTAATACTATAAACGGGAGAGTGAATTTTAATAGAGAAATATATGTTTTCTAAAGTCTGCATATCCCCTAAAATGCCATGGCATATTGCAATGATATTATTATGAAAGTAAATGTAATAATTACAGAGAATCTTAAGTTTCTATGAGGAAAAAATCCTGCTACAAACTAATATAAATATAATTCATTTATATTCCCTCAAAAGCTGTCTGGCAGAGTCTGGTGCTGTCTGTTGTAGTCTGAGGAAGCTGAAACCTAGACATTTGATAAGGCTGAAGTCTCATGTGAAGCCCAGACTTGTCTATACACACATGGTTCTTGAAGTAACTAACTTTCTATGCATCTAAATGACTATTAGGGGGTTGTTTCTTGAAGGACAGTAAGATAGTGACCATATCTCCAAGGGAATTCCTTAGTCTTCATTTAAAGCCTGAAGATTAGAGAGATTCCAGCCAGGATGAGAAGACTTCTATATTTTGATCAGTTGAGGTCAACCAAATTGTTATCTGAGTTTCTTTCCAAAACTCACTTTATTCTGTTTTGTGTGAAGTTTAATCATGGAAGTAACACTAGCAAATGGAGACAATGGGTGATGTTTCACTGTTCTTCCTTCCAGACTGACAAAGTATCTTACAGAGCCACATCCACAAAACAGTTAATAATACAGTAGCTTACATCTCCAACTGGCACAAATGTGACGAAATATTGTCAAGTCCAAATGACTGAGTCAATTCAGTCATTTTAAAATCCTTTAAAATCCTCAGTCCTTTATTTCAATGGACTAAAGTATAATTTGGAGGTTGATTAAACATTTCTAATTTCTCCAGGACTCTTAGATTAGCTTTAAAAATAATCTTCAAGGTTCAGGTAGTAGCTTAGGACATAGCACTTGGGTCTCCCAGCACTTGGGGGTCCAATGCAGTAGGACTACTCATGAGAGCAGAGCTATACAGATGAGCCTAGGTTAGACCATGTCTCAAAAATAACAAAAACAGAACCCCAAGCCACCCCCACCTAAGATCTGCATGCAGATCATTTGCACACCTCTCAGGTGGCATTGCTTCACTTCCTGTCACCTCTAGCTCCCTTCACTTGACTCCTGAGGCTCTGTGCTCAAAGCTGTGTATGCTTCTCTCAAGTAGTATTCCCATCACCACTGTGAGTCAACATGAGCTCAAGATCCTCATCTGAGGATCTTCATTTTGAGCTATTGTTGTACCTATTGGGTAGTATCACCCCATTCTGCTCAGTCCCAGTCCCCACCATCTGAGGATCTGTGGGTTGAGCCATTTGCACAAACCACAAATAATACTGTGCCTGAGCCCCTGATGCAGTCCAAGGGAGCCTTCATCTGCCTCTACTCAGTGAAACTCAATGGAACACCCTATGCTGAGCACCTGTGTGTCTTACTGATAACCACTACCTCCAGTTCCCTGCCAATCCAACCTTGACTTGTGAGAAGCCCTTAGCTGTACAGAGGGTTCCATCATATGGTCATAAGTGAAACTTTCCTACAGTGCAGCTAGAATTCCTTCTAATATGACAATAATCACTAAAGATATGGCCTCAAGACTGAAATAAAGCACTATCCAGCTGATCCAAAATATTCCAAGTTGTAGTAACAGCAAATAGAGATTTGAATGGCTATTTAACAAGCATGGAAAAGTTATTCATACCAAAAAGTACAACCAACCACCTAACTCCAGATAAATTCTCTTTCCTAAAACTATACAAAAATTCAGCATATCTTTTCAAAATTTACTACTCACGTAGTAGTAGTAATGTTCCCTAAAGAAAGTTATGTAGAAGACACACAGACAATGAACTTGAAATAGCAATTATATACATGTTCAAGGAACACAAAAGGCTGTGAACAGATGTTATAATGAATACTTGAAAGTGGAAACAAAAAACACTGAATGAAATAAGGAAGGCATTTAAGGGTATGAAAATTTCTAAGACTCATAGAACTCTACAAAGCATTACCTATGTGGTCTCCAGTGACTAGAAATATCAAAATGGTTCCTAGTGTAAGGGCCCCATTGTTCCACAGTATTTCAACAATATTGTCTGAGAAGTGGGCCAGGACACTGTTCATTCTACTCTAGAGTATGGGAGAATAGTATCATCTCTGATGTATGGCTCTTCTGAGACTGCCATCCCACTTTATACACATAAGCCTGTGCCTTCTGATTAAACATGGGCTATTTTCTAGGGTTGATCACGTGTTGGCCCACAAACAATCCTATCAAGTCGAGAGGAGGGCGGGGTTTCTCCAGCTGTCAATCTCAAGAGAGTTGTTGTCTTCTACTCTTACACAATGCTGACTTCTGGAAACAACGCTGACATTGTGCCTGGTGTATTATCAAACAGGAAGTTGATTTAACTTTGTGTCCAGAATGTTTAAAGAGACTTGAACATGTACACATGATTAATTCCTCTGTTTAGTGAAGAAGTACTCCAAAATTTTAGCCATAAATCTTTGGCAATTTCTATTCATTTATTTCTTTTCATTTATCCTATATAATTTCAGTTAAGCAACCTGTCCATCCCATGTGAGGTTCAAAATAAGTGCATTTTTTAGTGATTAAAAAACAATCCTTTTTATTCATTCAAAGCACTTGGATTAGTTTAAAGCAGACACTAAGGATTATTTTACTAAAAACTAGATGAATACTTATAAATCAGAATGAGTAAGGAAGAGAAAGTTGTTGAATGTGTGTCAGACTTAGAAATACAGTGTTGATGTGATAAGATCAGTGAAAAGTTATTTGTTGAATGAATGAAAACATACACCTAAGGGTAATGAGGCCACCAGAGGGTGCTTTGATCCATCTCTGAGGTCTTAAGAGATGTCAAATTAATTGATACTTACACAGTGCTCACTGACCCCTTACAATCTCAGATCAACTCCTTTCTCCCACGGGGTAAATCCATTGCACATTCTGACAATAAAACTTCTCAGAGCTGAGTACTGGGTGGTAGGATGTGGGTAGTAATAGGCCATACTTACATGGTTCACCACAGAAAGAGCTCACATGGAAGAGAACCTCGGGTTTTGAGAAGTTACAGAACTATGCCCTCTATTTAGGAACTGGATTTTGGATATTTGAACCATGAACAAGTAAGTATGAAATGAACTAGCTTCATTGATCTGTTGGTCATGTTGACTGTGTGCCTTACAACCAGCAGGGGGCACTATGAGACAACCTGTGTTTATTGTAAACTCACAAGGACCATTTACTCAAAAGAAACTTGACATAGGAAAATGACATTTGCTCAATGAGTAGGAATCAGTAGCTGCATCTTCTGTGGCCTGGAAGACTCCCTTTAAACAGACCTTTCCATTGCTCAGTGGGCATTTCTTCCTGAGGGGTCCCCAGTGCATAAATAATCCTCCATCCCCCAAAGTGTGTGTGAGCTGAGCATCAGCACCAAGGCTGAGCCAAGATCAGAGGCCATCATGGTTGGAAACACTTTGGCAGGAAAGGTTCTGTATCTGGAAGGAGGAGGGGATACAATGAGACCTGAGGCAGGGCTGCTCATGGTAAGGGTCAGGAGCTGTGTCTCTCATGCTGTGGACTGTGCCCTTCCTCCTGCTCTTCCCTCAGGTCTAGGAATGTGCAGTTCTCAATTCCCACTCAGCCTTGTCCATCTTGTCCAGCAACCACGGGAATGTCTGCTCTGGTCTCTGCTGCGTGTGTTTTTATACTGTTTGCAGAGTACCTCTGCCATGCTGTGCTGACTCATCTGCCCTCACAGTATATCCTCTGGAGCATCTGCCACACTCCCCTGTAGTCAGAGCAGTGGCTGCAGTGTGGGAGCTCTGCTTCTCTGCTTCTAGGAGAATCCAGGGAGACCTCCCCCAAATCTCATGTACATACAGACTTCCCATGCTGGCTCTAGGGTCTTCAGTCAATCTTTGGATCCAAAGTGTCCTCAAAACATACAGGATGTTGTCCATTTCTGGGCTACAGTCTGGGGATTATTGCTGTACTATATGTTATGCCAATTGGACAAGTTTTAGTTTTAGTTAATGGAAAAAAAATGAGAAGAAAAGTCTTAGGTTCACATACCCAGAGTTTCTTGACCACCCTGCACTGATAAACTTCCATGTGGACAATATATAGTAGTGTAAAAAGTCCCTATGAATGAGGAAAAAGAAAATTATTTTCTGATAAAAGATACAATATAGAGATTCCCAGGGAGGCATGGAGAGATGCAATGATTGAGTCCAAAGGCACATGTCTTTTTGTATGAAGACATTAACTAGACTCTCTACTGTTGTTATCACTATTATGTTGAAGGCTGGAAACAGGGTCAGGGCTTCTGTGTCTATACCAAAGTCAAATATAACTTGTAAAATCATAGCTGTTCTGACACTTGTCTTCTCCATCTCTATTGTCCATACCCAGTCCATTTCTTTTCATATTCCCACTAAGCCCATTTTCTTCTCATTTTGAGTTTTCAACTCCGTGTCTGTTATTGTTCCTCAGTAAAGGTGGCCTATTCTTTATAGGAAGAGCTCCTTGTAAATTTTCCTGGGAATAGTCAGGGCTTTGCTATTGGTGAAATTATCAAGGCCACTCCATGTAGTTAAAAGGGAGGTTTATTTTGTGGGGTAGCTTTCAAATGAAGGGATAGGTTGCAGGGTCTGGGAAAGGAATGGCGCCGTCCGGCGGTGTTCTCTAGAGAACTCTGCTCGGTCTACCTCCAGCGTCCAGGTTCCTGGAACCAGGAGAAGCCTCTTCTCTTGATCCTGGGTCTTCAGCATCCACCCTCAGCCCCAACTTGTAGGCATGACCATTACCAAAGCCTCAATGGGTGTTGGAACTTCTAGGCCAAGGCTGGAATGGCTACCAACTACACTTTCCTGTGTCCTGTGTCTGCTCCCAGATCTGATATCAAACCTCTTGATTCCAGATCCAGACATTGTCTTAGTATCACATGGGACCAGAAGCAGAAGCCAAGAGATTTGCATTATTTTTTCCAATTTGATAGCCGTATTTCACTTTATGAAATAGCTCCATATTTTAAAGCACAGGAGTGATGTTAATATCATTAACATAACTACAGTGTTCTCCATTAGGAGAGATCTACAACAAATCCCCATCCCCCAAGTCTCTGGAAATATTGTGGAAAAGAAGGTAGGGAAAAATACAAAAGGACAGAGGATGGCATTGTTATGAAATGATGTCCTCTGGACATAACAAGGCTGTTGCATACATGAACTCACAGCAGCTGTGGTTACTGTTATAAGACCCGAAGAGTTAAAACTTCTGACATGGACTGAAGAGGAGATCTTGAGGCTCCTCCCCTAGCAGAGGAGCTATGGAGACTGATATCAATGGCTACTGTAGAAGGGAGTTCTTTTTATTTGTGAGGTGGCTACTAGTAGGCTGCCTATGCCCTAGTGGAAAAACCTATACACATAATACATTATGAGCTCTAATTAACTCAGGGGGTTATTTAAAAATTGAAAAAGACTTGAACTTGAGAGGAAGAGGTGCTAGCAGTGCCTAGTAGGAGTTGCTAGGGGAGGAGTGGGAGCAGATATGGTCAAGATACAGTGTGCACATACAGGAAAATGATTTTAAATTGTGTGTATGTGTGTGTCTGTGTGGAGATCTGTGTATGTGACTCCTGTGCCCTTGGGGGCTGGAGGTGTAGGATTCCCATGGGGCGGAGTTACAGGGAGTGGCTAGTCATTCGGTGAAGGTTCTAGGAACCAAACTCAGGTCTGCTGCAAGAGCAATGCATAGTTTTAACCACTCAACCATCTCACCAGACACATATGTAAAATTTTCAAGGAATAAAGAAATACATAATAAAAGAAGGATTAAAATATGTTATATTTTGAAATCAAGTTTAGAAAGAAGGTATTTTTAGAAAAAATATATCCATATTATTAAAAGTTTGGCAACTGCTGGCATATATTCAGATATGTAACACATATACCACCGGTTTATATATGCTTATAAATCTATATGTAATACTTCTATTATTTTATGAGACTATCAGTGGATATTTGTATTCTTCACACCATTTAAGGATTTCTCTCTTTAACATACCACAAACCTTGGCTCAAGAACTCAGTCATCTGTGTAGTCATATTAAATTACATTCTTGTTTTACGTAACTCTATATTTACAGATAAGTACTTTATATTCTACTGGAACAATACAGAAATATTCCACAGAACAATTTTGAAAGGCACTTATACGCTTGTGTGAATAAACATAGTTGTTTGGTAGGACACACTATATAGATGTGAATTTTTAAAATTGAATTATTACTGCGTGTGTGTGTGTGTGTGTGTGTGTGTATGTGCGCGTGCGTGTGTGCGCGCGCGTGCGCGCGTGAGTATGTGTACATGCACTCACATGTTTGAAACATCAAAAGGTACCAGGTCCCCTGGAACTGAAGTAACAGGTAGTTGTGAGTTGCTTGATGTGGGTGCTGGGCAGTGAGTTTGGCTCCTCTGCAACAATAGAATGTGCACTTAACCACTGAGCCATTTCTCAGGGCTAGATGTGAATCTTCTGAATATTCTTACACACACTTAGTTTTTTCACACCGTGAGTAATTATGTCTTGGTCCTCCATTCTAGCTTCTCCAGATGTACTCTTAGTCCTGTCTAGTTCTTCCCACAGGATCCCCTCATCACAGCGAAGCTTTACTCCTTGGGCTCCACCATTTGGTATTGGCCGAGCATCTCCCTAGTTCTTTCTCCTATCTCTTTCAGCCCTTGTTTCTAACTCATCTTCCTTCTTCTGTGATGCCTGATACCTGCCTTCCTGTTATGGACGCTCACTGGCACATAAGGCCTGGACTCAGGTGGGTGAACACTATGAGTCTGCCTGTCCTCCATTCCCATCTCTCTGGATTTACTCTAAGTCCTATTGCAGTCTGCCCCAGGAGTCCCTTCTTCAAGATCATCTTCAACTTCTGGGGACTCTGCCTCTTGGTGTAGACCCAGCCCTGCTGCCCAGTTCTTTCTCACCACCCCTTTTGGCCTTTCCTTCTAACCTGTCTCTATTCTCCTGTGAAGCTCCCAACTCACAGAAACTCTTTACCAGGGACATGACAGCTACCACAATTAAGTAGGCCCTGGAGTGAGCAACAGCGACCAAACAAAGGAGCAGGAACCCAGCAAAGATGAGATCAGTTACCTCTGCTAAGACACACTTATACATCATAACTCCAGATGTCCATACCCCAGTGCAAAAGCACAGATAGGAACAACCAGGGCAGTATGCCTCCTCCAAACCCTAGCAACCCTATTGCAATAGGCCATGAGAAAACTAATGATTCTGAAGCACAAAACACAGATTTCAAAACAGTTATTGTGAACACGTTCAAAGATATTAAAATGATAGTAATAAATGTCTTTATGAAGACCATGAAAACACAGAAATAGTGAGAACAATTCAAGACCTGAAAGTAAGATTTAACAAATAAAAAATGCAGAAAAGAAAACTCAAACTGAATTAAAATTGGAAATAAAAAAATTAGAATGTAAAATAAAAACCTGAGAGATACACCTCACTAACAGATTGAAAGTCATAGAAGAGAAGAAATTAAAGTTTAGTTAAGGAAAAAAAATGAAAATCTGAAAAAAAAAATCTTGGCATAACTCATCCAGTAATTCTGGGACACTACAAAAAGACAGAAATCTGTAAGTAATAGGTATAAAGAAGATTAAGCTCGGGCTAAAGGCACAAAAAATATTCTTTTTTTATATTTGATAAATCACTAGTTTACTCTTTCCATTTTGCTCTCCAAATATTGCTTTCCCAAATGATAGATGAATACATTTGTTCATGAGAGAAATGTGTTTTCCCACACACAAAACAGCCATTATTATAAATTATTCTAAAATATGAGAAAATAGCTGAATTGTCATCCAAATATTAAAGAGAAAAATTCATGCAGTGCTTGTGGGATATCTTAGACTTGATTATGAAGTGACTTTTTAAGCAGATATGCAAGGACTGACAGAGAACTAGTGGGCTGGGCTTATAGGGACATTGTCTCCTTCTGACAGTAGTGACTTCTCAGAAACTTTGGTAGTTGCAATAGTAAGTGGCTCAGACCCAAGGTTTCAATCATTTCTTTGTAGTGATAATTTTACAGCTACAGCAACATCTTGACAATAAATGAGTCTTAGTGCCCACTTTGTTGTGCCATTTTTCCTGTTAGAACACTTCCAATCAATACTGCTCCACCTCCCACCAACTACACAGGTTTTGCCTTTTTTGTTTTTTAGTATTTGCTTTTTGTTCATATTATCTAAATTTGGTAAACTTTGACCATATGATCAAACAGACAAATTTCAAAAAAGAATAAATATTTTACAAGTTTGTGTGAAGAAAGATTAGAAAATTTAAAGTAAACCATGGAAAGAGAATATTTAGTTTGGCTTAAAACAGTGACGTAATCATTTAAACATGAACAACTTATTTGGAAAAAAAAACTCAGAAACTGTTTTATTACTCAGGGCTATCATTCGGCCACCAAAATGCTCCAGAATCCCACCCATTCCAATCAGCCTATGCATTCTATAACAGAAACCACAAGAGGTATTTATATTTATTTCTAGGTCCCAAGGATTTCCTGGTACAACAAGAGTATGACAGGGGTATTTGGGAGCTGCTTGACTTTCTGGGATCCAGACTTTAAGAACAGGTTTCAGTCAACAGCCAGTGTTTCCCACAGAACCAAGGGGCTGGTCTTATGAGCAGGGAGTCCTACACAAGGCTACTTTTCAGTAAACAAAGCAGGATTGTGGGCTGGAGAGATGGCTCAGAGGTTAAGAACACTGGCCACCATGGCCTGGCATTACCACCTTTCTTAGCTACATCACAGGAAGAAAAAAACAAAAAACAAACTTTTCACTAATCTTAAGAAAGAGATGCCTATTGAGGTACAAGCGGCACACAGAAAACGAAATAAATGGGACCAGGAAGGAAAGGTGCCATCAAACATAACCAAAGATGTTAAACCTGGAAGGAAAAAGACAAATCACAATTAAAAGAAAGCCTGTTAGATAACATGCAACTCTTCTTTTGTCCTTTTTTACTAAGCACTTCATTTTAATCGATTAACACACGCACATTCAGAATTTACAGAATTAGTAAAAGTAAAATGATGAATACAAAGGGAATCTATATTTCAAAATGAGTTGGACTCTACAGCTATTACTTACAATGTAAATATTAGCATAATAAAAGTATACATATGAGATACAATCAAGTCTGAAATGAGTAGAACACAAAAGGAAAATAAAGAGATACCAAAATTTATATAAATATAATTTTGGGTGTATGTATATGTATGGTGTGTGTCTCTGTGTGTGTGTGTGTATCTGTGTGTGTGTGTGTGTGTGTGTGTGTGTGTGTGTGTGTGTGTGTGTGTGTGTATCTCTGCGTGTGTATCTCTGTGTGTGTACATGCATATGCCTGTGTGAGTGGAGTGGGATGATCTCATGCATATGCCGGTGGGGGCTACAGGGTGACAAAGTATATCTTCCTCTATCATTCTCCACCTTATTTTTTATTATTTAAAACCATTTTCAAATTTGAATGCATTTGATCATATTCTTTCCCTCTCCCAAGTCATGCAAAGTCCTCTTCCCTTCCCTACTCAACCAACATAAAGTTCTTTTTCAAAAAGTACACAAACCTAATACGTCAACAACCCTCCTCACAAGCAACAAAACATAATCGAATCACACTCAGAAAGAAACAAACAAACAAAACACCAAACTGTAATCAATTAAAAACATATAAAAAACCCATGGAATTCATTTTATGTTGGCTTTGCTACTTCTAATCATAAGGCCCATCCTGAAGTAGTAGATTTACCTAGTGTGACTTAATTGGTGCAAACTGATTTTTCCTTTCCCAGCAGGTATGACAGCTCAGTTGTTAAACTTTAGCCCAATGGCTAGGCTTTCATTCATTCATTTAAAATATAAAACAAAATAAAATCTAAGAAGATAAAACAAAAATTATCACATCGACGCTGTACAAGACAAACCAACAGGAGGAAAAGAGCCCAAGAGAAGGCACGTGAATCATAAATGTGCTCATTCATTCACACACTCAGGAATCCCATAAAAACATTGGTTATGAAGCCCTAAGATATATATATGCAGAGGGCCTGGTGCACACCCACTCTGGACCTGAGCATGCAGTTTCAGTTTTGATGAATTCCTATGAGGTTTGTTTATGCTTGTCTAGAGGGCCTTGTTTTCTTGATGCCCTCCATCCCTCTGTACTTACATTCTTTCTGCCAGGAAGGAACATCTTTCTGGTGTTGTTCCATGAGTTCTCAGGGGTGAACTGGACGGAGACATATTATTTAAAGCTGAGTGTTCTGAGGTTTCGCAGTCTCTATGTAATGTCTGGCTGTGAGTCTCTGTATTTGTTACCTTCTGCTGCAGGAGGAAGCCTCTCTGGTGATGGCTGAACAAGACACTGATCTATGAGTATAGCAGAATATCATTAGGAGATGGTTTGTTACTACAATTTTTCCTTTTTTAAAAAAATCAGTATTACAGGGTTTTAATCCCAGGTCCCTAGGCTATCTAGTCTCAAGTTCCTGCTCACCCAAGCAGTGTTGGGTATGCATCCCATCTCACAGAATGGGCCTTAAGTCAAGTCAGTTATTCATTCATTACTTCCACAAGCTTTGCACCACCCTTGCCCTAACATATCTTGTAGGCACTATAGCATTGTCGATAATGATTTTGTAGCTGTCTTGATGTTTACATTTCTGTTTTGAAAGCACACAGAGTAAATTCCTATACCAAAGATGCTGGAATGCAGCGGTGAACACTCTATGTAGGCACCAACTTGACATGCCCATACTTAATGAGTTGTGTGGATGTTGTTTTCAACAATCAAGTGTTGCTGTCAGTTTCTGGAGAACAGCCTATTGTGTTGGCAACAGCCTGGGTTGTTTGGTGATTCCTGTTGGCCAACAAATCTAGATATAACCCAATATCACTACCAGAAGTTTCATTTGGTGACAATCCATATCCACTTGGGGCTCTGTGTTTTCCCCATTATTTAGTGACTTTATTTAGATCATGTTCATAGATGAATATATTTTAGCAAGTTTCTACTGTATTAGGTTTGTATACTATTCCTCAAATGCCTCTTAATTTTAGCTGTCTTTTCTTGTATCCTCTCCCACATAGTCCCATCTCTCCTTCCCTCCACATTTGGTCTTCCTTTCTATTAAATTTCTCCTTCATAATGACATCTATATGTTCCCTCTAGTCTCTTACTCTATACCTAACCTCTGTGGTTCTGTGGATTATAGCTTGGTTGTCAATGACATTAACAGATAATAACCATATATAGGTGAATACATACAGTATTTTTTCTGAATCTGGGATACCTCAACCAGTATAATTTTTTTCCAGTTCCATTCATTCATCTGCTATAAATTTCATAATGTCACCTTTTTAAACAGCTGAGTAATACTGCATGTGTAAATGTATTCTATTTTATGAATCCATCCCTATGTTAAGGAACATTTAGGTTGTTTCCAGTATCTGGCTATTATGAATAGAGCAGAAATTAACATGGTTGGGCAAGTATCTTTGTAATAGGATGCATTTTTCTTTGAATATATGTAGTATGATCTATCTAAATCTTGAGATAGATCAATTTCCATCACCCAGAGGAACCACCACACTGATTTCCACAGTGGCAATATGAGTTTGCACTCCTACCAGGAACGTATAAGTACTCTCTTACTCCACATTCTCACCAACAAGAGCCATCAGCTGTTTTGGAGATCTTACCCATTGGGGTGGGTGTAAGATGAAATCTCAAAGTAGCTTTGATTTGCAATTCCTTGATGACTGAGGATATCGAACATTTCTTTGAGTATTTCCAAGATATTTGAGTCTTCTCTATTGAATATTTTCTGTTTAGATTTGTACTCCAGTTTTAATTTGTATTATTTCTTTTCTTGGTATCTAGTTGCTTGAGTACTTCATGTATTTTGGATCTTAGCCCGCTATAAGATATGTAGCTGGTAAAAATCTTTTTCTATTCTGTAGGCTGCCACTTTGTACAAATGGCACTGTTCTTTGTCATGTAAAAGCTTGTCATTTTCACAAAGTCCTATTTATTAATTGGTGATCTTCATGTCTGTGCTAACAGTGTTCCATTCAAAAGTCTTTTCTTATGTCAATGAGTTGAAGGCTAAACCTCACTTTCTCTCCTATCAGGTTCATTGCACCTTTGACAAATGGTGGTGGTCAACTTGATGGCTGCATTTAGATTAATCCAAACAGATCCACACTTAGTACCCTGCACAAAACTCAATCTGAAGAAGGAACCAAAGGCTTCAACATAAATCCAGATCCAATGAATAAACATCATGGCAGCAGCAGCACACAGGATCATCCTCTTCAGTATTAGAGTTAACAAACGAACTATCATTTTAGTTACTTTAGGCTTTTCTTAAACTGTGGAGAAAGGATTTTTTTTCCTTATTTCAATTATGTTTTGGCTAAATTTCATTGTATATGAATCCTTTTCCATATATTTAATAATGTTAACTCACATATGCACCACACACACCCTGATTTGAGTTTACTGGAACTTAATTACCAAGAGAAAATTATATTGTAGTGATATGATCCAGAACAGTGCTTCTGCTGCCATGGACATTTGTCATGGTGTTGCCACAGTCTTCAGAAGCACATCCTGCCTGAGGATGCTCAAGTGAAGACTCAATGGAGGAGGGCACTCAGTGAAACAGCAAAATGATTTGAAAGAACAACTATTTTTTCCTCTCCATCAAACCAAATTCTAAGGGATTTACCTTATTCTTTTTGTCAAGAAACCTATAAGAAGAATGTCAAAGGCATATTTTAAATTATTTAATACCACACAAAGATGATAGTGGAAAAATAGTTGTTATATGTAATAATAATAATAAAAAACTTCTTACAGAATTGAACTGACAGTGCCTTTTCTTGTTATTAACCTCACAGGACAGTGAGTGATTGTAGAAACATCCTGTCTTCCATATTTCTGTCAGCCAGTTTTCTCTCACAGCTTCCTCCAGAGTTCAAGTTTGAAATTTCAAGAGGAAAGCAAGAACATATTAAAACTCTATTCCATATCAGCCAGGGATTTCCCTATTCTCCCTCCTCCCCCCCCCAGCCTTCTCTCCCAACCCACCCCCCAACTCCCAAGGCAAGGTCTCCCCTGGGGATTCAGCTTGGCCTGATAGATTCAGTTGGGGCAGGTCCAGTCTCCTCTTCCTTACACCAAGGCTGAGCAAAGTGTCTCAGCATAGGGCCTAGGTTCTAAAAAGCCAGCTCATGCACCAAGGGCAGGTCCTGGTTCAATAGTTTAAGCTAATGAACTGTTTCACTTATCCAGAGGGCCTGGTCCAGTTCCATGGGCCAGTTGTTGGTTCACAGTTTATGTGTTTCCACTAGTTTGGCTATTTTTCCCTGTACTTTTTCCAATCATAGTCTCAGTATCTCTTGCTCATATAATCCGTCCTCCTCTCTCTCTTGCCAATGGTACTCCTGGAGCTCCATCTGGGTCTTGGCCGTGGATCTTTGCATCTGCTTCCATCATTCACTGGGTGAGAGTTCTATCATGACAGTTAGGGTGTTCGGCCATCAGATCACCAGAGTAGGTCAGCTCAGGCACTCTATTGCCAGCAGTCTATAGTGGAGGTATCATTGTGGATTTCTGGGGACCTCTCTAACACTCTGCTTCATTTATCATGGTATCTCTTTCCTTGTTCTCCCACTCTGTTCCTGATCCAGTAGGACCTCCTCCTCCCCTAAGCTGTTTTTCCCCTGACCCTTGCTCTCCATTACCCCCCATTACCTCCAGTTTGCTCATGTAGATCTCATCCATTTCCCTGTTGTTGTGTGATCCCTGTGTCTTTCTTAGGGTCCTCTTTACTAAGTAGCCTCCCTGGAATTGTAAGTTGCAGTCTGGTTATCCTTTGCTTTACATCTAATATCCACTTATGACTGAGTACCTACCATGTTTGTCTTTCTGAGTCAAGGTTACCTTACTCAGGATGATGTTTTCTAAAAATATTTTTAAAAAAGAATGCTTTTGTAAAAATATTTGTATGTCTTTTTCAAATTCTTTATCATGCAATGCAACATCAATTAAGAGAATATCAATGATTATTATCACATTTAAGTCTGAGATACTAAAAGAATGTTTCATCAAGGATATAGACACCTATTCTAAATTTATAATGTGTTTGTGGTTGTATGGGAGATAATTATTTCATGTTAAGCATAATAAAGATCTGGTTACATAAACAAAACTCTATCCCTGTTTTTAATAACCAGCTTTTTATTTGTCTATTACAATAAGTTGGGTGTGATGTGATTGTGTCCCCCAAGGGCTTCTACATGTGAAACGTGGTCCTCACAGTATTATAAGGACAGTATGGACTCCTTAGAATGTAGAACTAAGTATGTCACTGTGAGTGCTCCTCTTGATGGAGTGACCAGGATTTTCATGAGACATAGTTACTTCTCTTGAAAGTGAGTTTATGTAGCAGAAAAAAGACTGACTTTCTGATTTCTCTCTAGGCTTCCTGTATCATCATGGGATCTTTTCATTCCACTCACACTTCTGTCAGGATATTATGTGCCAAGAAAATCTTCACCAGAAATTAGCAGATGTTGTCATGCTATTGGACCTCCAAATATATAAGCTAAATAAAGCTCTTTTCCTTATATATTATGAGGACTTCATTGTTTCATAGTAATTAAAGGGGTACTGAAATGGATCATAAGTTGCAACCAACATATTATTTTATTTCAATTTTTTTATACAGATACTTGTGTTTCAGTTTTGCATATCAGCCATGGGTTCCCCTGTCCTCCCCCATCCCACCCTCACTGCTGCCTTCCCCCCAGGGTCTCCCGCCATTTCCATCTCCTCCAGGGATTCAGCTCAACCTGGTAGACTCAGTACAGGCAAGTCCAGTCCCCTCCTCCCAGGCTGAGCAAAGTGTCCCCACATAAGTCCCAGGTTCCAAACAGCCAGCTCATTACACTAAGGACAGGTCCCGGTCCCACTGCCTGGGTGTCTCCCAAACAGTTCGAGTTATTCAATTATGTCACTTATCCAGAAGGCCTGATCCAGTTGGTGGCCCCTCAGCTTTTGGTTCATAATTCATATGTTTCCATTAGTTTGGCTATTTGTCCCTGTGTTTTTTCCAATCTTGCTCTCAACAATTCTTGCTCATACAATGCCTCCTCTTTCTCAACTATTGGACTCCTGGAGCTCCACATGGGGGCCTGGCTGAGGATCTCTGCATCCACTTCCATCAGTTATTGTATGAGAGTTCTAGCACAACAGTTAGGGTGTTTGGCCATCTGATCACCAGACTAGGTCAGATCAGGCATTCTCTTGACCGTTGCCAGCAGTCTACAGAGGATGTATCATTGTGGATTTAAGGGGAACTCTCCAGTACTCTGCCTATTCCTGTTCTCATGTGGTCTTCATTTATCATGATCTGTTATTCCTTGTTCTCCCTTTCTGTTCTTGATCCAGCTGGAATCTCCTCCACTTCTCTAAAAATTCTACAGCTTTCTTTCAGCCCTTATTCTTAGCTCCTCTCTTGCCTGACTTCTCACATTTCTAACAAGAGATTCCTTGAATTCCTGAGAAAAGTTTCAAAAACCCTCAAGGTCATAGCACATTCCTAGAATAAAGATAAAGAACAGATCCATTACCATTGTAACACAAGGTTCCAAGGTCTCAGGACCAGAGAGCTGGGGCTCAGTGCTCAGTGTGATAAACTTTGAGACATAGCTTTTTATCAATAGACTTGGCAAGTAAAGAGTTGGTAGGCTTTTCTTATGGTGTTCTGTGTTAGAAGCCTTGGTGAGACACCTGCACCTCTGACCTTGTGTATAACTGTAAAGTTTTAAACTTATGATCTCTATACAAATGCCTATAGTCTAGTTTGAACAATCTGAGGTAAAAATAAGCTAAATGTGTGCAGTTTGTGTTAGACTGAGGATAGATTATTACTTTATGTGTTAGTTTGAGCAAAAGGAACAAAGGAGGCTTCAAGTGTCTACAGTCTCATGGAACAATGGATCTGGCTATGAGGCATGTCCTAGAATATTTTCTATATATCAAAAGTATACAGCTAAATGAAAAGTCATCTTCCTGACCACTTACAGATATATGTGTCCATAATATTGAATGTAATATAAAATTATATATATACATTTTACGAAAATGAATGGTAATGGAAGATATCATAGTTGTTATTGCACTAGAAGTTTACAAGAAGAAACAGCCAATTCATTCAAAAGGCAGTATTTCCAAAATGCCTTGCATGGTGGTTTCCTCTACCAGAACCCTTGGTTCTGATATGCTGATCTTCTGAACACTAGTTGTCACCTGCTGTATACTCCCATGGCCTTTTGCTACCATCAGCTCTCAATAGAGGACACTGATTCGTTTACTCTTGGACCCATGTGAGGGTACCAACCATGTGCAGATAATATTTCACTTTTACTGATTATGATTATAGTGTAATTTGTACACTTGAGTATTTGCTAGGTGATGATTGTGGTTTCATTTTGTGTTGTCACTGCTTGTCTTAATACAAAGCCTTGAACTCAGACTGGCTTCAAGACAAACTAAACACAAACTTCCTGAACGCATATGGAAGTTGACATAAAAGTAGTCTCCTGAAATAAACAGACTTCAGAGAAACAATCATTTCTGAAAGGCTGGAGATACAGAGCCATGGTTAGACATACCTATCATACTTAAGCCCTTCCTTCAAAACATAGCACACAAACACAAAATATTCTGATGCTTAGTTGTTTTCTGATTTTGTATCTGTGCTATTCTAGAGGAAATATTAAATAAGGTCATTGATTAAGAATTGAGAGATGAGAGTAAAATGGATAGATATTTAATGTGGATGTTTAAAATACTTATATGCTGCTATTTGAAAGTTAGTAAAGGTCATCAGAAATGTGAACTTGGTGCTATGTGTTCACAGAAAAATGCAAAGAAGGTCAAGAGGAACTTGTGGATACTATGTGAAGAAATTCTAAGGAAGAAGTAGGAACAGGCAAACATCCATGGAGATGCCTTGGCATGTAGGAGAGCTTGCTGGATAAATAGGATGGTCTGAGTTAGGGTTTACAGCACCAACATAAAACCTGGCAGTGATGATGTACACTTGTAACTTCAGTGTTGAGTGGGAGGGGAGAGTGGAGTCAGGAGAATGGCTGATCATTCAGCCCAGCTGAAAAATGATGAGCTCCCAGTTTACTAAGAAACTCTCTCTGAAGGGAATGTGGTAATGAGTGAATGCAATCCTTCCTTCCTTCCTTCCTTCCTTCCTCCCTCCCTTCCTCCCTCCCTCCTTCCTTCCTCCCTCCCTCCATCCTCCCTCCCTTCCTTCCTCCCTCCCTCCATCCTTCCCTCCCTTCCTTCCTCCCTCCCTCCCTTTTCTTCTCTCCCTTCCTTCCTTTCCTCCCTCCCTCCCTTTCTTCTCTCCCTTCCTTCCTCCCTCCCTCCCTTTCTTCTCTCCCTTCCTTCCTTTCCTCCCTCCCTCCCTCCCTTCTCCCCCCCTCTTTCTTAACCCTTATTTTTCTCATTTATGGAAATTGATTTTTTTTTTTTCACCAAGAAAACAGGGCCCTCTAAATCAACAGGATGAAAGCACATATAAACTCCTAGAGACCAAGGCACCATGCAGAGGGCCTATACTTTGCATCTATATTTTGACTTCCAGTGGTTTTTTTTTTTGTTTTGTTTTGTTTTGTTTAGGATTCCTGAGTGTGTGCGTTTGTGACTTTTATGCTTTCTCTTGGCTTTTTTCTTTCTGTTTGCTTGTTTTGTTGAATTCCAATGTTTTATTTTATTTTATTATTAGTATCCCTCAGAAGCCCATTTGTTTTCAAACGAGAAACAGAAAGGGTGTAGATCCGGATGGGAAGGGAGGTAGGGAAGAATTGAGGGGAATAGAGGGAGAGGAAACTTCAATCAATTATATTAGGCAATTCTATTTTCAAAAGGAGGAAAAAATCAATTCTAGTCAAAATAATTAAAGTTTGAATATTATTAGTGATTTTTGGAATAAAAATGATACCAGAGATTGTAAATATAATTCTGAGGTTAAAGAAGCCACTGTATTTTTTGGTTAGCATTAACATCTTGGTTGTATAAATGCCATGGCTGAGTTTTTCAAAAAACAAATTTGCATTTGTTAAAAGAATAATTGTGGATCTTTCCAACTTTTTAATATAGTCACGCAGTGCTATGAACATGCCTCTTAGAACCACCTTCATTGTGTTCTATAAGTTTGGGTAGGCAGTGTATTCATTTCCATTAAATTCAAGAAGGCCTTTACTTTCTTTCTTCCTGTGTTTAGGTAAAATTTTCTGTAAATATCTGTTAGGTCCCTTTGTTTCATGAATCAGCTCCAGATTCTTGGTTTAGTTTTGTCTATTGGCAAGAGAGCAGTATTGTATTCTCCCACTATGAGTGTATGAGGGTCAATATGTGATTTAAGTTGTAGAAGTGTTTCTTTTACAAAACTGAGTGACTGTCTATTGAGTGCAAAGATGTTAAGGATTGTAACATTCTCTTGGTGAATTTTCCCTTTGATGAGTACATAGTGTCCTTCCTTGTCTCTTCTGATTATCTTTGATTTTAAATCTACTTTGTCAGATATTAAAAATTCTATACCCCACTGGATAGTGGGGGTGCATATCTTCAATCCAAGCATTCAGGAGGCAGAGGCAGGTGCATCTCTGTGAGTTGAAGGCCAGTCTGATCTATAAAGCAAGTTCCAGGACAACTAGAGTTATTACATAGGGAAACTCTGTCTCAAAAAAAACAAAACAAAACAAAAACAAAAAAAAAACAAAAAGCAAAAAGCAAAACAAAACAAAACAAAAACAAAATAAATAGATAAACAAGCAGAGAAAGAAATAAATAAAATGTCTATACCAGATTACTTCTCAAGTCCATTTGCTTGGAATACATTTTTCCACCCTTTTATCCTGAAATGATGTCCTTGATCATCATTAAAGCGTGTTTCTTGGATTCAGCAGAAGGATGAATCCTTGTTTTGTATCTACTCTTTTATTCTGCCTTTTCATTGGGGGCACTGAGACCATTGATGTTGAGAGGTCTCTATAACCAGCAATGTTTATTGATTCCTGCCATTTTCTTGTTTCAGTGTGTGTGTGTGTGTGTGTGTGTGTGTGTGTGTGTGTGTGTACGCGCGCGCGCGTGTGCATGTGTCCCCTTTGACTTGTTGGTATGAGATCATTCATTCCCTGTGTTTTCTTGAATGCAGTTAACCTCTTTAGGTTGGAGTTTTCCTTCTATCACCTGTAGGGCTGGGTTTGTAGATAGATAATGCTTAAATTTGGGTTTATCATGGAATGCCTTATTATATCCATCAATCATGCTTGAAGGTTTTGCTGTGTATAGTAGTCTGGGCTGGCATCTGTAGTCTCTTAGATTTTGTAGCACATCTGTCTAGGCCCTTTTGGCTTGTAGAGTTTCCATTGAGAAATCAGGTGTAATTCTAATTGGTCAGGCTTTTATATATTATTTGGTTGCTTTCCCTTGCAGCTTTTAATGTTGTTTCTTTGTCCTAATGTTTAGTGTTTTGCGTATTAAGTGCTAAATGGGCTCTCTTTCTGGTCCAGCCTACTTGGTGTTCTGTATCTTACTTGTACCTTCATATGCATCTTCTTCTTCATGTTAGAACAATTTTCTTATATGATTTTGTTAAAAATATTTTCTGTGCCTTTGACCTGTGTTACTTCTCCTTCCTCTAATTCCTATCAGATTAGTTTTTTCATAATGTTCCAGATTTCCTGTATGTTTTGTTCTTGGAGTTTTTTACTTTTAAAATTTTCTTTGATTGAGGTATCCATTTATTCTATCTTGTCTTTAGGGTCTGAGATTCTCTCTTTCATCTCTTATATTCTGGTGGTAAGACTTGCCTCTGAGTTTACTATTGAAGTTCCTGAACTTTTCATTTTCAGATTTCCCAAAATTTGGGGTTTCTTTATTGATTCTATTTCCACTTTCAAATTGTGGACAGTTTTATTAAATTCTTTCCTCTGTTCGTTTATGTTTTCATAGACTTCTTCAAGGGATGTATTTATTTCCTCTTTAAGGACCTCTATCATATTCATAGACTGTTAAGGTCATTTTCTTGTACTTAATCTATATTGGAATATTCTGAGCCTGCAATGGTAAGGATGCTGGGCCCTAGTTGGAGACACAATACCCTGGCTGTTTTTTTATTGTGTTTGTACACTGGTGTCTATGCATCTGAGATTGATTTGGGTATAATTCTAAGTGCTGATATGTGGTCTTATCTTTGTTATGTGGGTGTTTTGTTTCTTTGTTCTGTTTCCTCTCTGGGTCCTTGGAGAGCATGATGGCTGTGTGCTGTCAAAGTTTTTCTGGGATCCTGATAGATATGGGCACTGGGTCTTCCCAGTAAAATGTTTATCTGGACATTGGGAGCTGATGCTTAGGCATGGAGATGGGCTGGGTGGCTGAGAGTTTCCACAGAAAGGAGGAAAACAGGATATTCCACCATGATCTTATGAGAGCAAAGAGTAAGGAGAGACTAGAGCAGAAGGTCAGCTACAGAGCTGAGAATGAAACTGGGAGACTGGATTTGAAGGAATGAAGGGAAAAGTGAAGGTCTTCAGTTAGTCTACCTACTTTCCTAATCAGAGGTGCCCTGTGGGTTCCCAGGTAGTGCTTGCTGGAGTTAGGATCTCAAATAAAACAATGTGTGGGGAGAGGGAGGTTAAGAGGAATCTGCATGACTCTCTGGAGATGTTGGTGGTAGTGGGAGGCTTCAGCAGGTATTCTGCTGTAGAGATGAGGATGAGACTGGGGTATTGGATTTGGAGAAGTAGACGGAGAGGTGAAGATCTGCAGTCTGCCTCCCTTTTTTCCCTGGCAAGAGTGGCCTGCAGGTTCCCACAGAATGCTCACTGGGGTAGGCGTCTTGGGCAAAGGAAGAATAGGAGAAAATGATTTGTGAAGTCCACTGGAGATGGGGCATGTTGCAGGGGAGGGAAGCCTTATGAGATGTTATGTTGCAGAGCTGCGGATGAGACAGTGGCACTGGATTCAGAGGAGCTGAAGGAGAGGTGAAGGTCTGAAGAAATACTATATCCTTCTTTGACCAGATTGGCCTCTTGGTTCTCTTCATTTTGGTTGGTTGTGTATAATTTAGTGGTAACCAACAGCTCTATAATTGGACTTAAGACTTGTTCAACAAGAGGGAAGCCGTGCCTAGTACTAGAACTTTTGTTACATAAATTATGCCTCTTGGGAAGAAAAGTTTTAGCCCATGTGGTATAACTTCATTATATACTAGTAACTTAATAGTATATCTAAAAGCTCTAGAGCAAAAATAAGAAATCATACCCAAAAGAAATAGACAGCAAGAAATAATCAAACTGAGGGCTGGAATCAAGTTGTAAACATCTTTAATCCATGGTGGTCAGATAGGTTGAAGGTTGCTATTTAAATTTTTAAAGTATTCTTTGAAAATTTCTTTGTGTCCTAATAATGTGTTCAGTTTTGGAGAAAGTTCCATGACTGCTGAGATCACGTTCCCCTTGCAGTCCTGGAACCTCATCTAGCTTGGACATATGCACACCCAGTGCATGCTTCCACAATGTCTGTGAGTTTGTATGTGTGTCAGACCTTCTGTGTCTGGAAGACCTTGTTTCCTGGGTGTCATCCATCACTACTGTCTTTTACAATCTTTCTGCCTCCTCTTCCCCAATGATCCCTTAGTCCTTAGGGGAGAGGTTTTCTGGGGACATCCCATTTAGGACTGATTATTCCAAGGTCTCCCACTCTCTACACATTGTCCAGTTGTGGGACTCTGTATTTGTTCCCATTTACCACAGGGGATATTTTCTTTGTTGATGGATGATCAAGACATTAATCTATGGATATAGCAGAATGTTGTTAAGAGTCATTTGGTGCTAAGAGGTGTCTAGTTGAGGCTTTGTCTCAATTGTTTGGTGATTCCTTTTTATATTTCATTCAGTTTATGGATATATATTAAGAATCTTCTATTGTAGTGGGTTTTAATATGATCCATAGATGTCCTTTGTTTTTAGAAATTCCCCCCTCATATTCCTTCCCTTACCTGCTCTTCCTTCATCATGTCCATTTAGTCTCCAGCTTCCAATTTCCTCTCCCACCCTGTCTCTTCCAAAGTATATATTCTATTTCTCCATCCTTGGGAAGTCCTGCCCTTCCTTGTCCCTTACTTTATACCTAATCTATGTGGTTATATGAATTGTGGCATGCCTATCAAAGGCTAAAAAGCTGCCATCCACATTTAAGAGAATACATACAGTATTTTTATTTTAGGGTCTGGGTTACTTCACTCAGGATGACTTTTTTTCTAGCTCCTTCCATTTACTTGTGAATTCTATTTATATGTGTAGCTGAATAATATTCCATTGTGTAAGTGCACCATATTTTTTTTTATTCATAGATCTCTTTATTGACATCTAGGCTATTTCCTATTTCTGGCATTTAGGAATACAGCAGCTGTGAACATGGATGGCCTACTCTCTGAAGTAGGCTATATGCTTTAAGATGAATAGCTGGATCTTGGGGTAGATCTATTCTCAACTTCTGAGGAACCTCTACACTGATTTCTATAGGCGCTTTATAAATTTGCACTCCTACCAGTAATAAATGAATATTTCCCTTACTCCACATCCTCATTGGCATGAGGTGTCCTTTGTTTTACTGACCTTGGTGATTTTTACTGGTGTAGGTGAAATCTCAAAGTGGTTCTGTTTTTCATTTTCCTGATGACTAAAAGTGGTTGAAGATTTCTTTAAGTGTTTCTGATCTATTTGCATTTCCTCTATTGTGAGCACAGCTGAGATCTGAACCCCAGATTTTAATTGGGCTCCTTGTTTTTTTTTCCCTCTGTTCTTCATTTTTTTAAAAAATGAAAAAAGTAATGGAGGTATCACCATCTCAATCTCAAATTGTGGTACAGAGCTATAGTAATAAGACTAGGATGTTACTGGCATAAAAAATAGATTATTGATCAATGGAGTCAAGTTAAAAACCCATACAAATCAACACATCTATGGATGTTGCAATTTTGATAAAGAAGCCAGAAATATATCCTGGAAAGAAAGACAACATCTTGAACAGATGTTGCTGGTCAAACCAAACGGCTACATGTAGAAAACTGCAAAAACATACATACTGCAGTAGGTTACACTGTATATGAGATTTCCTAGTACGTGTTGAACTCGAGGTCAGGAAAGGTTGTTGCTGCCACTAGAGAAAGGCCCAGGGGCTGGACTCTCAAAAATAAAAAAGTGAAGAGATCCATGGCATACCGAGGCCAATGGTCATGACCAAAGGGATTGAGGTGTGGCTACTATGAATACCCTGTTTAGCCACAGTTAATTCTTTCAGCATTGAAAGCATCTTGCTTCTCTGCCTCCATCCACTAGACTCCTGTTTCTTATGCTACCAGAACTGCAATTTTATTCTCTGCTCAGTTTGAGGTCTCTGCCTCATGACTGGGTGCTGGTGAAATCAGGGCCATGTATAGAACAGGAAAGAAAGGAGGAGGCTCTTTGGGTCTCTCCCTCAAGAGAAAAGGTAATCCAACACAGACAGTGAAGATCTTCACAAAAAGACTGAGCAGAGAGTGTTTGGGTGCAGATACAAGGAAAAATTTAGTATAGGTGATTTGGCTGCTGATAGAACGTACACCAAGGAAGGGCAAGACAGTTCTAATCCTTCAATGTGATTTCTAGCTCAGGCCAGGGAGCAGAGGGACACAAACCTCACAGCCCAGAAGACTATTGACTGCAGGGCACAAAGGAGTCAAGGTGAGAAGAAATTTAAAAGGCTGTATCTAGGCAGATTTGTAATTTTGAATGACACAAGCATCCTGAGCTGAGATGTTGCTAGGTGGATTTTTTCTTTTAATTGTTTAAAAAACACAGGGACACTAATTATCAGAATGGGCCCTCAGAGATTCTGTAAGGTCAACTCCCAGGACCCTCATTACACTGCAGTAAAATCCTCAGGGTGAGGCAGAATGAACTCCCATGCATCCTGACTTCTACCCTAGGCCTTTATATCTGATGAATGAAGGAAACATTCAGTAAAGGATGATACCCATCAGTGCTCATACATGGTGTTCAGTGTAGAGTGCTCCTCTCTTCAAGACAATTGACATGCTTACAGGAAGTGATTTCCACCCAGAATTCTAAAATCTTATCCCATTTCAAGGGTGCAGAAATCAAATAGCCATGAGATCAGACATTGGATGGAGGCTGAGCTACAGATACTATGGCTTGTGGTCAGCTAAATAAATGGCCAAAGGTGTAGAGGGACTGCAGCAAAGAGCCCAGCAGAGCTCAGAAGTTATTTCTCTAGATGATGTTGATAGACATAAACGGATGTTTACTATGTGCTCAGTCTTCATCAGCCCTTGACTCTAAGCAATTCACTCAGTAGATCTCAGTTTCCTTCTCTGTATGAGGCTATGATTAAGAATAAACCACATAGGATGGATTTGGGAATTAATTGAGATGGTACCTACAGTTTGCATGGGGCTCCTCACTAACCCTAGTCACTACTATACTCACCTGGGCTCCTGTCTAGATCTAGTCTCTGACTTTGTGACCTTTAACAATTAACTTCCCTTCTCAGGCAATCACCCTTTAGTTTTCCCAACAAGGAGGTGAATAAGGGTGTCACCAAATGTCATCTATCTTGGAAATTATAGAATTCTTATGTGGTGGGGTTGATCATGGAGACAGGTTGTACATGTGGTGAGACAGAAATGCCTCAGTTGAGTGTAAAACAAGAGATAGTTTCAGGGTTGCATGCATGTGAGTGTGTAACGAGCTGGACCTAGTTGCTTTCCCCAGTCTTGCTCACCCTGACTTCAGCTTGCCACCTTGGGAATCCCCAAGCTATGGTTAGTCCCGTGTTGGCTGAAATAGGAACTCAGAGGAATAAAAATAGGGAAGTAAATAGAAGTGAAACCAAGCCTATGGTAAGAAAAGCATGACAAACAGGGCCAGGGGCAGCCATTGGGAACAAGGGGCCATTTCAAGACTGTAGTTGGATGACTGTGTCTCTCATAGGTAGGAATAGTAGAGTCTACATCATATCCCCTCCCAACTGCAAGTAATAGTGCCAGGATCTATGCTGCTCATCTGGCTGCATCCTCATGTTCTAAGCTCAGTCTTGAATATCAGAACCTTGAAGGCCAGGGCCAAGGATCCTCAGGTCCAGACTTGTATGTTAGTGCACCAGAAAAGAGGTGACAGGACAAGAACTCTGGAGTCCCATCACAAGTTCCTAGTCTGGGCAGAAATGGACAAGTGAATGAGCAAACCCAGAAATCCTTGTTCTGTGAGACCCTGTGATTCAAAGACACACTATTTCAGACCTTCATGAATTTGTCTCCCAAGTCCATAGACTGGAACTTCTTTATTATGACACCAAAATCCTACTTTTGGTACTTCATCATTGAGATGTCACATGGCCATAGATGTATGGGGTCTCATAGCCAGAGTTTACTTTTAAAAATTTTATTCATTTATTTGGTGTGTATGTGTATATGTGTGCTGGGGGGCATTTTCACCCCACAGTACTCATATGGGGGCCAAAGGCCAACTCCCTGGAGTTCATTCTCTTATTTCATGAGTCTCAGAATGTGAATGGAAGATGCCTTTACCCTGCTGAACCATCTCACTGGTCCTTCAGGATACACTTTTAACAAGGAAATATTAAAGATGACCTCATTTTCACACTGTCTAAATAGCCTTGAAGAAGGGGCTGGATGGATGCCTACAGCAACAAAGAGTGGCCCACAGGCAAGTTAAAAAACAAGGTCTCATCTTTGTTTAAACATACTATTTTTTTTTTTGCAGAGAATAGTCTAGAAAGAGCTACACCAACGTACTTGCAAGGTGCTTTAAAGTATAAATTTGATTCCTTTTAATTTAATTTTGTGTGTATGAATATTTTTCAAGCCTGTATGTCTGTAACTAGATACATGAATGTGCCTACAGAGTCCAGAAGAGGGCACTGGATCACCTGAACTGGAGCTACCATTTTGAACTGCCCTGTGGGTGCTGGAAATTGAATCTAAATCTCCTGGAGGAGCAGTCAGTGCTCTTAACCACTGAGCCATCTCTCTAGCCCAGAAATTTGTTTCTATATGTTTTCCTATGTTTTATGATTTGTCCAAAAATGAGTATGAGTTTTATAACTATGGAACAAAAGGATTGAGATGATTTAGGGGTCAATATTCTCTGTCTGAGAAGAGCTGTCAATACATCTGTAAAGGCTTGAGCTTAGTGTTACATCAAAGGGGTCAAAAGATGAGATGTGAACTAGAAATGAGGACACATAAATATAATTCCAGCACTTGAGAGGCTGAGGCAGGAGGAACATCTAAGCATAAAAATTCTAGATCAGCTTTGTAACAATATTTGTCTCAAGCATATATACAAACATACATAAATACCTGAATAAAGATGTGAGGTGAGTTTGTATATCTATCCTTATAGTCCATATCCATAACTAACCACTACCTGTGGGGCAGAAATTTAGGTGATGTTGATTTTTACTTTTTAATCTAATTTTCTTTTTGAACAATGACCATATTTTTGGTATAATTATGAAAAGGGGTTTTATGTTTCTCAGTATGTTTGTTCCAATTCAGTTAAAATTGGACAAATATCTATTTCCTGCCTGTTACAACCTTCACTGGAAGGATGTTGTGCTTATAATTATACTGAAGAAAAGACAGAAAACCATCAATATTAGGGCAAGAGTCCAGTGTGGGAAATATACTCATGGAAACGGGCCTTGGGATATAACTGGAAAATTTGTTTCAAATTCTTTGTTTTTTTTCCCCAAAACATGAAACTTGGTTGAAGATATATCCAAGATCTGAGCATAGGAGAGGTATAATTTTGGGAGACTGTTGTCTCAATTATAAAAATAGAAAGAAGAGGTATTTCTGTGGTTACAAGGACCCACTATCTGTCATATGACAACCAACCAAACCAACAAAGTTATTGCAAAAATAGAAGAACACGCAACTGTACATCAAATATTCTAATCATTTCTTTTATCATTTTCCTTGGTTGCGCACTAGGGAGTGAACATAGAGGATTGCATGTGAGAAGCAAGCATCTAACACAAGAGTTTAATCTTCAATTCTTTCTGTAATTTTTTTGAGACAGTGTCCCACTTAGTTTCTCTAGCAGTCTCCTAAAGACCTGAGACTGTGGGACTGCATTAAAGTGGCTGAAAGCACCAGAGATTTCTGAAGAAAGTGATAAACCTCTTCACACAAGCAAAAAAGATGGGTAAAAGGCAAGGTCAGGTAAATAGGAGCACCAGTTAAAAAGACAAGATGTATAGTCAGAACAAGACCAGAGAAGAGAAGACTTCAAAAGTGTCCACAGGTACCTTACACAGGGCATAGTAGATCTGAGCATGCTTACAGGATGGCTGGTGTAGACTAAGTTCTTTAACACTTAGAGATGGCAAATTACCTTGAATTCTAGCCTGTCTCATGGTATTCTGTCCCCAACAATGTGTTTGCTACAGAAAGTATATGCCAGAATATGAATGAATTTCTTAAGACAACATTCATTGGCTCAATGAATGTTAGTGAGATGTGAGAAATTATTATCTTTGTGTGCCTACAATTTGCACAGTCTAAGAGACCGTAGAAGCTTTCCACCTCCCAGTGTCATTAGGTGTCTCTTCTCTATGCAGCATGAAGACAGCTCACATCCCATTTTGTTCACTTCCCACTTCCTTAATCAATTATGTGAGACTAATATTATGGCCTAAAACTAAAATTGAAGAAGCTGAACCACTGCTTCTCTACCCTGCTTCTCTACCCCCCTTTCCTACCCTCCCCTTCCAAAGGCCACATTGACCAAAGAAAAACTTTATCTATAGTGAGGTTCGGCTCTTTTCCTGGTCTCTAAATGTTTCATTTCACACTGAAAAGCCAGATCAATGACTGATAACTTAATGGCTCCCAATAAAGACTTCAAAGGATAGAAAGAATAGTTGACAGGAAGGAGGAAAGGAGTGCTATATGGATGGATCTATAAATGGGTACTTGATTTATGGATGGGTGGAAGAATGAATGGAACACGGATTGATGAATTAATGTGTGGAGAGATAAAGAGGTGAATGGTTGGATGAATAGTTGAGAGATAAGGGAAAGGATGAATGAGAGATGCATAGATGGATAAAAGGATGAATGCATGAAGGGATAGCTAAATGACTGGACAAGAAGATGGGTGAACAAGAAATGTGTGGATAAAACAAGTAGTTTGTTGAGTCCATGACTGTGTGGACAATTGAATTAGTAAATGAATGGATAGATGATTGGGTGACTGTAAAATAGCTTAATTGTAAGAAAGACAGAAAACTGGTATCTGGCAGCTCTTTGTAAAGAGAATGAAATCAACTTTTGAGTTCAAGTTTCAGTTCCAATCTTGTCTTGAATATGACATTGGACATTCTTTAGCTTATGAAATTTGTCTCTACCATAAAAAGATAGTGCCTGTGCCTGTCTTATCTACTAAATTCTAAGACATGTATGCACATAGAAGCAGTGATGTTTTCTCAGGTGGGATGAGAGTATTACAAAGATTTGGGAGCTCATTAGCTGAGTCCCGCAGAGATATGCTATAAGCCGTGAAAAGAAGTATGTGCTTAGAATCCAGACCGCCTTGTCTGAATCCTCCCTGGATCCATCTCTTGCATTTGTGTCTATCCTTTGTGCATCCTCATATATGGCATGTTATTGATAACAGTCACACACTCACACTCAGACCTGTGTAAGTTTTAAGTTGGTTAATTGTGGAAATGGAGTCCTTTAGAGAAGAAATGATGGATCGAAGGTCTTCTGCCTAAGGTCACAAGGAAGTAAGATGTAAATCCCATTCTAGGGTGCCCTGAGGACAACAATGTAGAGATGGATCCAGCAAATTTAACCTGGGGATATACAAAACTCTAAAAGACAGTTCTGGTTTTTTTTTTTTTTTTATGGGGAGAACTGGAAATCTTAGTGCAGCAAGATGAGTCACTGTGCTCTAACTAAAGACCTTCATTTAGGAAACTGGTCACCAAATGTCGTTCAAGGGCACTGTGATTGGGGCATATCACCATACTGAATTCTGGCTCCCTGGGATACTCTACCCACCTAGGAGCAAGGACCTTACTTGGAATGGCATATTTCTGATAGTTACTGTTCTCTGGGTCATCATTCCCTAACAAGAGCTATATTTATATGGAGTAGAGGGACTGTGGGAAAACTTCCACATTTGCTTTAAACTTGTCTCATGAGATTGCTATTTTAAAGGGCTTTGATAGTAAATAAAAGCTGGGAGAGAAAGAGGTAATGCCAAAATAGTCTTGACACATTCTCCCAAGTAACTTGCTATTCCCCAGTTAACCACTGTATACTAACAAGCAAACAAAACCAAAATTAATTGCTTCAAAAAAATGTCATTGAATGTTAATTCACACTAATAGCTGAAGGTCCTGGTGGAGATTTTCCAGGAAGAGAATCACCAGTCCTAGGAGAGATTTCTCTTCTGTTACTCAGGTCTTGCTATAAAGAGGTGTTGGTTGTCTCCAATGCCCCCAAACGCCAGGCCCAGGTAAAGGAAGCCAGGCACAGATGAGACTGAAGAACACAGGTGTCAGAACAGACCAAGGAGATCAGCTTCTTTGTTTTCTCACTTCCTCTAAGAGCAGGGATCACTGGTCTGGGTTTTAGTATCAAGATAATAAACTGCTCACTTCTTCACAGCATGAGAGAAACACAGGATCACAAACAACAGAAATAATCTATGCAGAGGAGCCATGGATTATATTTCTATATGTTCTTTTGGTTGTAGTTATGAGCAGTAACAAGCTGCAAATGAGCAAATGAAATTCATTTGCAAGGTGTAGAAAGCAGTGATACTCACTGAGACAAAGTACACACAGTCCTTTGGAACCCCTGAATTAATCATCTCTTTTGTCCTCCATTTACTTGTGCTTTCCTTTTGTTTTCCTCTAAGAGAACTGTTTTTCTGCCTGGTTAGAGTCTACATTTCTTGGAGACTAGATTAGGCTGGGCATATTCTGTCATTTGAATCTTCCTGTACTCTGTGTCCTTGGTATCCATTCACCTGGATGTCTTGCTCACTTACACTGCCAATTACTAGAAGTGCCAACATCCAGTTCTCCACTCTGGTGTCCACCCAGATGTGGGTGGTTGTGCCCAGCAGGAGGGTATCAAAGGCACCAGCCTGAGGCTTAGTGCAAGAGTTTCTCTGGAGTTCTGATCAAGCAAAACACTTGGTTTACTTGGTTCTTTAAAAACAGATATTCCTAGAGTTAGACACCTCAAGCTCAGCATTTCAAACCTGGAATTGATTCTCAGCATCCAAACAGTGACTCACAACTTTCTGTAAATCCAATTCCAAGAGATCTGATGTCCTTTTCTGGCCTCCATTTGAACTGTACATACATGGTACAAAGACATTATGTAAGCAAATACTCACAAACATAAAATATGAATAAATAAAATCTCCTTCTGTTATCTTCATAAAAAGATACTCCAGCACACAAAACCATTTAGTTCGTGAACTACTCCTAGTCATGGGGCCTGCCTTTGAGTGTGGTTGATATGCCTAGTGAGGTTCCTTTGTAGAAAACAGATTTCATCTTTGCCAAAGGCTATCATTAAACTCCTCTCTGAAGAGTAAGGGAAGACAAGGAAACAGAAAATTTGTATGGGGAAAAAAGTGGTGGATGACTCCAAGGAAATAGTGTCTTCTAGACACAACAGGACTGATTCACATGTGAACTCATAGAAACTGTGTCAGCATGTATAGGACCTGCACAGGTTCAAGCCAGATGGGGCCCTTCCACTGACAAGGGAAAAAATTTTTTTTCCTATAAACATAGATGCAAAAATTCTCAATAAAATATTTGCAAGCTGAATCCAAGAATACATGAAACACTGTCATCCACCATGATGAAATAGACTTCATCCCAGAGATGCAGGGTTGTTTCAGCATGTACAAATCGATAGATATAATCCAATATATAAACAAATTGAAAGACCAAAACCATATGATTATCTCATTACGTGCAGAAAATTCCTTTCACAAATTAAATACCTCTTCATTATAAAAATCCTCAAGAGATTAGGGGTGCAAGGGACCTACTTCATCATAATAAAAGCAACTTACAGCAAGCCCATAGCCAACACCAACTTAAATGGAGAGAAATTCAAAGCATTTGCACTAAAATCAGGAACAAGTCAAGGCTATCCACTCTCTTCATATCTATTCAATATAGTACTTGAAGTCTTAGCTAGAGCAATCAGAAAACTAAAGGAATTCAAGGGGATACAAATTAGAAAGGAAGAAGTCAAAGTATCATTATTTGCAGATTATATGATATTATAAAAACTTGGCCCCAGTCTGGCCAATCCGCAGGCCCTGTGGGAAGGCTCCCCTTTTCCCAAGACTGCAGGCAGACCCTACAGTCTCCACACCCTGCCCCCAAACCCATTTGACCGAGACCCCAGCCTCTTCCTGAGACTCAGAGACCAGCCCCCAGCTCCCATCCATCCTGGAACTCCCATCTGGACCAGAGGTGTGTGCCTGGGGTGATAGTCAGAGAGGCAACTGCCCCTGGGTCCCACCCCTGGGCACAATCCCTGGAGGACCTGCCCAAATTGGCCCCAGTTTCCAGCCAATTGGTGGGCCCTGTGGGAAGGTTCCCCTTTTCCAAGACTGCAAGCAGAGACCATGCAGTCTCCATACCCTGCCCCCACACCTATTTGCCCAAGCCCACAGCCACTTCCTGAGACTCAGAAACCAGCCCCCAGCTCCCATCCACGCTGGAACTCCCATCTGGACCAAAGACCAGAGAGACCCTCCAGTGGACACTACAACCTCAAGGCATTGCCCCCACAACCATCTGCTAGAAACCCAAGCCACTTCTGGAGACTTAGAGACCAGTGACCAGTATTCCATCCTTTCCTAGATCTACTGTCTGGACCAGAGAGCCCCCAGCTCCCATCTGCTCCAGAACTCCCATCTGTACCAGAGCTTCCATCCTGTCCCAAATCTCCCGTCTGGACCAGAGGAGCTCCCATCTGGACAAGATAAGGAGATCCCAGGGACTTCCTGAGACTTAGAGTCCAGCACCACAGCTCCTATCCAGCCAGCACTGTCATCTGGCCCAGAGCTCCCATCCAGCCCAGAGCTTCCATCTAGACTAGAGAGAGGTTCCCTAAATCTGTCAGCTCTCTCTGGACCAAGTACACTGATAAGACCAAGAACGAACCCAAGAGGAGATGGGCAGTCGTCAAGGCAGAAGTACATACAACAAAATAAAGAGCAATACAGCATCACCAGAGCCCAGCCCTTCTCTGACAGCTAGACCTGAACATCACAGAATGGAAGAAGAAGAAGAAGAAGAAAACAACCTTATAAGTAACATCATGAAGAGGCTAGAGCCTTATATAGAAGAAATCAAAAATAAAGTGGAGGAAGTGACAAACAAAAAATGGGAAGAACTCTATAAAAAAAACTAGAGGAAAGGACAATTAAAGCAGAAGAAAACAATAATTCCCTGAAAGAAAATCAGGAAAAGACAAGGGAAACAGTCCAAGACCTGAAGAGGGTAATAGAAAAAAATGAAGAAGACACTAGCAGAAGGAATGCTGGAAATAGAAAATCTGATTAAATGAACAGGAACTTCAGATGCAAGTATAACCAACAGAATGCAAGAGATGGAAGAGAGGATCTCTGGTGTTGAAGATACGGTAGAAGAAATCGATTCATCAGTCAAAGAAAACACTAAAACCAACAAAGTCATGACCAAAAATGTTCAAGAAAATTGGGACACCATGAAAAGAACAAACCTACAAATAATAGGGATAGAGGAAGGAGAGGAATAACAACACAAAGGCACAGAAAATATATTTATCAAGATCATAGAAGAAAACTTTCCCAACTTAAAGAAGGAAATGCCTATGAAGATACAAGAAGCCTATAGAACACCAAACAGACTAGACCCTCCAAAAAAGTCCCCTTGCCACATAATAATTAAACAACTAAACATACAGAATAAAGAAAGAATATTAAGGGCAGCAAAGGAAAAATGCCAAGTGACTTAGAAAGGCAAACCCATCAGAATAACACCTGATTTCTCAATGGAGACTTTGAAAGCCAGAAGGACCTGGACAGATATAATGCAGACAATAAGAGACCATGGATGCCAGCCTAGACTCATATACCCAGCAAAACTCTCTATCATCATAGATGGAGTGAACAAGACCTTCCAAGACAAAACCAGATTTAAACAATACTTATCCACAAACCTAGCCCTACAGAAAGCACAAAAAGAAAAATTCCACCCTAAGGAAGGCAGATACACCCATGAAAACATAGGGAATAGATAACACCACAGCAGTAAACCCCAAAGAAGAGAAGTACACACACACACTACCACCAAATAATAAAAAAAATAATAAAAGGAACGAACAATCACTGGTCATTAATATCCCTTAATATCAATGGACTTAACTCACCTATAAAGAGACACAGACTAACAGAATGGATATGAAAACAGGATCCGTCTTTGTGCTGCATACAAGAAACACACCTCAAATTCAAAGAGAGACACCTCCTAAGAATAAAAGGCTGGGAAAAGACTTTCCAATTAAATGGTCTTAAGAAACAAGCTGGTGTAGCCACCTTAATATCCAGCAAAATAGACTTCAAACTAAAATCAGTCAAAAAAGAAGATAAAGGACATTATATACTCAAGAATGTATGGAAAGATCCACCAAGATGAAGTCTCAATTCTGAACATTTATGCCCCAAACACAATGGCACCCACACATGTAAAAGAAACATTACTAAAGCTTAAATCACATATAAAACCCCATACATTAATACTTCAACACCCCACTTTCACCTCTGGACAGATTGGCCAAATTGAAACTTAAGAGAGACATAATGGACTTAACTGATGTTATGGCTCAAATGGACTTATTCGATATCTACAGAACATTCCACCCAAACCAAAAAGAATATACCTTCTTCTCAGCACCCCATGGAACCTTCTCTAAAGTCGACCACATACATGGTAAAAAGCAAATCTCAACAGATACAAAAAAAATTGGAATAATCTCCTGTGTTCTATCAGACCACCATGGTTTAAAGCTGGATTTCAACAACAGAAAAAAACTACAGAAATCTTACAATCTCAGGGAAACTGAATAATGCTCAACTGAATCACCAATGTGTTAAGGAAGAAATAAAGAAAGAAATTAAAGACTTCCTAGAGATCAATGAAAATGAATACACCACATACCCAAACTAATGGGATACTATGAAAGCAGTGCTAAGAGGGAAATTCATAGCACTAAATGCCCACATAAAGAAGCTGGAGAAGTCTCACACTAGTGTCTTGAGAGCACACCTGAAAGCCCTTGAACAGGAAGAAGCAAAGTCTCCCAAGAGGAAGAGACACCAGGAAATTATCAAACTGACAGCTGAAATCAATAAAATAGAAATAAACAGAACAATATAAAGGATTAATGAAACAAAGAGTTGGTTCTTTGAGAAGATCAACAAGATAGACAAGTTCTTATCCAAACTAACCAAAAGAAAGAGAGAGAGCATCCAAATTAAAAAATCAGAAATGAAAAGGGGGACATAACAACAGACAATGAGGAAATCCAGAAAATCATCAGGTCATACTTCAAAAACCTCTACTCCACAAAACTGGAAAATCTAAAAGAAATGGATATTTTTCTGGATAGGTACCACATACCTAAGTTAAATCAAGGCCAGATAAACCATTTAAATTGTCCAATAACCGCTAACGAAATAGAATCAGTCATTAAAAGTCTCCAAACGAAAAAATGCCAAGAACCAGATGGTTTCACTGCAGAATTCTACCAGATCTTCAAAGAAGACTTAATACCAATACTCTTTAAATTGTTCCAGACAATAGAATCAAAAGGAATATTACCAAACTCCTTCTATGAGGCTACAATCACCCTGATTCTTAAACCAAAAAAGAAAGAGAACTACATAACAATCTCCCATCATGAACATTGATGTAAAAATACTCAATACAATTCTGGCAAATAGACTACCAGAACACATCAAAACAATTATCCACCATGATCAAGTGGGCTTCATCCCAGGAATGCAAGGGTGGTTCAACATACAAAAGTCCATCAATGTAATACACCATATAAACAAACTCAAAGAAAAAAAAAAAAAACATGATTATCTCACTAGATGCAGAAAAGTCTTTGACAAAAGCCAACACCCCTTCATAATAAAGGTCTTGGAGTGATCAGGAATACAGGGAACCTACCTAAACATAATAAAGGCAATCTCCAGCAAGCCAACAGCCAGCATTCAATTAAATGGAGAGAAAATCAAAGCAATACCACTAAAATCAGGAACAAGACAAGGCTGTCCCCACTCCCCATACTTATTCAATATAATACTTTAAGTTCTAGCCAGAGCTATAAGACAACATAAGGAGATTAAGGGGATACACATTGGAAAGGAAGAAGTCAAGCTTTCCTTATTTGCAGATGACATGATAGTATATATGTGTGACCCCAAAAATTCAACCAAGGAACTGATACAGCTAATAAAAACCTTCAGCAGCATTGCAGGATACAATATCAACTAAATAAAATCAGTACCCCCCCTATATACAATAGACAAACAGGCTGAGAAGGAAACCAGAGATACATTACCCTTTACAATAGCCACAAATGATATAAAATACCTTGGGGTTACTCTAACTAAGCATGTGAAGGACCTATATGACAAGAACTTTAAGTCCTGAAAAAAGAAATTGAAGAAGATGTCAGAAAATGGAAAGACCTCCCATGCTCAAGGATAGGCAGGACTAACATAGTAAAAATGGCAATCTTACCAGAAGCAATCTACAGAATCAACACAATTCCTATCAAATTACCAACACAATTCTTCACAGATCTGACAAGAATAATATTCAACTTCATACGGAAAAACAAAAAACCCAGGATAGCCAAAAGAATCCTGTACAATAAAATAACCTCTGGAGGCATCACAATCCCCGGCTTCAAGCTCTACTATAGTGCTACCATAATAAAAACAGCTTGGTACTGGCATAAAAACCGACATGTGAACCAATGAAAATGAATTGAAGACCCTGACATTAACCTGCACACCTATGAACATATAAATTTTGACAAAGAAGCCAAAAATGTACAATGGAAAAAAGAAAGCATCTTCAACAAATGGTGCTGGCATAAGTGGATGTCAATGTTTAGAAGGCTGCAAATAGATCCATATCTGTCACCATGCACAAAATTTAAGTCCAAGTGGATCAAAGACCTCAACATAAATCCAGTTACTCTGAACCTGATAGAAGAGAAAGTAGGAAGTACTCTTGAATGCATTGGCATAGGAGATCACTTTCTAAATATAACACCAGTAGCACAGACACTGAGAGAAACAATGGGAACTGTTGAAACTGAGAAGCTTTTGAGAGCAAAGGACATGGTCAACAAGACAAAGCCACAGCCTACAGAGTGGGAAAAGGTCTTCACCAACCCCACATCTGATAGAGGGCTGATATCCAGAATATATAAAGACCTCAAGAAATTAGACATCAAAATGTCCTACAGTCCAATTAAGAAATGGGCTATAGAATTAAACAGAATTCTAAACAGAGGAAGTTCAAATGGCTGAAAGACATTTAAGGAATTGCTCAACATCCCTAATTATCCAGGAAATGCAAATCAAAATGACTCTGAGATACCACCTTACACCTGTCAGAATGGCTAAGATCAAAAGCACAGAAGACAGCTTATGCTGGAGAGTATGTGGAGCAAGGGGAACTCTCCTCCACTACTGGTGGGAATGCATGCTTGTCGAGCCACTTTGAACATCAATATGGTGCTTCCTTAGAAAATTGGGAATCCATCTCCCCCAAGACCCAGCTATAGCACTCTTGGGCATATACCCAAGGAATGCTTAATCATACCACAAGGGCATTTGCTCAGCTAAGTTCATATCAGCATTGTTTGTAATAGCCAGAACCTGGAAACAACCTAGATGCTCTTCAACTGAAGAATGGATAAAGAAAATGTGGTACACATAAACAATGGAGTACTCCTCAGCAGAGAAAAACAATGACATCATGAGGTTTGCAGACAAATGGATGGATCTAGAAAAAAATAATCTTGAGTGAGGTAATCCAGACTCAGAAGGACAAACATGGTATGTACTCACTCATAGGAGGATACTAGTTGTAAAACAAAGATGATTAGACTGCTGCACAACTCCAGGGAGGCTACCTAGAAAACGGGACCCTAGGAAAGACACAGGAATCACCCAATGACAGAGAAATGGATGAGATCTACATGAACAACCTGGATGAGAGTGGGACAAATGAAGGGCAAGGTCTGAGGGAAGGGAGGCTTGGGGGAGCAGGAGATCCCAGCTGGATCAGGAACAGAAAGGGAGAACAAGGAATGGTAGACCATGATGGATGAGGACCACAAGAATAGGCAGAGTGCTGGAGAGGTCCTCTGAGGTCCACAGTGATGCATCCTCTGTAGACTGTTGGCAGTGGTTGAGAGAAAGCCTGATCTGACCTAGTCTGGTGATCAGATGGCCAAACACCCTGAAGGTCGGGCTGGAACTCTCGTCCAGTGATTGATGGAAGTGGATGCAGAGTTCCTCAGCCAGGCTCCAGGTAGAGCTCTGTGTGTCCAATTTGTGGAGAAGGAGGAGGGACTGTGGGAACGTGAATTATTGAGCCCAGGATTGGAAAAAGCACGGGGACAAAAAGCCAGATGTATGGAAGCACATGAATTTTGAAACAAAGGATGAGGAGCCCCCAGCTGGATCAGGCCCTCTGGATAAGTGAAACAGTTGAGTGGCTTGGGCTTTTTTGGAGGCATCCAGGCATGGGACCTGGACCTGTCCTCAGTGCATGAGCTGGCTGTTTGGAACCTGGGCATTACCCAGGGACACTTTGCTCAGCCTGGAAGGAGGGTACTGGACCTGCCTGTACTGAATCACCAAGTTTAAATGAATCCCCAGGGAAGAGATGGGAATGGAAGGGAGTGGATGGGGGAAGGTGGGGTTGGAGGCGGTATTGGGGAAGACAGGAGAACCCATGGCTGCTGTGTAAAATTAAAACACAAATATAATAAAAAAAAGGGAAAAATATGATAGTATACAAAAATGACCCTGAAAATTCCACTGGAGAACAGCAATATCATTCACATCAAAATTCCAACACAATGGTTCATGGAACTTGAAAGGGCAATTATCAACTTCATATAGAAAAACAAAAGAAAGCTTAAAAATCCTGATTAATGAAAGAACTGCTGAAAGTCTCACCAGTCCTCATTTTAACTTGTTCTACAGAGCTATAGTAGGAAGAACAGCCTGAAATTGGGATAAAAACAGACACACTGATTAAATGGAATTGAATGGAAGACTTAGACATAAATCCACACACCTATGAACACCTGAATTTTCTTAAAATAGTCAGAAATACACACTGGGAAAAGGACGGGATCTTCAAAAATGGTGCTGGTGAACCTTGATGGTCTGCCTGTAGAAGACTTCATATAGATCCATAATTATCACCCTGCACAATACTCAAGCCCAAGTGGATCAAAAACCTCAATATAAGGACAAAAGCATAGCAGAAGTCTCTGCAGGCACAGTGATGTGCTGTGGGGAAGAGGATTTGTTAACCTCAGAATGAGGTTCTGCCTTCCAAATGCCACTGTGGTGCTCAGACCTCTAGGTGGAGCCACAGTCACCATGTTTGACCAGGAGACAAAACCTCCAATTGAGGATTTAGGGGATAAAAAGGAAGAACACATTAAACTCAAAGTTATTGGACAGGACAGCAGTGAGTTAACATTTCAAAGTGAAAATGACAACACACCTCAAGTAACTCAAAGATTCATACTGTCAATACAGGAATTCCAATGAATTCACTCAGGTTTCTTTTGAAGGTCAGAGAGTTGCTGATAATCATACTCCAAAATAACAGGGAGTAGAGGAAGAAGATCTGATTGAACTTTATCAGGAAAAAACAGCGGTCATCAGACAGTTTAGATAATTCTTTTTACTTTTTCCTTATCCCTCAATCCTTTTTTATTTTTAAAAATAGTTCTTTCATAATGTGATATTCACAATGAAAACTGAATGCTGGCATTGCATCTCTTTAGACCATCTTGTAATGTGAATTCTATGTTCTAAATTCATTGCTGGTTGGTTTTGTTCTGCTGAGTTTTAGTGATTCAATTTCAGCTCCTTTAATATTGCCCCTATTATTTTAAAGTATTTTATATGAGCACAGAAAGGCCACACTTTTCAGGACTGCATTTTCAGGTTTGTGATGATAAAAAGATCGACCAGTGCATGCTTTCCTGTGAAGTTTCAATTGGCCCTGGAGTTCCAGCATGTGGTTGCTTGACTCCTGGACTGTGGGAGATGGAAGTTTTTCAAAGACCCAAACTGTAGGAAAAATGACCTTTCCTCAGCTTGAAACTACTTTTAAAATCTAAGGATCTGGATCAAAAGAAGAATATCTCGTTTCTAGTCAAGATGATAGATACAGTGACAGTGAGAACAACAACTAACTCCAAAGATGGCATCACTGGAGGAAAAGAAAGCATCGTAATAGTAAGATAGTCAGTCTGGAGATCCTAAGAAAAGTCCTGATTTTCTTTAGCAGTTAGTAATATCACTACTCATGCAGAAGCTTATGCAACAGACACTGCTCCTTTTGATTCTGTTTGTACTTTTTGTCCTGGAACATGGGTTGTCAAGGGACATTGTCTATACCAGCTTCATTAAAATGAACAAAATATGGAACAACTGAAAGAAAAGATCAACATAAAACCAGATAAACAAAACCTGATGGAAGATAAAGTAGGGGATGACCTTGAACAGCCTTGGAAGAGGAGACAACTTCCTGAACAGAATACTGATTATGCTGGCACTAAGATCAACAATTAATACATGGAACCCTGTGAAACTGAAAAGCTTCTGTAAGGCAAAAGACACTGTTATTTAGATGAAGTGGCAGTCTACAGAATGGGAAAAGTTTTTCACTATCTCCACATCCAATAGAGGATTAATATTCTAAATGCATAACAAAATTGAGAAATTAGATATAAAAAAACAAAGAATCCAGATAATAATGGGGTACAGATCTAAACAGAGAATTCTCAATAGACTAAACTGAGATGGCTAAGAAGCATTTTAAAAAATGTTTAACATCCATAGCCATCAGAGGAATTCAATTCAAAACTATCTTGAGAACTTGCAAACTTTAGACCAATAGCTGTGGAACCTGCATGGAACTGGACTAAACCCTCTGCATACAGGAGACAGTTGTGTAGCTGGGTCTGTTTGAGGGACTCCTGACAATGTGATCAGGATCTATCCCTAGTGCATGAGCTGGTTTTCTGGATCCAATACCTATCACCAGATACCTTGTTCACCCCTGATAAAGTGTGGTGGAGCTTGATTCTGCTTCAACTGAATGTACCAGGCTTAGCTGTCCCCCTATGGGAGAACTTAGCCTGATGGAGAAGGGGATGAGGAGTTGGGGAGTGCTGTGGAACAATGCCCTTGTACACTGGTTTAATAAAATGCTTTTTGGCCAGTAGCCAGGCAGGAAGTATAGGTGAAGTGAGCAGACAAAAATGCTGGGAAGAGGAAGGCTGAGTCAGGAGATGCCAGTCCTCTGTACAGGGTACAGTATGTAATGGCACACAGGTAAAGCTAAGGAACACATGGCAACATATAGATTAACAGAAATGGGTTAATTTAAGTGTAAGAGCTAGTCAATATTAAGCCTGAGCTAATGACCAAGCAGTTATAAATAAGATTAAGCCTCTGTGTGTTTACTTGGGGACCGTGATTGAGAGAGATTCGTCCTGACTATTGGCTGGGCAGGACACAGAAAAACTTCCAAGTACAACTGGTGCCCAACACAGGGCTCTCAAATTTCCATAAGGCCTAAAACAGTTTAAAAAGGGCCTCTGAACACACAATAATGGAGCCAAGAACAGCTTTCTACTTCAGGTCTCAAGTGGGTTAAGATATAGAGATGCCAAGGCACAGAGACACTGTGGAGTATGGATTTGAGCTGCAGTATGTGGCTTCACAGCATATGAGCTTGAGTGCAGCATGGCGGATTCCTGCCGTTATAAACAGAGGTGTCTCCAAGCCTTATAATACGCTGCATGGTGGATTTAGCTTTTGCTAATACAGACAAAACAAAACAAAACAAAACAAAAAAGATTTTTGAGCTACATGCTTGTTGATAGAGGCAGAGACCCACCGCTTCCAAGAGTTGGTGGTACACATGGCTCCCAGAGCTAGGTGAAATGTACCACTGCCATATTTGGAAGCTGAGGATGGTGGAGACAGCATCCCAGCAGTTTATCAGTTTAAAATCTCTCCTGGTCAGAGAAGGATTGTAGATTCACAATAAGTCAGATGCAGATGAAACAAAACTCTAAATGGTTTACAATGTATGTAAAAAATGTATGCAGGCTTGGAAGAGAGAGGAAAAAGACTACATGCAGTTATATAAAGAAATAAATAGTCTTAAAAAATAAAGTCTTTAAAGAGACAGTAAAAGTAATATTAAAAAAATAAGCCATGTAAGGATGAAAATCACAAACAGCGTCTGGATTATATTGTCTTTTGCATTTTTAAGTGCAGAAAGACATTTGGTTTAAAAAGGCTGCTGGGTTAAACCAATATGTATATTTTAAAGGTATCTTGACTTCAGAATTTGGATCTAAGTATATGTTGCTTTGGAAAGGAGGCTCTTCCACAGGAAGCAAGAGGCTATGGACTTGTTCCAGTTTAAGATGGATAAGATTTGCTCAAGCCAGACCTCCTGAACTTTAACAGATGTTACCTATCAACAAAAGTTATAGCCAGTCTTCTAAGGACTTGACCATTGTTTTGAATTTTCTCAGGATCCCCGTAAGACTACCAATGCCCCTATCACCAGGAAGTAGCCTAGAACACTATGCTCACATTCCCAAAAACATGGATTATGGATGTTTGTCTTTGTTTAGGTTGTTGGTTACAAGTTGTTATTGGTCATAGCCAGTCTCTTTCTAAAAGAAGAGAGGGGATATGATATATAAATATAGAATATAGATATGATAGGATAAAAGGGTAGATTATTGAATCTACTTTTTTTTTTCTGAGACAGGGTTTCTCTGTGTGGCTTTGGTACCTGTCCTGGAACTCATTCTGTAGAACAAGCTGGCCTTGAACTCACAGAGATCTGCAAGGCTCTGCCTCCTGAGTGCTGGGATAAAAGTGTGTGCCACCACTGTCCAGCTTGAATGTACTTTTAAAGAGCAATAGCTTCTTTAAAAATGTTTTACATTGCTATGTATTTTAGCTTATTGATACAAATTTAAAGTTAATTTTGTTATACTGTATGTATATTTCTACTCTTGTTTAAGGTATTTTTGTGAGAAGTACAGATTTATAATTAGTCTTCTATGAAAGTTGAACTTATAGTCATGTTAATTAAGTTTCCTAGGTATACATAGATATATTTCAATTAGTTGATCTTCAACCACTTCAAAGACCTACAGAATATGGCATTTAAAATGTTTTAAAAAGTTAGACTTTCTGAAGAGTAAGACATGTATGCTCCTGGCAGCACCAATTTACTTCAAAGAGAAAGATGGGTGCCAAAGAAACTCCATATGGAGTTTATGTTCTTCTTAGCAAAAATAGCCATTTGGGCAAGAAACTGCTCTTGCCTGGACTACTGATAATATGTCATATAAACTGTAGTAGCAGGACCCATAAGAAGGTGGCCACTGAACTTTGCAAGGCAAAATGGTTCTTAAGGTTCCTGCTTCATACAGGAGACTGCCAAATATACTCCAGGACACATGGAGAAGTAACTAAAATACTCTAGGCCTGTAGGCTGAAGATGGATGGTCCAACATTGCAGAAGAACTTTGGGTGATTGTCCAGGCAGCCAGCTATCTCTGTCATTCTAGAGTTTTAGAAGTTACTTACAATTCACATCCTGTTTACTTAGGTAATATTATATCCTTCTGAGGTCTTTGATGTAGTTGAAGACTAGATAGTTATAATTATAGTTTCCCTTAGTCATGATAAAAAACAAGTTATATATAAAGCCTTAGACTCACAAATAAAGGATAGATGATAAAATATTTTCTTTAATTTTGCCAAATACAAATAGACTAGATATTGTAACTGTAATGCTTGCTTGATAACTGTTCTATTATATATAATTTTACTATGTTAAGGGCAAAATCATCCTTTTTGATTAGACAGAAAAGAGGAAATGCTGTGGAATAATTCCCTTGTACATTGGTTTAGTAAAAAGCAGATTGGCCAGTAGTCAGGTAGGAAGTATAGGTGGAGCAATCAGACAATAGAATTCTGGGAAGAGGAAGGCAAAGTCAGGAGATGCCAGCCTGCTCTCCAAGGAGCAGCATTTAATGGCACACAAGTAAAGTCATGGAACACACGGTGAAATATAGATTTACAGAAATGAGTTAATTTAAGTGTAAGAGCCAGTCAGTAATAAGCCAAGCTAATGGCCAAGCAGTTATCAATAATATTAAACTTCTGTATGTTTACTTGAGGAATGTGAGTGGGAGAGATTCATCCTGACCATCAGCCAGCCAGGACACAGTAAACCTTCTAAGTACAGGTTGGGGGGGGGAGTGGAGGAGGAGTGGAAGGAGGGATGAGAGAGAGATCTGTGGTTAGTATGCAAAATGAATAAAAAAAGATTAAAAGGAAAAAAATCCCTTGAGCTTCCATCTTATGCCTGCCAGAATGGCTAAGATCAAAACACCAATCACAGCTCATAATGGCAATGATGCGGAACAAGGGGAACACCCCTTCACTGCTGGTGGGAGTGAAAACTTGTATAGCTACTGTGGAAAACAGTGTGGCATTTCCTCAGAAAGTTGGGCATTGATCTACCTCAAGAATAGTACTATCCTACCACAGGGACACTCACCCAACCATGTTCATTATAGCTTTATTCATAATAGCCATTAACTGGAAACAACCAAGATGTTCTTCAACAAAAGAATGGATAATGATCCAGCTGGGATCTCCGGCTCCCCTAAGCTTTCTTTCCCTTGAACCTTGCCCTTCATTACTCCCACTGTCATCCAGGTTGTTCATGTAGATCTCATCCATTTGTCTGTCATTGGGTGATCCCTGTGTCTTTTCTAGGGTCTTGTTTTCTAGGTAGCCCCCCTGGAGTTGTGTAGCAATCTAGTCATCTTTTTTTTTTTTTTTTTTACATCTAGTATCCTCCTATGAGTGAGTAAATACCATGTTTGTCTATTGGTGAAATTATTAAGGCCACTCCACTAGTTAAAAAGGAGGTTTATTTTGTGGGGTAACTTACAAATGAAGGGGTAGGTTGCAGGGTCTGGCAAAGGTATAGTGCAGTCCAACGGTGTTCTCTGGAGAACTCTGCTCAGTCTACCTCCAGCATCCAGGGTCCTGGAAGCAAGAGAAAGACCTCCTCCCAATCCTTGGTCTTCCGCGTCCTCCTCCACCCTGCCTTGTGGGTGTGACCATTACCGAAGCCTCAATTGGAACTTCCAGGCAAATGCTGGGATGGCTATCCACTACATTTGTCTTTCTGAGTCTGGGTTACTTCACTCAGGATGATTTTTTCTAGATCCATCTATTTGCATGCAAACCTCACGATGTCATGGTTTTTCTCTGCTGAGTAGTACTCCATTGTGTATATGTACCATATTTTCTTTATCCATTCTTCAGTTGAAGGGCATCTAGGTTGTTTCCAGATTCTGGCTATTACAAACAATGCTGATATGAACATAGCTGAGCAAATGCCCTTGTAGTATCATTGAGCATTCCTTGGGTATATGCCCAAGAGTGGTGTAGCTTGGTCTTAGGGGAGAGGGATTCCCAGTTTTCTAAGGAAGTGCCATATTGATTTCCAAAGTGGCTGTACAAGCTTTCATTCCCACCAGCAGTGGAGGAGAGTTCCCCTTGCTCCACATCCTCTCCAGAATAAGCTGTCTTCTGTGTTTTTGATCTTAGCCATTCTGAGAGGTGTAAGGTGGTATCTCAGAGTCATTTTGATTTGCATTTACCGGATAATTAGAGATGTTGAGCAATTCCTTAAATGTCTTTCAGCCATTTGAGCTTCCTCTGTAGAAAGCTTAGGGGAACAGCAGATCCCAGCTGGATCAAGAACAGAAAGGCAGAACGAGGAATAGCATACCATGATAAATGAAGACCACATGAGAACAGGAAGAAGCAAAGGGCTAGAGATGTCCCCAGAAATCCACAATGATACATCCTTTGTAGACTACTGGCAATGGTGGAGACAAAGCCTGATCTGACCTAGTCTGGTGATCAGATGGCCAAACACCATAATGGTCGTGCTGGAACTCTCATCCAATAACTGATGGAAGTTGATACAGAGATCCTTGGCCAGGCCCCAGGTAGAGCTCCAGGAGTCCAATTGTCAAGAACGAGGAGGGACTGTAAGAGTGTGAATTGTTGAGACCAAGATTGGAAAAGCACAGGGACAAATAGCCAAATGAATGGAAACAAATGAATTATGAAACAAAAGCTGTGGATCCCCCAACTGGGTCAGGCCCTCTGAATAAGTGAGACAACTGAATAGTTTGAACTGTTTGGGAGGCATCCAGGCTGTGGGACCCGGACTGGTCCTGAGTGCTTAAGCTGGCTGTTTGGAACCTTGGGCTTACTCAGGGACACTTTGCTCAGCTTGGAACTAAGGGCCTGGACATGCATGTAATGAATCCACCAGGTTGAATTGAATCCCCAGGGGAATCTTGGCCCTAGAGGAGATGGGAACTGAGGGGAGGTGCTGGGGAGAAGGTGGGGGGGGCAGGAGGAGGAAGGGCAGAGGAACCCATGGCTGATGTGTAAAATTAAAACATAAATATAATAAATAAAAAGGATAAAAAATAAAAAAAAGAATGGATAATGAAAATGGGTAATTTACAAAATGAAGTTTTACTCAGGTATTTAAAAATGGGAACAGAAATTTGCAGAAAAATTAATGTAACTAGGAAAAAATCAGGCTGAGTGAGGTAACCTTGCACTAGAAAGATACATATGATATATTATATATGTGTGTATATATATACATACATATATATATATATATATATATATATATATATATATATATATAAAACTTTTAAGTGGATCTTAGCTGTTAAGCATATGAAAGCTATAATCCATAGACCCAGAAAGTTTAGGTAACAGGAATGGTCAAGGGGCAAATATGGATCTCCATGGGAGGACAAGTAGAATAAATTTTATATGTAGAGTTGGGGTAGGTCAGAACAGGGGCACGTGTAGCAGGTGGAAAGCAGGAGAAAATATAGGGTAGAGAAAGACAATGGTGTGGAGAGACAGATGTATTTGAGGGGTATTTGAGGGATGATATGGAAATCTACTTTAATGGAAACTTTCAAAAATACATGAAGGTGATCCTAATAAAGTCTTCTAATAATGGGGGAAGCAAAGTTTCAACTAGCTATCTCTTGTCATCAAATGAGGCTTCTAGTAATGGAACTGGGTTACATTGAATTGGATTATCGGCCAATGGAATTACATGGAAACCCCAAATAATCCAGGATGTTGCTCAGATGATGGATTTCTTTCTACAAACTGACAGCAGCGTCCCATTGCCGAGAACAATACCCAACACAACTCACTGAACTTGGAGAAGTCAAGCTGGTGCCCACATGGAGCCTTCACCCCTATGTTATAGACTCTTTTGTGTGAAAGGTACTCAGCAGGCTACCAAAGTGGGGATGATATATACATCAATACAGCCACAGAAACTTTGACCTACAATCTGTATTGCCTGCAAAGTATGTGAGGGAAATGGTGGCAAAGAACTTGTAGGAAGAGCCAGCTAATGTGTGATTTGACTTTTCCATACTCCATGAGACAGAAACCATAACCTACATGGTTAAATTAATCAAGAACCAGAAACTAGGTAGTCTAGAGAACTAGGGGAAAACCAAATACTGCTCATTTTCTAAAAAGTATCAATAAAATGTTTCCTCTTGAGATTCTTCTATATTCATAGACCAGTGCCTTATTCAATCATCATCAGAGAGGCTTCCTTGGCAGCAAATGGGAAGAGATACAGAAAATAGCAAACAGACATTATGGGGAGAGAGAGTCTCAATATAACATAGCCATCAAATCCCTCCCCTCAGAGCTCATGCAATCCAGCTGCAGAGGAGACAGAAAAAATATAAGGGCCAGAATGGAGGGAGGAGAGGATTAGGAGGACAAGGACCTCCAAGTCAGCTATGCAAGGTGCTTATGAACTCACAGAAGTTGAAGCAGAAAGCACAGGGTCTATGTGGGTCTATACCAGGTCCTCTGCATATATATTATAGCTATTAGCTTAGTATTTTTATGGGACTCCTGGCTATTAGCATGAGTATGTCCCTGACTCTTTGGCTTCCTCTTGGGACTCCTTTCCTCTTGTTGGTTTGCTATATCCAACTTCAATATGATGGTGTTTATTTATCTTTTTATATTTTATTTATCATGTTTGGTTGTTATCTCTTAGGAGCCTGTCATTTTCTAATGAGAGACAGAAAGAGAATGGATGCAGAGGTGGGAGGGGAGGCAAAATGAGAGGAGTGGGGAGGAGTAGAGGGAGAGGAAGCAACAACTGAGATATAATGTGAGGAAAGAATCTATTTTAAATAAAATAAAAAATAAAACAAAGAGAAACCAATAACAAATGTTTAATAAAGATATGTAGATAAATACTAGAGGTCATTTTTGTGTCATTCCCAAAAGTTAGAGGAACCTGAGCTGTCTTATACCTGAAGATATGCAGCTCCAACCACACTCAGATAGCCATTTTTGGTACTGTTCCATAGGTGTCCTGTTGAAACTGCTCACTATTCCAGGCAAGAGGCAGCCAAAGCCCCTCACTTCTACCTCACCTGTGGGTCCTAGTACTGACAACCCTAGTCACTGTGTTGACCTCACAAATCTTCCTTGAGGATCTTAAATAATGCTTGTCTAAAACTTTAAAATATTTAGCAGACTGGTATTTAAAAGCATTGGCTCTGCTCAGAGCCTTGGGCATCCCCAGCATCCTGAGTATATTTTGCAAAATACCAGGCCATTGTGCTACCACCTATTATACCTGTACCACAGCTCCTCTCTGACACTCAGGGAAGAATGTTGCCACAAGGGGACTGAACCAGGTACGACATTCCATCTTGGGTCTTTACTTCTTCACTGACATCTCATCCCCAGTACATTATTCCTTCTATGTGACTCCCTAAGAATATCCATTCTCCCCATTCAAGGAGAGAGATCATGACTGTGGTTCTATCTCTGACTTCACACAAGATCAAATAGGGTGTGGGTATTGAGAGAGGGGACTTGGAATACTACTCAAAATTGGTGGTCTTTATCTACATGTGGTGGTCACAATCTCTGTGGTCAGGGCACAGAAAGGGGTTTCTTTCTCAAAGCCACAGTTCATGATAGACTCTTTTAACTTGCAAGACTTCAGGCATCAGACTGATTCTTCTTTGGTGATACCTTTGATCTAGAAGGATGAGGTAATCCCTGGACTCAGTACTTACATGTTGTTTCCTCATACCATCCTGGCCCATGTCTTGGGGCTGGACTATTTAGACCTCTGTGTTCCAGGTTCTTCTTAACAACTGTTCCAGGAGTCATAGGATATGGGGCTCCCAAACAGTACTGGGAGATGATGAAGTCCTGAGCCATGACAATGTCAGAAACCCCAATGCCTCAGACTCATGGAAATGGCAAAGTCTTTCCCTATTCAGGTTCAGGGGGATGGCAAGGCATTCTTCTAGTCCATGTACAAATATTAACAGTATGTGCAGAAAATATCAGCCAAAGCCTCTCCTTCCCCAATGACTGCAGCCAGATACTGATCCCCTGTAGAGACTTCCTATGAAGAATTGCCAAACCTGGCTCCTTGTTCAGCAGTATACTTTAATGGTACTTCTGCCTCTTCAATTTGGATGTACAAAATAAATATTCAGTGTTTCATGGCTGCTGGTATGTGTTCATCAGAGCACAGCGTCCACCAAACCCAGCTTTTCTGTATGTGTATTACATGTGTGTCTGTCTTTCTTCATTCCCTGGTCAAGCCACGTTCAAGCTGTGCAGGTAATGGGAACATACACACTACAGGAGAAAGAAGAGTGACCTCTACCACTCAACACAAAATAACCTGAAGCTAGAAGGGGTCCACTCAAGGAACATTGTTATCTGTCACAAGAGCCATGGGGTCCATGTCCCGGCCTTATGGTGTCTTCCTTCATACTCCACACCCTTGATTATCTGGTGAATGAATATTTGGCATTGTCTGGTTCTTCCTTTGCAATCTACCAAGTGAAGTCCTCCATATCAATTTTCCATACACACTGGCTTTGGTAGATTCTTCTCCAACCCAGATCTTTGAGTATAGATGAATTTCTAAGCAGTCTTATTAAATAAAAAAACAGAGCCAAATATAGGGGCAAAAGCCTTAGAGACCAGGAAAATAGTGACTGCCACCAGCTAACCTTAACTAACCATGCCACCATAGCTTTCCAAGAGAAGCTACTTTCTGTCTACCCAGGCTTTTATTGCCTTGCTGTTCTGCCCTCTCATTGGCTCTTAGCCCAGCTATCTCACTTCCTTGTCACTGCCTGTCTATACAGACTTCCAGGTCTCTATAGTTGGTACTGGGATTAAAGGCATGTGTCACCACACTTGGCTCTGTTCCCTAGTGTGTCCTTGAACACACAGAGACCCTGTCTGCCAAGTGATCAGGTTAAAGGCATGTACTTTCACTGCCTGACTTCTGTGTTAATGGCTTGCTATTTTCTCTGATCTCTAGGCAAATTGTATTTATTAACATACAAATAAAATATCACCATATTTCAGCACAAATAAAATATCACTATGTTTCCACTTTTTGTCTAATAAAAATAAAAAATAATAAAAAGTTATAATATAAGAAAAACTATATGTAAAAGGTACAATAACTATAAAATATATATATATATATATATATATATATATATATATATACAAGCAATGAATACACCAACAATGTCTAGTCCATTTCTGTAGATATAACCATCTTGTTAAATAAGAAACACAGATCCAATTGCAGACTTAAAAGCCAAGAGGCCAGAGCAATAGCTGAGAGCTGAAAACCTTACCCTTCACTGCTTCTGCTGTCTTTCCTCTCTGCAAGAGAGCTACTTCTGTGTGTTTTTTATTTTTTATAGACTTTCTGTTCTGCTTTCTCATTGGTTGTAAACCCAGCCACATGACCTCCTTGTCACTGCCTGTCTGTACAGACCGCCAGGTCTTCTATGGTTGGTATTGAGATTAAAGGCATGTGTCATCGCCATGCTGGCTATATCCTTGAACACACAGAGATCCACCTAGCTCTTCCTCCCAAGTGCTGGGATTAAAGGCATGCACCACCACCACCCAGCTTCTGCTATGGCTTGCTCTGACCCTAAGGCAACTTTATTAATATACAAATAAAATCACATTTTACAAATAAAGCATCACCACACATTTGCATTTGACAAATTCACAAAAAAATTTCCATTATCATTCTATTTTTGTAAGTCCAAAATGTACCTAATTCCCTTTCTATCCTAATTTGAATTACCAACAGAAAGCTATCCTATGATGTCTTTCAAACTTATATACTTACACTTCTTTTTTCTAAAATTTCTTAACAAGGAAAATTGTTACTACAACTATCTAATCTTCGACCTTAGAGACCCAAGAAGGAAATAGTATTACCTAGTAAAACAGGAAGTACAAACAAGTGACTTCCAAAAAAAATATGAGTTGACAGAAATAGCCAGCTGCCTGGACAGTCACTCAAGGTTTCTCCACAATGTTGGGACATGATCTTCTGCCTACATGCTTAGTGTATCTGATAGAATCATCTATGAAGTAGGATATACATAAGGCCTGGAGTTTGACCTCACATTCACTGTGAGTATTTCATGTACCAGATAAATCTGAACTCCACCATGTCCTGTCATGATTCAGGTTTTTAAATTCCAGAAAGTGCTGATGTTTTTGGAATTTGCCTGCCCATTCTTCTTGGCTTGTGGATGGCTTCATCTCCTTTATTAAATACAAGTCTACCACTGAGAGATTAGACTCCATCAGCCTAGTTATTATTTCAAGAATAACTGTTTCAGCTACTATTTCACTGCAAACCAGAAGCCATAGATCCATTGCCTGTTCAGTTGCCTTCCAAGAAAGGGCATTGTACCTTTTCTGGATTGCAAAGCTGCTTCAGTGATGGTGACATATTTTTCTGGCCTCAGAGGATGCCTGTTGCTAAAGTCACAACCACCCTTGTTTTACCAAGGATCGGTAGTCCTTTGTTTTGTGCCTCTTTGGCTCTTTTGGATAGCATACTGTCAGCAGTCCATGTGAAGGCACTTTGTTTCTCTGTGGCTAACTTTTGTCACAAAAAAAAATTAACCCCATAAGCAGTTTCTTCAATGCCCATATCTTCTTTGAAGTACATTGGTGCTGCCAGGAGCGAACATTTCTCATAGTCATAAAAAATTATAACTTATTAAAACATTTTAATGCCACATTCTATAGTCTCTAACGGGTTTGAAGATGACCTATGTATCTAAAATATATCTCTGCTTAACCTTGAAAACACCTAATGTGACTACAAGTTTGATTATAATATCTAACTAGTAATTCTCATTTCTTTATATCCTAATAGTTGATAATAATAACATGCAAGAATTAGCAAATTGCATTACATTGTTAAATGAACTGTATAAGTACACTACCCTGAACAAGATTAGAGATATACATAAAACATTTTCTAACAATATCAATCTCAACATATAAAATTTGTATAAAATATAGAAAAATCCATTTCGATGTATTTAAAACTAGTAGTTGTCTTTTAAAAGTAGATTCAGATCCTGGGTGAGGTAACCCAGACTCAGAAGGACAAACATGGTATGTACTCACTCATAGGAGGATACTAGATGTAAAACAAAGATGACTAGACTGCTACACAACTCCAGGGAGGCTACCTAGAAAATGGGACAATAGGAAAGACCCAGGGATCACCCAATGACAGAGAAATGGATGAGATCTACATGAACAACCTGGATGACAGTGGGGGTAATGAAGGGCAGGCAAGGTTTGATGAAAAGAAAGCTTAGGGAAGCAGGAGATCCCAGCTGGATCCAGAACAGAAAGGGAGAACAAGGAATAACAGACCATGATAAATGAAGACCACATTAGAACAGGAATAGGCACAGTGTTGGAGAGGTCCCCTTAAATCCACAATGATACATCCTCTGTAGACTGCTGGCAATGGTCGAGAGAAAGCCTGATCTGACCTAGTCTGGTGATCAGATGGCCAAACACCAGAGATCCTCAGCCAGGCCCCAGGTGGAGCTCCAGGTGTCCAATTGTGGAGAAAGAGGAGGGACTGTAAGAGCGTGAATTGTTGAGCCCAAGATTGGAAAAGCACAGGGACAAATAGCCAAACGAATGGAAGCACATGAATTATGAACCAAAGGCTGTGGAGCCCCCAGCTGGATCAGGCCCTCTGGATAACTGAGACAGTTGAATAGCTTGAATAGCTGTTTGGGCGGCATCCAGGCTGTGGGACCGGTACATGTCCTTAGTGCATGAGCTGGCTGTTTGGAACCTTGGGCTTACACAGGGACACTTTGCTCAGCCTGGAAAGAGGGGACTGGACCTGCCTGTACTGAATCCACCAGGTTTAAATGAATCCCCAGAGGAGTCTTGGCCCTGGAGGAGATGAGAATAGAGGGGAGGGGATGGGAAGGTGGTGTGGGTGCGGGAGTGGGGAGGACAGGGGAACCCATGGCTGATGTGTAAAATTAAAACACAAATATAATAATAATAATAATAAACAAATAAATGTAGATTAAAAAATCTATCTTTTATCTATATCATAGCTATATCCTCTATGATTTATTTTCAGAGTAGATTCAATAATCTACATCTTATCTATATCTACTTTTTTAAAACAAGAACCTTAAATCTAATCTCTTTTCTTTATTCCTTTCCCTGACCATTAACAACAAAGCTTGTAACCAACCCTACTAAACAATGACAACTATTCCAAACCTGAAACCCATTGAATGATAAAAATCCTCCCACCCCCTCCCACCTTTTCTAGAAGATTTGTCCTTTTTTTCACATGTCTCATTTGTTCAGTGTTCTTCAGATTCCTTAGCCTTCATTCTCCTTAAAGACAAAAACAAAAACCTTCCCCCAAGACTACTTTTGGGGAGGTTCCCTTTTGGCAAGTTATATCTGATTAAATGAAAAGCATTTGTTAGTGGTATAAGTTAGTTTAAATTGGATGGTCACCACATGGTAAGTAAGGTCTCTGTGTGTTCAAGGTCACACTAGGGAACAGAGCCAAGTGAAGTGACACACACCTAGAAGGTAAAATAGCCAAAATACAATCCTGCTTTGGACCCACATGATTCACATGTCCGTCCTGTGCTTTCTCTTTCACTCTTCATATCAAGAGGTCTCTCTTGCTCAAATCAACATTTATCAATTTTCCTATAGAAACAAAAGTAAAACCTTGTTCCCAACATAACACCTATCCTTGTTTCCATTCTGAGGTCAGCACATATTTAAAGTATATAGGCTGATTTAATTCTATTTTTCTATTATCCAGTGTCTCTCCACAGCTGTTGTGCCTTTCTCATTAGCATTGAGAAAATTCAAAGTTAATAGAGCATTATGTAATCTATTTCTGGTGGTTTTTGTTACCCTTTAAATTTATTTAGCATATCCTTTAAAGTTGTTTGATCTTTCTATGACTGCTTGGCCCATAGGATTATGTGGCATACCTGTAATATGCTTTATATCATAATAAGCAAAAAGCTGTTTCATTTTACCACAGATATATGCTGGAGCATTGTCAGTCTTAATTTGTGCAGGTATACTCATGATGGCCATAACTTTCAGCAAATGTATGATTATAGAATCACCTTTTTGAGAACTCAAAGCAGTTGCCCATTGAAATCCTGAATAAGTATCAATGGTATGGAATACATATTTCAATTTTCATGTTCTGCAAAGTAAAACAAATGCATTTGCCAGATTTTATTCCTCTGAGTACCCTTTGGGTTACATCATGCTGGTAAAGAAGTCTGATTGTAAAAACAACAAGTAGGTACATGTATAACAGAGGAACCCCCTGTGACAACACAGCAAACCTAAGATTTATGAAATAAAAAGGCAAAGTGGTTTATAAAGTGAAAAAAATTTCAAGGACCTCAGATTGACACCTGAGGACTTTACCTTGGTTCTCATTGAATGTGGAAGAGGCTGTTCAAAGGAGTACAGCAACATCTGTTTATCCACAGTCTATAGGCTATTTTCTCTGATCTCCAGGCAAACTTTATTTATTAACATACAAATAAAATATCACCACATTTCAGCACAAATAAAATATCACCACATCTGGGAAGCTAGGCAGGTGTGTTCAGATGGACTTTTAGCTGCATTTTTCCTCGGGGCAGAGGGACCAATTCACAGTTCAGTGGGGCCACAGCCCATTACTGTGATTGTATTGCCTACTGACTCTGGATAAACAGATGTTGTTGTACTCCTTTGAACAGCCTCTTCCACATTCAATGAGAACCAAGGTAAAGTCCTCAGGTGTCAATCTGAGGGCCTTGAACTTTTTTCACTTTATATTCAACCTTGCCTTTTTCTTTCATGAGTCTTAGGTTTGCTATGTTGTCATATGAGGTTCCTCTGTTATACAGGTACCTACTCCTCTGGGTCTGTGTGTAGTTGAGCCCTTCTCTGTTCTGCGCAAGGACACAATCCTTGGGGCTAAGGATGGGACCTTGATCTTAGGTTGATAAGATCCTACCTTGGGGTCTCCAAGTGGAGTTCCTCCTTCCAAATTTTGTTATGTTGAAATTGTCCAGATGATAGGAAATGAGGGTAATTTTTCTCTTATTTCGTTTTGCAATATGTAAGTTTCTTCTACTTAGAGTCACATCAAAACTTCCACCACCTAAAAATAAAATTACAGAATTCTAACACATTTAAAGAATTCAATTATAATAATGTTTGAATAATAAAGATCTCCACATTGAGTCATTGAATCTGTGAATATTTTCTTTATTTCTCACTAATAGTTTCTAATAGTTGATGCCTGGGACATTACTACATTTTAATCAGTAGTTTACTGATGGTTTGGTGCAGTTGTAAATTACATAATAAAGAATATTCTCTTATACTAATTTCTGAGTATGTATAATTCTGAGAAGTTTGTGATTTGAAATGAGACCTGGAAGACTTGGTGTATATCCATGCTGTGTATTTGTGAGATTTGCTGGTTATTATATACATGCTATGTATTTGTGAGATTTGCTGGCAATTATATACATGCTGTGTATTTGTGAGATTTCCTGGTTATTATATACATGCTGTGTATTTGTGAGATTTCCTGGTTATTATATACATGCTGTGTATTTGTGAGATTTGCTGGTTATTATACACATGCTGTGTATTTGTGATATTGGCTGGCTCTTATACACATGCTGTGTATTTGTGTATTTGCTGGCTGTCCTTGGCAGTGCTGTCACTGCTCTTTCCCAGGTCCTGTCTCTTCCCTTCCTGCCACCTTATCTCCTTTTACACTTTCAAGGAAGACAATGGACAAGCACAGCTTCTCATGTGGGATCTTTTGAAGCCTTTCTCTATGGAACGTGGTACTTGCAAGAGTGTTCCTTCAGAATTCTCTCACCAGATTAGGGAATTTCCTCTGTGGTCCTTGTAAAATGGGAATCATTTTTATTAGATATTGGATATTAAAGAATAATTTTCTGCCTCTTTAATATTGTGAACTGTGTAGATTTTCCTATTTGGAACCAAAATCAGTTTTAGCTAAGCCTCAACAACCTGAGAAGCCAGATGTTCCACTCTGCATTTAGGAGTCTTACCATAGGTGGCATTTTGAAGTTAACCATAGAGATGTATTTTGTAGTGTTTCACAAATGTAGTTTATCACCACAAGGGGTCGGAAGGAAATGTCATCTTGTTACTTTACAAGTCAGATGGGCCTTCTGAGGTGAGCACATCATAATTTATCCCAGGCTACAGAGTCCTCACGCTGTTTGCTGGCACAAAAGAGTAAACCACTTTATTTTTGCACATCAGGAACCACCCCTGCAGCTGGTTTAGGTAGCCACAGCAAAAATGTGGAAAGGGTGTATTATTTCCCACCTACCAAATTTAGACTGTTTTTAATCCACCTTGTGTCTTAGTTAGGGTGTCTGTTGCTATGATAAAACATCACAAACAATGGTAACATGTGGAGGAAATGGTTTATTTAAGTTTACAACTCCCAGGTCATACTCCATCAGTGAGGGAAGTCGGGGCCAGAACTGAAACAGAGGCTGTGAATGAACACAGCTTGCTTAGCTTGCTTTCTTATACCACTGAGGAACACAGGCCCAGAGGTGGTGTAACCCAAAATGAACTAGACCCTCCCACATCAACCATCAATCAAGAAAATGCACCACCAGACTTGCCCACAGGCAGAGCCAGGCAGATCTTCATGAATTTGAGATCAGCTTGGCTCTGCCTCTGGAGTTCTGGGATTAAAGGCATGAGGCACCACCTCCCAGCAAGAGCAATATCTCTAACACATATTTTAGATAAGTTTTAAATCCATCCTAGATGGTGTGTACTACTCCTAGTTTCTGATCTACAATATTGCAGAATCATCTAGCTAAGCAGTCTGAAGTGGTTACTCATAAACAATTTTCGGAAGACTCAAATCAAACATACTTTGGGTGCTACCATCATATACAGCAGCACAGTAGGTATGCTTTGATCCAAGTGGCAATGATTTTGTTGGAACAATTGGCAACTGTCTTTTTCAAAGCCTCCTTCTCTTTTCCATTTCATCTGAAGCTGTGGTCTCCTTGCTAAGAGGAGTCTCCAGTTGACTCCTAAGTGTTTTTCTGATGTGTGATCTGAAAAACATAAGCACTCTGTGTGGTATTGTGTTCCCCCAAAATATTATGTGTTCCCCAAAATAAACTTATCTGGGGTCAGAGAACAGGATGGCCACAATATTAAACATAATGATAGGCAATGGTAGCACATGCCTTTAATCCTAGCAGGCTTGGTGACTCACACCTTTAATCCCAGAAATCCTGCCTCTAATCCCTAGGAGTGAGGGCAGAAAGTAGAAAGATACATAAGGTGTGAAGACAGGAAACTAGAAGCATTTGGCTGGTTAAGCTTTTAGGCTTTGGAGCAGCAGTTCAGCTGAGATCCATTCTGGATGAGAACTCAGAGGCATCCAGTCTGAGGAAACAAGACCAGCTGAGGAACTGGCAAGGTGAGGAAACTGTGGCTTATTCTGCTTCTCTGATCTTCCAGCATTCACCCCAATAACTGGCCTCGGATTTGAATTCATTAATAAGTACCTTTAAGATTCATGCTACAACTCTGAATGCAGACAGGCAGTCCAAGCTCTAGGTGGTTTCTTAGTGAGTCCTTCCTTATTTTTTAGGTCTTTTTAGTTTTTGTTGGTTTTTATATGACTTCTGGTAGGCTTGTACCTATAATGTATGACTTAATGTTATTGATTAGAGTGTCTGTTATGACAGACTTTTCCTAGGGAGATGCAACAACCATGCCTACTCACCCCAGAAAAGAAGCCCACAGCTAACCACTGCCCCAATGTCTAATTTGGTGAACCAGTGGGTTCTTCTTGGAGTACTAACAGGAATATGGATGAGGAGGTCACTTAAAAGGACCAGAGACAACTCAAGAGTGGCTGCATTCCCAGAAAGCGCACCCCAACACTGGTGACCACATGGGAAAACCTTCATCCCTGGAGGTCCCTGTTCAACTTGCAGGCAGCTACACACAGCCCACTCTCCACAGTTCCAGCCAGCTAAACACAACACCACCACGCCCAGTTCCAAACAACGCATTTACACACTCATCTCATCCCTCCACAGTCCCAACAACAACAACAACAACAAAATGCTTTTCTTTTCATAGTTTGCCTGGTCAGAGCAGCCAGCTCAGGAACTGGTTATGGTTACTTCTTTTTAGACTGTTGGTTAGTGGCCCTCAAGAATCTTCCAAGTTTCTACTCTCCCAGAGATCTGACTTTGTTTTCCTGTGGTTTCTGTGCCTCTCTGCTCCATCTGTGGGCAGAGTTTTCAGTTTGGAAGGAGTGTTGCAATTCAAAGGAACTGGTTTTACAACAGTGTCTCTCCTGAATGGGTAAACTTAAGCAATTGTTTAACAATTGGCCCCACTAAGGGGGCTAGATGGGATGCTGTTTCCTTTTGTCTCTTTTCCTATTGTATCTAAATTCCATAAAACACAAACTGATAACCTTTTTTTCTTTTTATGACAAAAGCAGAAAGGTGGAATTCAAGTTTAGACAAATCAAGCATAGGAATGAGTGACATTGTCTTTGTGACTCAATAACTTCTTTAGTTGTTTGTCTCCAAATACTTTCCTCCAAAGAATTCACCATCACTTGTATAGTGCCCCAGTATGTAAATGTCACATGTCAAGAAACTTGCAGTGTCCAGCTGCCTAAGAATTGCTGTAGAATGTTTAATGTCCCTTCTGTTGGACTGAACTGTTTTTGTTTTTGTTTTTGGTTGCCATGTTTTGTAAAAATACAAAATAAAATAAAAACCAAATACTCTGGTCTCTGGTGAAAGGCATTTTTCTGTTTCCATAGGTTGTGGTCTATGTGTTCTCTGGTTTAAGGTCCTTCTCTGTTCTGATCTTTCTGTTGTCTTATTTCCTTCAGAACTCTGTTGGAACGGACTGCTTCCCTTCTTGCAACACTTCCAAAGGGGAGTGTTCTGGCAAATCAACCTGGTAATGGCTGTCAATCACTACATTACAAAGCAGCTGTCAACTGTCACTTCTAGTTCTTCAGGGGAGCAAACACCTTCGCTATCTGTAACTGCAAGTATAGGGCTAACGTCTAGGGGATTTCTGTGTGTATTCTCTCTTTTAATAACTTAGTACATTTTTGTTTATATCACTATATTTCATGTTATTACTAATAATATACTGAAGCTGGGCATGGTGGCACACGCCTTTAATCCCAGCACTCAGGAGGGAGGCAGAGGCAGGCGATTTCTGTGAAGCCCAGGCCAGCTTGGTCTATAAATAAAGTTCCAGAACAGTCAGTGTGTGAAACCCTGTTTCAAAAAACCAATATATTGAGACACTCACACACACACACACACACACACACACACACACACACACACACACCACACACACACATACACACAGGGACAGAGAAACATATTTTAAAAGACAGATATTTTTGGAAAAATATTTGAACTAGTGAAAATTTTATATTGTAAGTTTGTTTTATTCTAAGCTAAAAAATTAAAGACAAAGGAGCTAAAGAAACAAATTAACAGTTAGGAACACTTGATGCTCTTCTGAGGACCTGAGTTGGACTCCAAACACTCACCACCCAATTTTGGCTGCTCAGAACTGCTTGTATTTCAAAACCCAAGAGATCTGACACCTCTTCTGGCCTTTGCCACCATCAACAAAGATGGCATACAGGCACTAAGTGAAGCAAACAGACATTGAAGAATAAAATTGAAGAAGCTATCAGAAAGATTGCTGTGGGATGTTCTGTATGTCAAATGTGCTGCTATGATTGGTTAATAAATAAAACACTGATTGGCCAGTAGCCAGGCAGGAAGTATAGGCAGGACAAGCAGAAAAGAGAATTCTGGGGAGTGGAAGGCTGAGGCAGAGAGACACTATCAGCCGCTGCCATGACAAGCGAGATGTAAGGTACCGGTAAGCCACGAGCCATGTGGCAACTTATAGACTAATATAAATGGGTTAATTTCAGGTAGAAGAAGTACATAAAAAGAAGCCTGCCATGGCCATACAGTTTATAAGTAATATAAGTCCCTGTGTGTTTACTTGGTTGGGTCTGAGAGGCTGTAGGTCTGGCAAGTGAGAGAGATTTGTCCTGACTGTGGGCCACGCAGGAAAACTCTAGCTACAAAAGACAAGGAATGATTTTCCATGCTCATGGATTGATAGCATGGTCACCCTATGAAAAACAAATCTAGAGATTCAATGAAGTCTCCATTATATTTCTGATAAAAACCTTTCACAGAAATTGAAAAGTAATCTTAAGTTTCATATAAAAACACAGAACACCCACAAGAGCACAGATTATCCTGGAGAAAAAAAAAAGAAGAAACTTCTGGAGGTATAGCCATTTTAGATTTAAAGTTTTGTTACAGAGATACAGCAACAAAAACTGTATGGCACTGGCAGAAAAAAAGACACACTGATAAATAGAATAGAATTAAAAACACACATATAAGCCCACACATACTCAACTGAATTTTGTTACAGAAGCCAACAATATACATAGGTGAAAAGACAGCATATTTAAGAAATGGTTCTGATCAAACTGGATAACTACTTATATAATAATTAAACTAGACCTTTGTCTCTTGTATAAAACTCAACTGCAAATGGATCAATGGATCAAGGACCTCAGCATGAGATCTGGTACTCTAACTCTGATAGAGAGAAAGTAGGGAATATGCTCAGATTCATTGTCACAGTAAAGAAATTTTGAACAGGATTCTTACTATAAAGACATTAAGACCAATAATTAATAAATGGGATCTCATAAAACTTAAATGTTGCTGTACTGTGAATGACACTATCATTTGAGTGAACGGGGAATGTATATTTACCAGCTGTACATTAGAAAAAAGGTTAGTCTCTAGAACATATATAAAGAACTCAAAAATCTGAACAATTGACACTGTTAATCTGGTTAAGCAACTGACACTAGACAGGTTATGGACCCTATGGGCAAACATACTATTATTAATACAATGAATAAATATGAAAATTGAATGACTTCTAATGACATTTGAGCAGTACATCACTCACACCTCATCAGAGAAATTTCTTGCAGTAGATGGAGATTAAAACAAGATGCACAACTGGACAATGTGCAGATGGTGAGAGGCTTCTGAGCACTCAGCCCTAAATGACATGTCTTTATCAAACTCCTCACCTTAGGGATCTATAGTAGGAGGTGGAAAGATCATAAGTCTCAGTGGACCCTAAGGAAACTGTCTTCCAGACACAACAGGGATGATTCATGTAAACCCACAAAGACTGTGACAACACAGAAGAGACCTGCACAAGTTCAAGAAAGATAAAATTCCATCATGGAGAAGGGAAGTGGGGAGTAGCACAAAGTCCCAACTCTAACCAGGAAGCTGTTTACAATTGACACCTGCTTGGAGAGGGAAAATCAGTTTTCTGCGTATGGAGTGTCACTGGGGATGGTGAACCACACTCCAGGGCAGGTCTCAGAATTCCTTCAGTGGTACTAAATTTCTGTACTTCCACTCCTAGGAGTTAAGTATTTTTAATTGTTACAACTATGAGACACTCAGATGGTTCTAATTAAGTGTCATTCTTTCTTCCCATCACCCGGGGAACTAAAGATCATGAAAAGTGGAGAGGCTCCAGAGCAGGGACTACTGGGTTAGGTGAGTCTTCTTTGTAACCTAGCCTCAAGGTCCCAGCCTTGGCCACAGGGGGCTCTATGCCTTCTCTCTGATCCCTTAGCAGAGAGGCCCACTCCATGAAGACCCAAAGGAGTGGTACCTGTAAACAGAGGAACCTCCTAATGACAACACAGTGAATCCAGGACTTAGACAGGAAGAAGCAGAGTGGGGGTAGGGAGTGGAGAGAGGAGTTCCAGGACCTCAGAGTGACACCTGGGGACTTGACCTGGGTTCTCATTGAGTGTGAAAGAGGCTGTTCAAAAAATAAATAAATAAATAAATAGATAGATAAATAAATAAATAAATAAATAAATAAATAAATAAATAAATAAATAAGTAAGTAAGTAAAGCAACATCCATTTACCAAGTCTCTAGGCAATGTGGCCACAGGGATGGGCTATGGCCCTGCCGAATTGGTCCCGCTGCTCTGAGAGAGAATATAGCTAAGAGTCCACATGAACCAGGTTCCAGGAGATCCAGGTCTGATAGTCTCCCAAGGCCATTGTGTGTATGGGAACTGGAGTGCTTTACTAAGTACATTATAAAGGAAGCAGAACCTAATCAGCTCAAATAACCATACACCAGGTGGACTAGCTCACGTCCTCTGTTCAGACAGGAGCTACTTGGCTCACTCCATCTCACCAGGTAGGATGTCCTAATCCTGGAAACTCAGGAACCCAGTGTGTCCCACATGATCTCCTTTAGGTGACTTTGAAAACTGGAAGCAGAAGACAAATTACATAACGCAGTCAGCAAGGCTCAGGTCTCCTGTTTCTCCCCTCTCTTTCTTGGATGCTCTTGTTATTCCTGTACTTTCTCATGTACAATTTTCAGCATTGTTCCCTTGAACACAGTGTGCTTTCTTAAAGGGAGTTCTCTTCCCCTGGCATAGTCTCTGCACAGTGTCTTTCCCACTCCTTTGGGGAGGAAGGCAAGCTATCTTGACCACCTGGCAAAGCCAGGAGTTGTCGCTCTCTTCTAGAATGTACCACACTGCCTATTAGAGCAACATGTGTTTGTGCTTTGCCTGTTTCATCCACCGGCACTGCTCCAGGGCTGGGTCCTAGGGCCATCACCATGTTCTCAGGGCCTATGCAGCACTGAGTTTCAGGTACCATATAGACACCTCCTAGGTCTGTTTGAAAGTCAAGGTTAAGTCCAGATACACTCAGACATACAAAACAGGCTACCAGGCTATGTACTGATGTTTCTTCTTCATACTGTTTTTCCATGCTTTTATTTTGTTGTTCTAAAGAATCTTTCATTGCTTTTTATAATCAGAAACATATAAGCAGTCTCCATTTTTAAAGTGTTATAGAAGGACAGAACTCCAGATAAACTCTTGCACTAAGCCCCAGGCTGGGGTCTTGGATGCCCTGTTCCTGAGAACAGCTACCCACATCCTGGTGGAGACCAGAGTGGAGAACTGGATGCTGGCACACCTGGAATTGGCATTGAAAGTGAGCAGTATATCCATGTGACTGGATGCTCACGACACAGTGTACAGAAAAAACCAAATAACAACAAATATGCCCAGCCCCATCTAGTTTTCCATGAAATTCAGAATCTGGATAGAAAGAAAAAACAGTTCTCTTAGAGGAAAGCAGAATGAAAAGCAAAAGTAAATGGAGGAGGAAAGGGATGATTAATTCAGGGGGTCCCAAAGGCCTGTGTGCACTTAGCCTCAGTGATTAATGGAGGGAAAATCCACATCCCATTACATCAACTTCCTTATGTGAACAGCTCAGTGACATCTTACACATCCACCGTGCTGTGCTACCATCACTGGCAGTGTCACTGCATTCTACATCTTGCAAATGCATTTCATTTGCTTCTTTGAAGCTTGTTACTGCTCATAGCTACAACCAAAGGAACATATAGAAATATAATCTATGGATCCTCTGCTTGACTTTTTTCTCTTGTTTTTGCTCCTGTGTATCTCATGCTGTGAACAGTAAGCAGTTTTTTATCTTGAAACTAAACCAAGACCAGTGATCCCTGCTCTTAGAGGAAGTGAGTGAACAAACAAGCTAGTTCCCTTTGGTCTGTTCTGACACCTGTGTCCTGGAGTCTCATCTGTGCCTGGCTTCCCTCATCTGGGCCTGGAGTTTGGGGGCATTGGAGACAACCAACATCTCTTTCTAGGAAGACCCTAGTGACAGAAGAGAAATCTCTACTAAGGCTGGCAATTCCTTAGTTGTCAGGATGTCTCACATCCATGTAACAATCTTGATTTCCTTTTATTTCAGCCCCTGTTTATGGTTGGTTTGCTGTTAGAAACAGTTCCTGAGCTAGGACCCTTGTGTTCCCATGGGAGAATGCATCAACATGTTTTTGCTACTAGGTACTCCCTCTTTCTCTCAGCATCTATTTATTATCAAAACCCATTTGTTAACAAGATTGAAAGTCTAGTTCAGTGTAAAGGTTGAAGATTTCCCATTACCTTTCTGATCCATGCAGATAGCATCCTCAGCCAGGGACTGTTCACCCCAGGGAAACATTTTCAACGTAAAGCTAAGGAAAGCCTGCCAGTCCAAGGTAGGCTCCTGTTCCTGAATGGGGGAGTTTCTTGGGACACAAAATGTTTCTACATTGCTTTGCTTCAGTGCAAATGACCACAGGTGGGCTTTGGATATCAGGTTCCTAAGTAAAACCTTAATTTAGTTCACTGTGAAAAATGGCATCTTCTTTCTTAATATTTTTTATTGATCCTTTGAGAATTTCCTATGTTACATTTTGACCATACTCACACTTATCCCTCACCTCCTCCCAGAGAAATTGTCATTCCTTACCCAACAAATTTTATTTTTATTTGTAATCCACCAAATCTCATTAGTGCTGTCTATATACTTTGGCATGTGTGGCTATCCACTAGAGCATTATCAACCTACCAGGAGTTACACCTTAAAGAAAACTCCCCCAGCAGTTATCAATTACCAGTAGCTGCTCAGCTAGGGACAGGATTTGTGACCATCTAATACCTACATGTTAGGATTTTTATTCCTTGAGCTTGCACTTCTGCATGCTGTCACAACCAATGTGAGTTCATATGCACAACTGCTCTGTTCAGTCCAGAGAAACCAACAAGCAAACAAACAAATGTTTTCTTTGTAGTCTACCATCACTTCTGGCTCTAACAGTCTTTCTATCCCTTCTGCAATGATCCCTGATCCTTGGGTAGAGGGGTGTGAAACAGACATCACATTTAGCTCTGAACTCTAGTATTCTCTGCATCTGAACCAGTTGTGAGTCTCTTTTAATTGTCATGTACTGCAAACAGAAGCTTCTCTGATTAAGGAAGAAACATGCACTAAAACATGTGGATAGAAGGATACATCACTTAGGAGCTGATATAATGCACATTTAGCAGAGTAGCAATAGTAGCTTCTCAAGTAGGGACGATGATCTGCCTAGCCACAGGTTCTTGTTCTGGATAAAGGTACTAAGAATGGGTTGCATCTTGTTGTGTCTGTATCCAAACAGAAAGTGATTTGCTATTCCTACGACATTTGTTCCCCTATTGCACCAGTATATACACCATTTCAGGGAGTCACTATTGTAGCTCATGGAGTAGTTCACAGCCAGATAAGAGTGATGATTATGTTGATCCTCCAGTAGCATTAATAGCGCAATGGAAGCTATCCAGTAAGAGATGAAGGTTCCAGGTAACTACCAGCTTGAGATCTCCATCTTGTAAGATTCATATATGTAGTATCTTCAGCAATAGGGTTTTACCATCAAGTTCTGGAATAGTGTGTAGTGTTTCAGGGTATATAAGATCTCAATGGCCCTAAACTCCAGAAGAGGTTACCTATTCCTAGAACTAGACATTTTTGCCTGTGGTGTCTAGTATGGGCATTGGCATCCAGTTACATTGTAATTCAATTTAATCTCTCTCTCTCTCTCTCTCTCTCTCTCTCTCTCTCTCTCTCTCTCTCTCTCCCTGTGTGTGTATGTTGAATCTATGTGTGTATGTGTGTGTGTGTGTGTGTGTGTGTGTGTGTGTGTGTGTGTGATCTTTAGTGTTATTTATCTCTCCCCTTATTCCTTCCTCTTCCTTGGCTCCCTATCCCCCATCCTGATTTAACTCTTCCCATTTCATTATTTCACTTTAACCCTTTATACAATTGTGTTCTATTCCCTTCCCTTGACAGACCCCCAACAAAGGCCCCTTAATGATTTCTTGCATTCTGTGGGTACTCTAAATGATACATATATGACAGAAGATGCATTTTTCATACGAGAGAGAACATGTGATGCTGGTCTTTCTGGATCTGGTTTTCGCCACTCAGCTCAATCCGTATGAATCCCACAATTTCCTTTTCTTAACAACTGAGTAATATTCCATGCTTATATGTAGACATTTTCATCATAACCAGCTGATGGATATCTGGGCCATTTCATATCCTGGTGAATAGAACAGGATTAAACACTGATAAGCAGGTATCTATCTCTGTAGTAGGACACAAAGTCCTGTGGGTATGTGCTCAAGAATGTGATAGGTGGGTTATATGGTAGATCTAGTTCTAGCTTTTTGAGATCACACACACCAGTTTTCATTGTGAACACCTATGCACACTCTCACCAGCAGCAAATAAGTGAACCCTTTTCTCTACATCTTTGTCAGCAGCTGTTGTCTCAATGTATATGAAGGAGTTTAAAATTCTTTGTAGGGATTGCTGAAGCTGTAAGGCCCAGTTACAAGCTGGTAACTTCAGCTGGCCTGGAGAACATCTGGGAAGCTTAGTGAGATATTGTCTCAAAAATAAAAACACAGAAAGGGCTTGGGATGCAGCTCTGTGGTAGACTGCTTACCTACTGTGTGCAGCGCCCCAGGTTCTATCCCTAGTGCTGACTAAATGAAAGATAAAAGGAATTTGATGTGTGATTGCTACCTTTCCTATTTTGGCAATAACCTTTGTTTTTATTTTATCTTGGTTTGGATTGTTGTGCACCAACCCCTTCTGCCAATGCCTACCTCCAGGTCGTTAAACTCCTTCATTTCCTTTTCTCAGTTTTTATGGAGATCTCTCAGATTTGTGCTTTAGCTTACTGGCTATAATTTTGTCTGAGTTACATGATTTATGGCAAGAAATGAAGCTTTAGAGGTAAAGTGTTCACATGTCAATTTTAAGAACCTCTTTCTATGTATATGTTCCCAAAATTATAGTGATTCACAATAGAGATGGATGGTTCTCTCTCTTCCTCAATACAATCTCAAATTCTGCCCCATTGCTGGAAGGATTGTAACAGGCAGACAATTAGCATTTGTTGAATATTAATTGAATTGGAATAAATAAATATTCTTACATGATCACAACACTTTCCATAACTAAAAAGTAAACATTTGGTCATTGTTATAAAAGAAAACTCAGGTGAGCAAATAGAAACATTACTGCTCTCACAAGTACTCACAAATACATACACATATACACAGTCAGCATAGATCCTGACACAGACATGCATGCACCCATAGCCACATTTTTATTCATGTATTTATGTATGTATGCAAGGTGAATCTTGTTATGTAGAGCAAGCTAACCTAGAATTCCCATCTCAGACAATCCCACAGCCTACAGCCCGCAATGGCTATAATTATAATCATCTGCCATCAAACCCTGCTTACATCTTTGGATCCCTTTGAAGAAATACTTCATATATGACTTTTAAAATGTATTTTAAGTTCATCTCAGAATTTGTAGAAAATCTTGTTCCCTACTTCAGCTCATTCATTTGTTTCTTAGCTATAAAGCCATTCACTGAAAAGTCAGAAAACATAGAAAAGCATAAAGAGTCAAATTCCTATTGGAAAACACTTTGAGTTTGTGTAGGTGTGGGTCCATTCAGATTAGTCTGGGCAAGAAATCATGTCTTTGAACAAGAGTGAGATCTTCTTGTTCTGAGCCTGGGGGACACTATTCTCTTCTGTTGGCACCTGTCAGAGCCCTTCTACAAATCCATTAGGACCACATGTATACCTCGTATCTATATCATTTCCCTCTTAAATATGTACTCTGTCCATGTGTTTCCATGTGCTGGCCCTGTGATAGCTTCATGATCAATTGCCAAAAGCAAGATTTCTGGGTCATAGGGAGGGTGTTTACAACCTTGGGGACATAAGGGGCAAACTCAGGATGCCTGAAAGTCTGGATTGTGTGCCTCTGAACCTCAGATTCTGAAGAAGTGAGACTTCCTGTGCTTGCTCACTCATGTTCAGGCCAGAGCCTTGGGCTGTGACTGCAGAGCTCTACCCAATTTGCCCACTTCTTGGTGCCCAGATAACCTACTGCCTGGTTATGAAGCTCTTTGAAATATGGCTCTCCAGGATACTAGTATTCAAGACTGAGCTTGGGTGAGCAGGGGCAGCATCAAACCCTAGGAATGTGATTGAAAGTAGGGATGAGGTGTGAAGTGGGGGGGGGGGGACTCTGTTGCCCCTAACTATGAGATACACAACTACTCATCTACACTCCCAATACTGGCCCCTGCCCCTCCAATGACACACCTGTCCCTGTTTGACATGCCTTGCTGGTCATGGGCTTGGTTTCACTTCTCCTTATTTCTCTTTTTCTGTGACTTTGAGTTCATGTTTCAGCCAACACAGGACTAATTTTAGCTTGTGGATACTCAAGGGTGGCCACCTGAAGTCATAGTGGGCTCAGTAAATCAGCTTGGTCCATCCTTCCCTCCCCACCCCCCACCCTGAGCTCATACTGCTTTCTTACCATATGCTACACTTTAGGCATTGCTGCTTTACCAAGTCCAGAACCTAATTTCCTGGCCAACTCCATCATATAGGAAATCTATCATTTCCCAGATAGCTTATATTTATGGCTTGACATTCAATTGCTTATTGCTCAGATAGGAATGTGAAACTCTAGTGAATGGAATTGATCAGTCTAGGACTACAGCAAGAAAAATCACAGGCCTATGTAAGATCTCAGGAGAAGACAGTAGTAGTCATAGGTTAATGAGGATCTCCATTGATCAGGAACACTCTAGTCATCTTCTCTACTAATGCTGTCATGGAAAGATTGATAACCATACCTTAGTACAAACAGGAAAACTGAGGTACACAGAGGGTAAGTTAATTACTCAGGGTGAAGACTGAGCGAGTAGCAGTCATCTGTGTGTGTCAACTGGAGTCTTTTACAGAAAGAAAAGATCTCTGGGCTTTGCTAGACTCTGCTGCTGTCTCTCCCTACCCAGCTTTTGATGGATGGATGGTCATAGTACCCATGGTTCAGTTTCTGCTCAATGTCTGCTGTCATGGTTGGCTGAGGTTAGGCTTTGGAATGATGGATAGAAATTCCTCTTTGTGAATGTGTCCATTGCCTGAAAGAAGGCAGCATAACTTTGATAACTGTTTCCCTGGTCCATGATGAAAGACTCTGGGCTGGAAGGAAGGAGCACATTCTGTCTTATTCTGGGTATTTCACTGCAGTAGGATAAATATCCTAGGTATTGGCTTCACAAATCTCATGAATACCTTTTCTAATTTCTAGTGTCTCTCTGTTTTGTAAATGGCATAAAAGACAATAATGCTTGGGGTACTGATGCCTTTCAATATGGTCGGTATATGTGGTCAGAGTGAAGTTGTTTCATGGCTTCTACTCCAGGTCTTTGCCTCTGGACCCTGCTACCACCAGTCTCCTGGGCTGTAAAATCTGTGACCCTCTGGTCCCTGTCCCAAGATAAAATTCACATTCAAGGTCTACCCCTCATCATCATCAAACCTCTTACACACTGAATTCTGCCCTATGCCTGCCTCAAATTACCCCTGCTCAGTCTGTCTGTGCATATTTTAACTGTCTGTGTTGAATTATCTTTCCTTGTAGGGATAGGGCTCACATCTCCACTCACCTCTCTTTCCCGCCCCATGTGTGAGTTGGTTCTAAGCACCACCCAGCCATAGTACAGAATGTTTAGGGACTTCCTGTGTGGAGAGTAGGGTGGTAGGTCAAGCATAGTGGGAGACATGAGAATGTGGGATAGAGGTGGAGTGGCCAGAATGTTCCAGTGATGCTGAATTCATTGCTTCAGCTGCAGATGGAGAAGGTGCATAGTACTCACCCTCTATTCCTCTGGTCATTCCAGTCACCAAAGATGCCCTGTATCCCTTTGTCTTGTTGGCTTAGGGTAAAACTCCTGGGCCCTGCTGCTCCAGCCTGTTGCTGTCACCACATGTGACCTATAGTTTACCATTCACATTGTAGGTTTGTCCTGTAGTGCAAGCTTCAGCAGCATAAAATCTCTCCAAAATGTGACTACGATGAAACACATGTGAACATAAGCTGGGGACATTGGATGATGTCCATAGTTAGGTTGAGAGTCGAACTTCTGCAGACCCATGGGTGGGCACGTCCAGTAGAAAGTAGAGTGGGGGCACTTCTCATACAACTGCAGTGATGTCCTGAAGGAAAGGAAGGGTGGGTCATGGAGAATGGATGCTTTGCTGGTTACATGTTTGGTTGTTACTCTTGTGCTTTTGCAGCCTCAGCTGTATGTGGACCAACCCCTCTGCCCCATCTGCGGTCCCTGTAGGCCTGATCCAGTGAAGCTGACCTGATGAAACTAAGAATCTCAGAGGCCAAAATGAGCTAGGGAAACCCCACGCAGCCCAAGGCTTAGCACCAGGTGCTTTCAACTCTGTAGGCTGTGTGAGGGCAGGGTCCAGGTTTCAGTTCCAGGTGGAAAATGGGTTCATGGCCCAGCACTAAGCCACTTCCTACCCTCAGTATTCTTTTCCAGGACTTAGGTAATGAGAAGGCTGAGATAATGGTTGATTGACATTTAGAAGCTGAATCCTCTGTTCTTGCAGGCCTTGGCCCTTCCTTAAAGATCTTTTTCTGGGGCCTGGGCACAGAACTAAGGCTAACATTGAGATCACCCAGATACATGAAGCTCATAAAATCCCTGAGTGGCTAGGCTGGCAAGAACTAGAGGAGGGATCTGTGGATCAAATATAACATTGCCCTAAGACCTTATATTCTTCACAGATGTTAAACCAACTATAACAATGTAGAACCTTGGAGCTCTGTGTCTGTTATGATAATGAGAATCTCACTGATTTTCATCTGATCTCCTCTCCCTTCCATGCAGGAAATGAGTCTCCATTATCATCATTCCAGCTGTGCATGAAGAAAACTGAGGCTAAGCACAGGTATCAGCAGCAGGTGTCTAAGCTCCTGCATGATTTTGGCTATTGGAATATTAACCCTTAAGAATCTCTAGTTGGTATGTTTATTCCAACCCCTACTTATTACACATACTTCATTTCTCTACAAAATTGTTCCCCGTCTCCTACATGACAATATGCATTTTTCCCTTACATTTATTTATTTCTCTCTAAGGTTTCTGTACTCTAAGCTGCATGACACCTGCTTGGCCCAAAGTTTCTACAGGCTTGGCACATCACAGGTACTCAGGAATGACATCTTAACTTCTGGCTCTGCTCTGGGATTGCTACATGTAAAGACTTAGTCTCTCTGAGAACAGGGTCACCACACTGGGTCCTTCAACATGATTGCTGCTCTTTAGTATCAAAGGCCACATAGAATTTCTGAGCTTGTTGGGGATTTGCCTATGTATTTCCTTTGTTTTCTACACAGATCAAGGCATATGCTTGGGGGATATGGACGGTGGCCTTCCCTCAGTCAGTGGCCAGGGTTCTTGACCCCTATTTCTTCTTCTGTCTTTTAATCTCGGCAATAAAGAGGTGACAACAGGAGAACTGCCAATGTGAAACAAGCCCAAATTACTCATGAGGCCCAATATCAGGGGGAAATAGATGGTGCCAGGACATCAGGTATAAACTGAGAATGTTCAAAAAATAGAGAACACACGTCACACTGCTTAAAGGCCACTAGTCCTAGGTGGCTCTATGGATGACTTCTGAGGACTTCCTAGAAAATCAAATACATTTGTGATCCTCAATGACAACGTGACTTTTCAGGCCCCTAAGTGACCCTGGCCAGGTAATCATGCATCATGTCTTTGTGCTTGTGTGGCTAAGCCTAGATCACCTCACAGAGGACCTCATGGACTATCTGGAATATCTGGTTCTTAGGGATTTCACAGAAGAGTTGTTGGAAAAGACACTGATGCTGTCCAGAGGTGCCGATATGGGTTCATTTTCTGTGCTGATTAAAGAATTAAAAAACAGAAAAGTATTGTTACCAGGAATACTGAAGAGTCCCAGAAGAGCCATATGACTTTGAGAGATTGCCATCCCCTCTCAGGGTTCTTGGTCTCATTGCTTAAAGGATTTAAGAGCAGGCACAACAGAAGCTTGCAGAAAGCCTACTAGAGCTTAAAAGGAAAACATCAGGGCAATCATCTGTACATCTTGAAACTGCCTGAAGGAGAATGGAAGAGATGAGCTGTCACAAAGGTTAGCCATACTGAGGCAGGGAATAAAAAGAGCAATAAGTACAAAGCATTAGTTGAAGGTGTTAAAACATACTTATGCTCCAAAAGGAAAAGACAGAGGAGAAGAAAAGGGACAGTTATGTATTTCTGACTCACTAAGGCCAACCCAGATGAACCGTATGACAGCATCTAGGGACTTCACTAGGGGAAGGAAGCCTGGGAAAGAAAAGTACATTGTTTTAAAGGTGAACCAGCTTCTATAGAGCTTATCAGCTCCATTAAAAACAAAGACATCACTTAAAGGTAAATTCCACCCCTTATAATACTGCTTAAAGCTAGAATCTCAGGTATGGTGACTGAGCAGATTTAGAAACATTCTATATACATCTCATTTAGGAACAACACAGGAGATTTGATTGTAGGTCATCACAGATGGTTCCTGCAGGGATGTGGGAACCCTCCCTGCTGTGAAGAATGGAGCCTGCAGTTTGAGTGAAAAGTCAAGCACCTGGACAACAGTTGGAATGTCACCAGCAGCAGAAGATACAGCTTGGTATTTCTGTTCTTGTGTACTGGGAAATTCCTTCCAGAGACTTCTACTCAGAAGTAACTAGGCTCTTGATTCACCAAGCAGGAAAACAATTAGAGACTAGACAATATAAAATAAAAGTTGAGATTGACTAAGAAAAAGACAGAAGCATATACCCAAGATGTGAGTGTGGAATTCTCAAGAGAGAGTCACAGTGGAGCATGGCAGCACATGCCTGTACTCCCAGATATGTTAGAAGCTAAAGCTGAAAAAGTAGGAGTTCAAGACCAACTTAAGCAATGCAGCAAAACACTGTCTAAAAATAAAAGTAAAGCATAGGGCTGAAGATGAAAGTCAGAGACAAAGCAGCACATGCAGGGTCCAAACACAAATAATGGGAGTGTGAATAGGTTTTGGTTTGTCTGTTTGTTTGTTTGTTTGTTTTTTGAGGGTGGAGGGACTGGTTCTTTATTTCAAAATGTCACTTGTTGATATTCAGTATCAAAACAGTTGCACTATGGGTTCTTTCTCCCGACAGAGGAGAGTACAAACAAGCCAGTAAACTGCAGCGTGTCCACAAAGGGGCCTGGAAGAGACTGCCTGAACATGGCAACTGGGTAGGGACACTCAAGATCAGCGCACCACCAGCCCACGGACTGCAAACAATCCTCAAGGCCAATGGGTTGACCAAGATAACCCAACCCCCAAAAGCAAAATTTCAAAATAATATAAAATTTTAAAAGTTTTTACATAAGCTATTCAAGATTTCTCCAGCACGGACTCATGCAAAACACAATGAGATGGCACTTTAGAGAGCAGCCTCAGGAAAGGACAATGAGATGACGGAGTTCACGCAGCTAACTCAGTGGCACGGGCATCGTTTTCCTTTGCTTTCTCCCTCGGGGGCAGGTGAACACTAGGTGGTCACCTCAACACTAAGGGGCAACATGATCCATTTCGTGAGCAGTCAGGAAAGGGGTGATGACGAGGAGACAAGTTTGGTCTCAGGGCGGGGTCTGCCCAAGAGCATGCTTGCCTAACTTGCACAAGGCCCTGGGAGGTGGGGGTGCCTCAGACGTCTCACCGTCTTATTTGGTCACATCTGATGGAAAAAGTAAAAAATAAAAACAAGACTGAAGTTGTTCAAAGACATCAAAGCTGAAAACCTTCACAGCCCGGAAGTAGTTTTTGTTTTTTGGCTAACTTCCTAGAATCCCCTGTCGTTTGGCTAGAAGTTGGTACAGAAAACTGAGGTTTCCCTCAGTGGAGCCTGCCTGGGCTCTGCTGGCTGTCAGCAAGGCAGGCCCAGTCCTGTGTTCCTCCTCAATGGAGAGAGCAGTGTCCATTAGGCTGAAATGTCACCTTCCAACAGTGAAAAGGAACTGGGTCGCTGCTCCAAGCTGTGGAAGCGCTTGGAATGTGACAAATGGTTGCTAAGACGGAGTAATCACAATGTGCATATCACAAGTGCACTGAAGACACTTTGCATTGTGCTCACATTCCCTTAAATGTTGTTTCCAAAGGTGCTCAGCCCCTCCAGATGGAACTCTGGGAAGAGGCTGACACAGTTTTATGAAAAAGACATTGGGGAGTGGCTGGCGGGGGTGGGGGGGGTGGGGGGTGGGTTGGCGGCAGGAGGGAAAAGCAGCCTTCAGTTAAAAAGATCAGCCCTCAGTTTCAAGGTCAGCTTCAGGCAGGCTGGCCTCAGGGGGAGTCAGGGTCAGAGGGAGGAGTGGGCAGGGTAGGCACTGGGGGTGCTCTACATCTCCTCCAGGTCCAGCAGGGTCTGGTCAGCATCCTTTGTGTACAGAGGTGCTCCTCTTTGGTGCACTTCAGCTTATCTTCCCAGTCATCAATGGTCTTTTCCAGTTTGGCTACTGATCTTTCAGCAAACTTGGCACGAGTCTCTGCCTCCTTAAGCTTATCAGTAAGAATCTTTATTTCCTCTTCATACTTGTCTTCTTTTTGAGAGTACTTTTCTTCAGCAGCACTCAGACACTTCAGATGCTGGTCCATCAGTCTGATCTGCTCATCCATCTCTCGGTGATGGGACTCAGTCAGCTCTGCTCGTTCCTGGGTCCATTCCAAGTCTCCCTCTATAATCACCAGCTTAGGAGCCACCTCTTCATACTTCCTGTTTGCCTCTTCTGCAATGTGCTTCACTTCCTTGAGCTGGATTTCCTGGAGTTCCATCTTTTCTTTATCTTTTAGAAGAGAGTGTGAATAGGTTTAACACCTTACTGGTATCTACATAGGTGGTGTGTGTTTGTTTGTTTGTTTGTTTGTTTGTTTTTAGCTTTTGAATGTTTAAAGGGGAAAACCTATTCCAACACTTATGCAGTAAAGTAAAAATCATTTCATATGATTATTTTCCTCCAAAGAGGTTTTGTTTCGTAAAAGAGATTAAGAGGCAGTTGCTGTGATGCATGGTCCAGTTTTGAACAAAGACAAAAACAAAGGAAAATTGTCAAAGCAACATTTGCTGTTTAGTCACAAAGCAATTATGACATGATTTTATTAGAGACATGGGTCATAATCTTGTTTATAAGACTGTCTTTGGTTTCTAAAGCATTTTATTTAAACAACTCAATCGCATTTTATTTAAAACTTTATAAGAAATTACAAATTAAAAACATGCAGTGAGGTTAGATATCCTAACATCTTTACATGTCAATGAACTTTCATGAAGTTCACATAGCCATTCTGAAGTTATTGAGCAACAAATACATTTTATGCACTTATCACTAAAAAACTAAAAACCCATTACAGAGTTAAAACCAGGAAAACAAGTAGCTTTATATCTTTTCTGGACTCATTACATGCATTCAGTCTTTCCTCACTGCCTGGTATCTACCCTTTCCTGATGTTATAATGTGCCCACATATATACTTGCTTACATATATAATATATAAGTGTTAATATTATAAATATAAAGAATATACTATAGGCTGGGATTCACATATAAGAGAGAATGTGGGGTTTTTTCTTTCAGAGATTGTGTGCTTCACTTACTTAGAAAATTAGACATTTTAAGTCCATAAATTTAGCTGGAAGTTTTCTGATATCATTCTTCTTCAGAGACAAATTGTATCTGTTTTATATATGTGCCAGGTTTTCATTATCCATTTGTCTGTTAATAGACAACTATTTTGGTTTCATTTTGTTGCTGTAATCAACAAATCATCAATAAACATAAGAGTGCAAATATTTCTGTGGTGGGTATGCCCAGGAGTGAAAAAACTGGGTAATAGATTAGTTCTATTTTTATTTTTTAAGATTCATTTTTATAATGTATTTTAATTGAAGTAGAATCGCATCACTTTAACTCTCCCTTTCTTCCATCAGACTCAGTGACATACAGTCTCAAAGTAGATTAATTTGCTTTTTCCCAATGGCCAAGGGTATTGAACACTTTAAGAAAATAGTAATTGATCAGTTACACTTCTCTCTTTGAAAACCATTAAATTCATTAGTTCATTCATTGAATGGAAGATTTATTTTCTTGACAAATAATTCTACAATTCTTTGTAAATTCTGGATATTATTCCCTTGTGTGAAGAATAACTGGCAAAGATTTCCTCCCATTCTGTGGATTGTTTGTTCTGATGATAACTTCCTTTGCTAGTAGAAACCTTCTTTAAAAATTCTATAATTTAATTTAATTTTACATAATAGCCATGGATTCCTCTGTCCTCCCCCCTCCCACCCCTTCCCACCCCTTCCCTACCTCCCACCACCTCCCCCTCCCTCTGCATTCCCCCCAGCCAACCCCCTATTCCCATCTCCTCCAGGGCAAAGAATCCCATGGGGATTCAGGTCAACCTGGAAGAGTCAGTCTAGTCAGGTACAGTCCCCTCCTCACAGGCTGAGCAAAGTGTCCCTGCATAAGCCCCAGGTTCCAAACAGCCAGCTCATGCACTAAGGACAGGTCTGTGTCCCAATGCATGGGTGCCTACCAAACAATTCAAGATAATCAACTGTCTCACTTATCCAGAGGGCCTGATCAAGTTGGGGGCTCCTCAGCTATTGGTTCATAGTTCATGTGTTTCCATTAGTTTGGCTATTTGTCCCTGTGCTTTTCCAATCTTGGTCTCAACAATTCTTGCTCTCGCCAATTGAACTCCTGGAGCTCCACATGGGGCCTGGCCATGGATATTTGCATGCACTTCCCTCAGTCATTGGATGAGATTTCCAGCACTACAGTTAGGGTGTTTGGCCATCCAATCACCAGACTAGGTCAGTTCAGGCTTTCTCTCAACCACTGCCAGTAGTCTACAGTGGGGGTATCTTTGAGGATTTCTGGGGACCTCTCTAGCACTTTGCTTCTTCCTATTCTCATGTGGTCTTCATTTATCATGGTCTCTTATTCCTTGTTCTCCCTCTCTGTTCTTCAACCAGCTGGGATCTCCTGCTCCCCTAAGTTCTCTTTCCTTCGAACCTTTCCCTTCATTACCCCTACTCACCCAGGTTGTTCATGCAGACCTCATCCATTTCTCTGTCATTGGGCAATCCCTGTGTCTTTTTTAGGGTGCTGTTTTCTAGGTAGCCTCCCTGAAGTGGTGAGTAGCAGTCTAGTCATCTTTGTATTACATCTAGTATCCTCCTATGAGTGAGTACATACCATGTGTGTCTTTCTGAGTCTGGGTTACCTCACCTAGGATCATTTTTTTCTAGATCCAACCATTTGCCTGCAAACCTCATGATGTCATTGTTTTTCTCTGCTGAGAAGTACTCTATTGTGTATATGTACCACATTTTATTTATCCATTCTTCAGTTTAAGGGCATCTAGGTTGTTTCCAGCTTCTGGCTATTACAAACAATGCTGATATGAACATAGCTGACCGAGTGTCCTTGTGGTATGATTGAGCATTCCTTGGTATATGCCCAAGAGTGGTATAGCTGGTTCTTGGTGGAGATTGATTTCCAGTTTTCTAAGAAAGTGCCATATTGATTTCCAAAGTGGATGTACAAGCTTGCATTCCCACCAGCAGTGGAGGAGAGTTCCCCTTGCTCCACATCCTCTCCAGCATAAGCTGTCTTCTGCGGTTTTGATCTTAGCCATTCTGACAGGTGTAAGGTGGTATCTCAGAGACATTTTGATTTGATGATTAGAGATTGTTGAGCAATTCCTTAAATGTCTTTCAGTCATTTGAGCTTCCTCTGTTGAGAATTCTCTGTTTAGTTCTATAGCCCATTTCTTAATTGGACTGTTGGGCATTTTGATGTCTAATTTCTTGAGTTCTTTATATATTCTGGATATCAGCCCTCTGTCAGATGTGGGGTTGGTGAAGACCTTTTCCCATTCTGTAGGCTGTCGCTTTGTCTTGTTGACTATATCCTTTGCTCTACAAAAGCTTCTCAGTTTCAAGTGGTCCCATTGATTGTTTCTCTCAGTGTCTGTGCTACTGGTGTTATATTTAAGAAGTGATCTCCTATGCCAATGCATTCAAGACTACATCCTACTTTCTCTTCTATCAGGTTCAGAGTAACTGGATTTATGTTGAGGTCTTTGATCCACTCGGACTTAAGTTTTGTACACGGTGACAGATATGGATCTATTTGCAGCCTTCTAAAGGTTGACATCCAGTTATGCCAGCACCATTTGTTGAAGATGCTTTCTTTTTTCCAATGCACAGTTTTGGCTCTTTGTCAAAATTGTAAGTTCATAGGAGTGCAGATTAATGTCAGGGACTTCAATTTGATTCCATTGGTCAACATGTCACTTTTTATACCAGTACCAAGCTCTTTTTATTACTGTAGCTCTATAGTAGAGCTTGAGGTCAGGGATTGTGATGCTTCCAGAGGTTGTTTTATTGTACAGGATTCTTTTGGCTATCCTGGGTTTTTTTTTGTTTTTCCATATGAGTTAAGAATTATTCTTTCCAGGTCTCTGAAGAATTGTGTTGGTATTTTGATGGGGATTGCATTGAATCTGTAGATTGCTTTTGGTAAGATTGTCATTTTTACTATGTTAATCCTGCATATCCATGAGCATGGGAGATCTTTACATTTTCTGACATCTTCAATTTCTTTTTTTCAGGGACTTAAAGTTCTTGTCATATAGGTCTTTCACTTGCTTAGAGTTACCCCAAGGTATTTTATAACAATTATGGCTATTGTAAAGGGTGATGGTATCTCTGATTTCCTTCTCAGCCTGTTTGTTGATTGCATATAGAAGGGCTACAGATTTTTTTTTTTGAGTTGATCTTGTATCCTGCTATGTTGCTGAAGGTGTAAGCTTTATCAGTTCCTTGGTTGAATTTTTGGGGTTACTCATGTGTACTATCATGTCATCTGCAACCAGGGAAAGCTTGACTTCTTCCTTTCCAAAATGTATCCCTTTAATATCCTTATGTTGTCTTATTGGTCCAGCTAGAACTTCAAGTACTATATTGAATAAGAATGGGGAGAGTGGACATCTTTGCCTTGTTCCTGATTTTAGTGGAATTGCTTTGAGTTTTTCTCCATTTAATGTTGGCTGTTGGCTTGCTGTAAATTGCCTTTATTATATTTAGGTACGTTTCCTGTATTCCTGATTGCTCCAAGACCTTTTTCATGAAGGGGTGTTGGATTTTGTCAAATGCCTTTTCTGCATCTAGTGAGATGATCATGTGTTTTTTTTTTCTTTGAGTTTGCTTCTGTGGTGTATTACATTGATGGACTTTCATATATTGAACCACCTTGTATCCCTGGGATGAAGCCTACTTAGTCATGGTGGGTAATTGTTTTGTTGTGTTCTTGGAGTCTGTTTGCCAGTATTTTATTGAGTATTTGTGCATCAATGTTCATGAGTGAGAGTGGACTATAGTTCTTTTTCTTTGTTGCATCTTTGTTTGGTTTAGGAATCAGGGTAATTGTAACCTCATAGAAGGAGTTTGGTAATATACCTTCTGCCTCTATTGTGTGGAACAATTTAAAGAGTATTGGTATTAACTCTTTTTTGATGATCTGGTAGAATTGTGTGCTGAAACTATCAGGTCCTGGGCTTTTTTTTTTTGGTTAGGAGACTTTTACTGACTAATTTTATTTCCTTGGGGGTTATTGGACTATTTAAATAGTTTATCTGGTCTTGATTTAACTTAGGTATGTGGTATCTATTCAGAAAATTATCCATTTCTTTTAGATTTTCTAGTTTAGCGGAGTAGAGGTTTTTGAAGTATGACCTGATGATTCTGTAGATTTCCTCATTGTCTGTTATTATGTCCCCCCTTTCATTTCTGATTTTGTTAATTTGCATTCTCTCTCTCTCTCTCTCTCTCTCTCTCTCTCTATCTCTCTCTCTCTCTCTCTCTCTCTCTCCCTTTTGGTTAGTTTGGATAAGAACTTGTCTGTCTTGTTGATTTTCTCAAACAACCAACTCCTTGTTTCATTATTTTTTTTTGTATTGTTCTCTTTGTTTCTATTTTATTGATTTCAGCTTTCAATTTTATAATTTCCTTGCACCTATTCTTCCTGGGTGCCTTTGTTTCTTCTTGTTGTAGAGCTTTCAGGTTTGCTGTTAGGTCACTAGTGTGCGGTTTCTCCAACTTCTTTATGTGGGCATTTAGTGCTATGAATTTCCCTCTTAGACTGCTTTCATAATGTCCCATAAGTTTGGGTATGTGGTTTATTCATTTTTGTTGATATCTAGGAAGTCTTTTATTTTTTCTTTATTTCTTTCTTAACCCATTTGTGATTCAGTTGAGAATTATTCAGTTTCCATGAGATTGTAGGTTTTCTGTAGTTTTTGTTGTTGTTGAATTCTAACTTTAAACCATGGTGGTCTGATAGAATGCAAGAGGTTATTCCAATTGTTTTTGTATCTGTTGAGATTTGCTTTGTGGCCATGTATGTGGTTGATTTTACATAAGGTTCCATGAGGTGCTGAGAAGAAGGTATATTCTTTTTTGTTAAGATGGAATGTTCTGTAGATATCAATTAATTCCATTTGAGTCATAACATCAGTTAAGTCCTTTATTTCTTTGTTAAGTTTCCATTTGGGAGATCTGTCCAGTGGTGAAAGTGGGGTGTTGAAGTCTCCCATTAATAATTTATGGGGTTTTGTATGTGATTTAAGCTTTACTAATGTTTCTTTTACATATGTGGGTGCCCTTGTGTTTGGGGCATAAATGTTCAGAACTGAAACTTCATCTTTGTGGATCATTCCTGTGATGAGCATGTATTGCCCTTCTTGATCTCTTTTGATTGATTTTAGTTTGAAGTCTATTTTGCTGGATATTAGGATGGTGATGCCTGCTTGCTTCTTAAGGCCATTTGATTGGAAAGTCTTTTCCCATCCTTTTATTCTTAGGAAGTGTCTATCTCTGAATTTGAGGTGTGTTTCTTGTATGCAACAGAAAAATGGGTCCTGCTTTCATATCCATTCTGTTACTCTGGGTCTTTATAGGTGAATTAAGTCCTTTGATATTAAAGAATATTAATGACCAGTGATTGTTCATTCCTGTTTTTTTTTTCTTTCTTCTTTTTTTTTGGTGGTAGTGTGTGTGTACTTCTCTTCTTTGGGATTCTGCTATGGTGTTATCTATTGCCTGTGTTTTCAAGGGTGTATCTGACTTCTTTAGGTTGGAATTTTCCTTCTAGTGCTTTCTGTAGGGCTGGGTTTGTGGATAAGTATTGTTTAAATCTGGCTTCGTCTTGCAGTATCTTGTTCACTCCGTCTATCATGATTGAAAGTTTTGCTGGGTATATTAGTCTAGGCTGGCATCCATGGTCTCTTAGTGTCTGCATTACATCTGTCCAAGTCCTTCTGGTTTTCAAAGTTTCCATTGAGAAACCAGGTGTTATTCTGATGGGTTTGCCTTTATAAGTCACTTGGCCTTTTCCCCTTGCTGCTCTCAATAGTCTTTCTTTATTCTATATGTTTAGTTGTTTAATTATTATGTGGCAAGGGAACATTTTTGGGGGGTCTAGTCTGTTTGGTGTTCTATAGGCTTCTTGTATCTTCATAAGAATTTCCTTTTTTAAGTTGGGAAAGTCTTCTTCTATGACCTTATTTAGTATATTTTCTGTGCCTTTGAGTTGGTATTCTTCTCCTTCCTCTATCCTTATTATTTGTAGTTTGGGTTTTTTCGTATTGTCCCAAATTTCTTAGACATTTTGGGTCATGACTTTTGTTGGCTTTAATGTTTTCTTTGACTGATGAATCTATTTCTTCTACCCTGTCTTCAACACCAGAGATCCTCTCTTCCAACTCTTGCATTCTGTTGGTTATACTTGCATTTGAAGTTCCTGTTCATTTACTCAGATTTTTTATTTCTAGTATTCCCTCTGCTAGTGTCTTCTTCATTTTTTCTATTTCTCTTTTCAGGTCTTGGACTGTTTCCCTCATCTGTTTCATTGCTTTTTCATGATTTTCTTTCAGGGACTTGTTGTTTTCTTCTGCTTTATTTGTAATTTCCTCTATTTTTTTATAGTGTTCTTCCCATTTTTTTTGTCTGTTCCTCCATTTCATTTTTGATTTCCCCTTTATAAGTCTCTAGCATCTTCATGATGTTATTCATAAGGTTGTTTTCTTCTGCTTCTTCCATTTTGTGATGTTCACATCTGTAGCTGGAGACCTTCTCTCCAGCTCCCACCAAACCCTGTTAGTCCCACAACACACTTATAAAATAAACACCCAGAGGCTTATATTATTTAAACTTCTTGACCATTATCTCAGGCCTACCATTGTCTAGTTCTTACTCTTATATTAAGCCAATTTCTATTAATCTATAATTTGCCACGTGGCTTATGGCTTAATAGTACCTTACATCTTGGTCTTATCAGCACTCTTGGTCCAGACTGAGATGACAGATTCAGGAAGCCTCTCTCTGGGCCATATGGAAGCTCGGGGCTGGATGGGAGCTGTGGGCTGGTCTTGAGTCTCAGGCAGTGGCTGGGGTCTAGGGCAGATTGGTGTGGGGGCAGGGCATGGAGATTGCAGGGTCTGTGGGGGGGTTATCTTGGAGAAAGGAAACCTTCAGGGGTCCTGCCCCGTGACCAGAACCTGGGGTCAAGTTGGTCAGGTCTTTCCTGGAATGGCTTATGCTCAGGGATGGGACCTAGGGAAAAGCCTCTCTGGGTATGACCCCAGGCACTCACCTTAGTCAAGATGGGAGCTATAGGGTGGGATAGGTGCTGGGGGCTTGTTTCTAAGTTTCTGGAAGTGGCTGGGGTCCCCGGCGGATGGGTGTGGGGACAGGGCCTGGAGACTGCAGTGTCTGTGTGGGGTCTTGGAAAAGGGGAACCTACCCACAGGGTCTGCTGGATGGCCAGAAACTGGGGCCATGTTGGGCAGGTCTTTCCTGGAATGGCTGGTACCCAGTGATGAGACCTAGGGGCAGTCCTCTCTGGGTATGATCCCAGGCACTCACTTCTGGTCCAGATGGGAGTGAGAAAACTTTTATTTTCATATAGACTCTTATGTTCATACCTGAATTTAATTCTTGAACTGTTGGTATTCTGTTCAGAAAGTTTTTCCCTACTACAATATCTTGCAGGAGATAGATTCCCAATTTTCTAAGGAAGCGCCATATTGATTTCCAAAGTTGCTATACAAGCTTGCATTCCCACCAGCAGTGGAGGAGAGTTCCCCTTGCTCCACATACTCTCCAGCATAAGCTGTCTTCTGTGCTTTTGATCTTAGCCACTCTGACAGGTGTAAGGTGGTATCTCAGAATCATTTTGATTTGCATTTCCCGGATAATTAGGGATGTTGAGCAAATCCTTTAATGTCTTTCAGCCATTTGAACTTCCTCTGTGGAAAATTCTCTGTTTAGTTCTATAGCCCATTTCTTAATTGGACTGTTGGGCATTTTGATGTCTAGTTTCTTGAGTTCTTTATATATTCTGGATATCTGCCCTCTGTCAGATGTGGGGTTGGTGAAGACCTTTTCTCATTCTGTAGGCTGTCACTTTGTCTTTTACAATGGAAAAAAGAAAGCATCTTCAACAAATGGTTCTGGCATAACTGGATGTCAATGTGTAGAAGGCTGCAAATAAATCCATATCTGTCACCATGCACAAAACTTCAGTCTAAGTGGATCAAAGACCTCAACATAAATCCAGTTACTCTGAACCTGATAGAAGAGAAAGTAGGAAGTAATCTTGAATGCATTGGCACCACAGATCACTTTCTAAATATAACACCAGTAACACAGACACTGAGAGAAACAATCATTCAATGGGACCTGTTGAAACTCAGAAGCTTTTGTAGAGCAAAGGACATGGCCTGCTACAATATCTTGCAAGAGTATTCCATAAGGTTTTCTTTGTTTTGAAACTTTAGCATCTCAGGCTTTAAATTAAGGTTTTTTATACATTTTTTTATTTTATTTTGCTATGAGTTGAAAGATATGAGTCTAATTTCATTATTCTGTAGATAGTTATCCAGTGTTGACATCACAGTTAAACTCAGAAAACATGAATAACTTAAAGTCATTACAAGTAATGAGACCAAATCTATAATCAAAAGCCCCACCCACACACACACACACTTCAAAGAAAAGCACAGGACCACATGGATTCACTGCTAAAATCTAGCAAACTTTCAAGAAGATCCCATACCAATTCTTTTTCTAACTTGGTCCACAAAATAGAACAGTATCAAATTCACTCTATGAAACCAGTATTATTTTGATTCCAAAATGGATAAAGATACAACAACAACAAAACTATAGACCAATTACTTTGGTGAAAATTGATTCAAAAATTCTCATCAAAATACTTGCAAACCTAATTCAGGAAAAGGTTCAGTACTGTTCACAAACCTGGAAGTCTATACTTCCAGTAGGTGATAAAGCACAAGCCTCTTTCCAGGTCTCTGAGGTCAGCCTCCTATTTTCTGGGCTATTTACTTCCAATTCCTCCTTCTGTTCTCTGTGCCACTCCTGGCAGAGGAGGAGGCCCAGGGTCTTGCTGCAATGATAGCTTCTTTCTGTGGGTCAGATTCCCACAAACACAGGCAGTTCATGCAAATCCCTGTTGAGTTGTACTGATGGAATATGGGGAGATAAAATCTCACAGTAGATTTGTACTACACCTCTGAACAGTGCCCCCCTCAGACATTGAGCAGATAATGAAAACATATCTCTACAATGTGTAGTCTAGTCTATTGAGGGCACTGAAATTGAGACATATAGGAGAGACGTTTTGTATGTGAGTGCACAGTGGAACTTGGAAATTCAAGCAAAAATTAGCAGAAAGGGTTTTCTGAGTTAAGTCTTCCTGTTGTTGGATGACACTATATGGAATAAATGAGATAGCACTGCCTATTATACTGGAAGCCAATTCTTTTTTTTTTTTTATTAGGAGATTTTTCTATTCATTCTACTTGTCAACCACAGGTTCTCCTGTCCTCCCTCCTCCCAAAAATTCTCAAACTGAGACTCCCAGATGCATGAAAATTAAATATAATAAAAAGATAAAGGAATAGATTTTCTTCTCTATATGACCATAAATAGTTTATTGAGATTTTCAAAATATATAAAAAACTTAAGAAACTTGATATCATAAAAATAAATAACCCAATTAAAAATGGGGTATAGATCTAACAGAGAATTCTCAATAGAGGAAACAGATGAACAAAAAACAAAGCTGGACAGTGGTTGTGCACACTTTTAATCCCAGCACTTGGGAGGCAGTGAGTTCAAGGCCAGCCTGGTTTACAAAGTGAGTTCCAGGACAGGCAGGAATGTTACACAGAGAAAACTTGCCTTGAAAATAAACCCCCCAAAACAAAACAAGCAATATAAAAAACACATAAAGTCACATCTTGTGGGGGATTAAATTACTTCACATCCTTCAGTGCCTAACTTTACAACTTTACAACATCCTTATGGATACCTCAGTTATCTTCAGCAAACAAGCAGTTTTTACAAAGCACAAGTAGTGGGTGGTTCCCAGAATCCATTGTCTTGCAAGAAGAATAGAGGCAGTGAAATTTATAATGATCAGCAACTGCCAAGACTAGAGGTTGCTCCCCACAAACTGACAGCAAGCCCCCAGTGCTGAAGACAACATCCACACAACTCATTGAACACACAGAGGTTGATGTGGTGCAGACATAGAACATTTGCCTCCATATTCAAGTGTCTTTGACATGGAAAAGTACTCTGCAGGCTACCAAAGAGAAACTTAAACAAGAACCCAACTGTGAAACCTTTGATCCAATCTGTTATTCCTGAAAAATATGCTAGGGCAATGGTGGCATACATCTTGTAGTAGTTACTAATCAAAGTCTGTTTTGACTTAGGCCCACTTCATGATATGGAACCCATACCTGACACTGCTTGGCTGACCAAGGACCAGAGACTAGGTAGCCCAGGGACCTAAGATAATACAAAATACTACTGATCTAAAAAATGTATTAGTAAAATGACTTCTAATAACATTCTTCTATCCTCATAGATTGGTGCCTGATTCTGCCATCATCAGAGAAGCTTCCTCCTGCAGAAGATGGGAACAAATACAGAGACCTGTGGCCAATCATGACACAGAAAGAAAGAGTACAGAGTTGGAATACACAGCTCTAAATGGGATATCTCCATCAAATCTCTCCCTTTCAGAGCTCAGGGACCCCTGTTGAAGGAGAGACAGAGGATTGGGGTAGATGGAGGGGACAGAGGGCACCAGGAGAACATGGCCATCTAAAACAAATGAGAAAAATCTCATATGGGCTCACAGAGGCTGAAACACCAATCACAGGTCCTACATGGGACTGCACTAGGTCCTCTGCTTATATAACTATAGATTTTAGTTTAGTACTTTCATTAGACTCCTGAATGTGTAAACAAGAAGGTCTGCACTAGGTCCTCTGCATATATAACTCTAGATTTTAGTTTAGTACTTTCATTGGACTCCTGAATGTATAAACAAGAGGATCTCTAATTCCTGTGTCTTCACTTTGGGCTCTTTAATCTTTCTGTTTGCTTGTCTTGTCCAATATAATATAATGCTTTGTTTCTCTTTTGTTGTTATTTCTTAGAAGCCTATTCTTTACTAATGAGAGATAGAAAGGAAGTGGTTCTGGATGGAAAATGAGGTGAGGAGGAACCAGGATGAGTAGCAGGAAGGGAACCTCAATTCAGATTATATTGTATGAGAAATGAATCTGTGTTTAATAAAAGAGAAAAACTTTAAAAAATTTTTATATTCAGAAAGAAAGTCTGTGAGGACAAAACTTGTAGAGAAAGTACCTCTGAGTGATGTTTTTTGTAAAGTCTACTAGGTAGGACAGGGAATCTAGAACTGTTTCTCATCAGACTGGCTCTCCTCCCCAGGGTTCTCTTCATGAATTACCTGTCAGTTGTATCCACTGTGAGAGGTATATGAATCTTGTAAAGGCAAGGTAGCTCTTATGCATGTATCCTTGCTAAGTATGGAGGGCTAGACAGTTTCCATATCCTAGGTGAATGGGGTGCCATCTGCCTTCCAGTCCACTATCAATACTCTGGGGGAAAGTTCTAGATCTAGACACATGGGCCTGGTTTTCTTGGCCTGGAGATGTTAAGAACAGCGTGGGTTTCAGATGACTTATGGGGTAACTTTGGGTGACCTTCAGGTTAGAGCAGAGTAAGGAAATCAAAGACCTGGAGCCCTCACATAGTATGTGATGAGGGAATCTCAGTTCAGGCATTATTTGTTGAGAATCCAAGATGTAAAGGAAGTGTTTGTTTCCTCAAATTATTTCTCTTGTTCTTGGGGTTAAGAGCTACAACACTTGTTTATCACTTCTTCTTGTACCTCCATGGCCTTAATGTCATACATATATTTGTTGCCAACTTCCCAATTTGTTGTATGAATCCTAATTTGTCTTAATTAAGAACCTGGAGCCAGATATCAGGGTGAAAGCTGAATAAGAGAAGTAGAGCAAACCACAGCTACCACCTCTTACCTCATCAACTCCAGGAGAGTGAATTCCTGTCTCCTCCTGCCTTATACTTTCTCTGCTGCTCCATTTCACTTTCTGTTTCAACTTTTCTAGTGTTGGCATTAAAGGTGTGTGGTCTCAAGTGCTAGGATTAAAGGTGTGTGCCACCACTGCCTGGATCTGTTTCTTTTTTAGACTGGATTAATCTCCTGTAGCCCAGTGTGGCCTCAAACTCACAGAAATCCAGATGGATCTCTGTCTCTGCCTCCCAAGTGCTAAGGTTAAAGGTGTGTGATACCACGGTCTGACCTCTATGGCTAACTCTGTGGTTAACTCTGTCCTATGATCTTCAGGCAAGCTTTATTTGAAACACAATATATCACCACACCAATTTCTTTCCCTCACAACATCTTGTCAAGTGTCTCCTGTGGCCTCTGTCCTCTCAGCTCTACAGGACTTCTTGCATTCCAGTATGGACACAGTGGACACAGTTCTGCTGTATCCATCCCTGTTTCCACCAGTTCTGCTGTACCTGCCTCTATATCCACCAGTTCTGCTCTATCCATCCCTGTGTCCACCAATTCTGCTGTACCAGTCTCTGTATCCACCAGTTCTGTTCTATCCATCCCTGTATCCATCAATTCTGCTGTACCCACCTCTGTATTCACCAGTTCTGCTCTATCCATCCCTGTATCTACCAGTTGTGCTGTACCCACCTGTGTCCACCAGTTCTGCTGTATCTGTCTCTGCTTTGGAATGATTACTTTTAGTCTAAAGAATTTGTTAAAACCCTAACCAGTATCTTCTGGAATTTCTGCAGAGGATGAGGGGTGTTGCTTATTACAGCCTCAATCCACCAGGTCAGATTCTCTCCTATTGTAGAATCTAGTTAGAGTTTACCTTTTATTTACCACACTGAAGATTTTGTGCATTGGATCTGGTCTAAACAGGTGCCCTGTGGCGAACTAGGAACCCTAATGCATAGCAATGTCCTTCACTCACCAATGCACTGGTAATGTCTCATTCAGAGCCATCTTCTCATTTTTCCTCCTGACAAAAATTCTCCAGCCATGATTTGCTGTTGGTTGTGTGCCTGGTCTTACCTGGAAACAGGGGAATTCTTATACATCCTATCTGCTTCCTTTTCCTGATAGTGGGTCCTATAACCCATGGGACTTGGTCTAATTCGCTGACATTTGGCTTCCTAGCCACGGTTTTGCATGTTCCAGGTCTTTCTATTTTCACCAGACATCTTTCTCAGTGCCAGGCATCCCCACTTCCCCATGATATTTAGCCTTAGTTTGCCTTAGTTTGCAAAGCTCATCAGACAGACTAAATGCCATGAGAAGTTGCAAGAAGAGAGGACTTCTGAGAGACCATGGCACCCAGGAATACACTTTGTTGAACCTTAGTTATGCCTAGGTTCAGTCCCCTACCTCTGTGCTCAGAAATTAAGGCCTTCTGGCAACCAGCTGAAGGAAGCATGGGTGTCTACACAGAGAAGTAAGAGTTCAGTGCCCAAAGAACAAGAGCTACAAGAAAACAAGACCCTAACTAGAGAGATGGTTTATAGATAAAAACAAAACTTGGAAAGTTATTCCAAAGTTTGTAGTGAGCATTGAAGAAGAGAAAACAAAAATCACTCACACCGTTCAGTTCAGTTACCTGGGATAGTTGTTACACACTTAATACTGTAGTGGCACATGTGTGTGCAAAACATCCTGAAAAATTTGGAAGGATGTTGATTTCTAAGTGGAAAAAAAAAATGGCTTTCTTAACATTTTACTATTCTGGAATGTGGTCTCTTGAAAAAAAGAAAAAAAAAAAAAGATCACCTTTAGGATTCAGGAAAGATGGCTCAGGGGTTAAGAACACTTGTTGCGTTTTGCAGAGGGTGCTGATTCTGTTCCTAGCACCCACATGGTGACGCATAACCATCTGTAACTCTAGTTCCAAGATACCCATGCAACTCTTCTAATCTTCTTGGGCACCAGGCACATGTATACACACACACACACACACACACACACACATACACACACACACACATACACACACACACACACATACATCCAGGCAAAACACTCAAACATATAAAAAAAATCACCTTAAGCCTTTTCATACTTTTTGTGGAATAAGCAATTGACTGGAAAAGAAGGAGCCAAGTAAGATCTTTAGAAGCAACTCAGGGAGGTTATGAAGAAGGGATCTGGAATATCTCAGAAGGAGGCATTCTGCTCCTGTGTCTCCTGCCTGGCAAGGAACATGTAAGGTGATCAGGGAACCTAGTCTTGTGACAGGATGCTAAGAACACAGACAACGCTAACCATTTCACATTGTATTAGTTTTCTTCTATTGTGCTATGGGAAAATACCATAACCAAAAGTAACTTAAGGAGGAAAGTGTTTATTTCAACATAGAACCCCCAGAAACACTGGTAGAAGCTATGGTAGTAACTAAAAGGGTCCTTGTGAAGGATGTGGGTCCAGAATACTCTTAATGGTATTATCCTTTCTATGGTACTCTGTTTTCACATGATCTGGCAGCTGCATGTCCTATGAAATGTTTAATATTGGAGCATCAAGGTCCTGTAATTGTTGCTTTGGTTGTCAGAGGTGCTACCTGCTTTCCAGGCCATTGCAATAGTACCTGTATAGAAATCATTTACCAAATACACAGTGTAACATTAGCCTGAGCTCCTTGGGGGAGGGTTAAAGTTTAGACATGGGCTATGGGCTAACATGTAGAGCAATGGAAGAGGGGTTGAGAGGACTAATGTGTGTTGATTCCAATCTTACATCAGGGTACAGGCACCATTGATGAAGATGGGCTCTTAATGAAATATAGTCAGTGAATAAGAGATTCAGGTGTGAAGTTATTATCCTCTGTCTCCAATCGTAGCTTTACCATCCAACACAAGTGTCATCTTCCTTGTTTCTTTCCATGCTGGCTGGAGAATCCATGGAAACTCATACTTCCTCTGGGCATCCATGGTTCAGGACATTATCTGCCAGATCCTGTGTTCTTGATTACCATGCAGTGCCTCTGTTCTACTTCTACTTTCTCCTCCATTTTGGTGACTGGTTCCTTACCAGTATATTTCTCTGGGTCCCTCATTTCAGTCTCTGCCAACAAAGCCACAGATGTGCTATGTTACAGCGCGAGATTGACTCTGGATGGATCTCAGGAGTACTATAGATCAAAAGGTTGCATGGCACTTGGAATGATCCTGAGCTGAAACACTACTAAGGGTTTGTTGACATCCAAAGGTATTAGAGCACTCAGTACTAGAGACACAGATTGCCTCAGGAGGGCCTGGATCATTATCTACTGGTCCCTTTGGTCTCTTCTAAATGGCCTTTTATAGGAATGCCAAGGGGTGGAACGAAACACCTCCCCCCAGAACAGCCAAGTGTAGACCCTTTCCAATCACCTGGTAACCATACACATGGTCAAGCAATCCTCTAATGCAGTCCTGATGGATAAAGCAAACTCAGGTCTCACTAGGAAACCTTTGTGGGCTCCCACAAATTTCAAAGTTCCTTTTGTTTTCCTACACTCAAGGACAAAGGGAACAACTGCATCATAAATAACCAAAGAAATTCATGCATGTCATTTGGGAGCAGCTTAACAAGCCCTGCTTATTGCTTTATCATTGAAGTGTTGGTATTTCCTGTTTAAGAATAGTAATCATATTTCCTTATGTCTTCTTTTCAGAATATAAACAAAAGATGAAATACATGAATTAATGTCAAAGTATCTTCTGCATTAGGCAGACCAAAGTAATGTGAAAGTTAATTATTATTTTGCAAAAATATGAGACATACAGTTCACAAACTTTTCCATGGTTCCTTAGTGATGACAACTTATTTAACTCCCACTTGCTAAATGTTCTTCTGGCTGTGTTCCTCAGTTGTAAGTGAACATTTCAACTTTTTCCCATGTGAAAAGTGTAGCTTTGGCTCCAGGGTTAACTTATTTGTAAGTATCTGCCTTCATCATGAAGCTCTGTTCCAAATTCTTCAAATTTTCTACTCCCCACTATGGCTAATTACCAGTTCTATGGAGGGACCTTTTTCTTCCCAGGTTGAAAAGGACTTCATCTCATGGCTGATCTTCAGAGACAATGAGCTCCCCTGGATCATAATCTGCATCAGAAGAAAGAAATGATCTGTGTCCTTAGTGGGTTGAGCAAATGGGATAATGGAGAGGTGAAATCTCACAGTGAAAGTTCCTTTGACTCTTTGATGTGAGCCTTTGAGACATGACTGGGTGTCGTGTTATGCTAGAAATATGGGCTGATGCATGATTAGTTATGTGAATAGCCAAGTGTGAAAGAGTTGCTTGGAATGAGCTTGTATGGCAGGAGACTTGGTATAGTGAAGAGCTAAGAGAAGAGATAGTTGATTGAGGAAGGCCCCTTTCATGATGATGCCTTGAGGGATTATTGACAGTGAAGCCACTTCTCTACTGGATACAAAATTTCCCTGATTCTGCACTGGGAACCTTAAAGGCCATTTCAAATCAAACACTAAATAAGAAAAAATGAGTAAGAGAAGGGTTTTTGGGTCATAACGGGTATATTATTTATCATTCATTGGGTTCAGAGTGAAGGGCTAGAATAGTGAGTGATTCTCCACTTTCCTAATGCGAGATCCTTTAACACAGTTCCTCATGTTTTGTTGACTCTCCACTAACCATAAAATTATTTTCATTGCTACTTCATAGCTGTAATTTTGCTACTGTTATGAGTTATACTATGAATGTCTGTGTTTTCCAATGGTCTTAGGCAACCCCTAAGAAAGAGTTGTTTGACCCTTGAAAAGGGACAAGACCCATAGATTGAAAAATCCTGAACTAGAATAAGTAAGTACAGGAGAGAAAATTCCTTCCTAGGGCCCATAACAGCAGCCCACATTGTAATGCAAATATCAGAAAAGTAGGAAGACTCTACAGGGGAAACTATTGTTTCTACTATAATCCCTTAATGGGTGATCTAGAAACTATTGACCCTATAAGATCTCCACTGGTCACATGGTCAGGTACCAGAGTCTTATAGCTGCTGGACATATATTTGTTGTGTTTGGAAAGCTGTGTGGCTTTCTCAATCTATGGGACAAATTTACCACCTGCCTTACAGGCTTCAGTCATGATACTTGAGTAGAAGTCAGTGATCCGATACATATAGCAATCTTTTTTACTTGGAGTCCCTCAAAAGATAGTAGGGACAGAGTGATAGTGGTATGTTTTTGAGCTGACCAATAATGTGACAATGGTGAAGGGTCAGTCAGAGGTGAAGCGTCAGAGGTATGCTTGTGGCTCCTGAGCTCAGTGTGTGAAAAAGGCTCCATTTGGAGCTCTGGGTTGGAATTTCATGATATGGAATGTAGGCTAAATTTCTTTTAATTGTTCCCCATGTTCTGAAGATTTCTTGGCCTAGATACCTGTATGTAACTTCCTGAGACTATCTTACGCCTTGGCCTTCTCTTTATACTACTTACCATGTCTAAGTATAACAAGAAAAAAATAACAACAACAAAGCAGAAATGTATTTGAACCTTTAGATAAACAAGGAAAATAGAACTGGCTTAAGATGGGCAGCTCAGTCACTCTGTCAAATATCCAATACTGTGACACAGATTCATTAAAAAAAAAAATGTGTGAGCTTTGCCCAAAGTCATGGATGCAGCAGACTTTGGTTTCAGTTGTGCTAGGGGAATGCTTAAATGTAACTGTCTCCCTGAGAAGATGTTGAGCTCACTGAAATGTATTGAAATTGTTAATTGAAAATGTTACCAGTCCTTGGAATTAGCCTCTTTCAAAGTAAACTGATCCTTTTTAATAACTGTACAGAAGTGCAACTTTTCATGAAGTAAGAAGCAGTGAGCTTCTGCCACCAACACCTTAGGAAGATATTGGGCAACTACAGGAACAAAAGAATCCTAGGATCATTAGCTCTCCTCCTTTACCTTCTGACTCGATGGGAACCAGAGTGACCTGTGGACCCTACAGTTTTCAACAGCCTAGAACATACTCATGTATCATGACTATTTTAAGCTATCTTTCAATTTCCTACATACAGAGAAATGAAGCTGTAATTACTGAAACTGAGAACTGAGTAGAGAGATTGCTCAGTGAGACACAAAATAAATCTAAGAACATAAACAGTAAAAAAATATAAGAGTAATCAACAAATACCTTTTAATATTAACTGTAAATTTTCATGCTATCAACTCTCCAATCAAAAGACACAGGTTAGTTGAATAGATTAAGAAACCGAATCCATCTTTCTGATGTATACAGATAAAAAAAAAAAAAAAACAAGAAGGGATAGGTAATGCCAGCGTGAAAAACACTATGGGTCTATGATATTTGTGGGTATGTGATGACATTACTCTTTTCTGAAGTGAAAGATTGTCCATAATTTCAGTCTAGAATTGATTTTTGTGGGCATTTTAATTATTATCAATTCATAACTGTGGTGGAATATACACATAAAGACAACCTGTCAAGATTCACATCAAGATATTATGTAAGAGGAGAAGTATACTGTCAAAGGTCAATTAAAATAATTTAATAAATTATTCAGTGACTAATCAATAGAAACATTGGCATGCCTCTGTTCCTTATGTTCTGTATTCTCTGTAATAAAACCATGCAAAAAAAGGATGAGTCTTGTCTCTGGGTAGCAGATGGGACTCAGCAGGTTCTGGCTTTGCCCTCAGCAGAGATACTATTTTGGTGGCAGTGTTCTGAAAGCCTAGAACACACTGAGATACAATGATACACAACTTCATTTCAATGTCTTTCTTTCACAAAGTAATCCTCTCCAACTTTGGGTCACGGAAAACACTTCTGTGAACTAGAATCAGGCCAATGCTGTGAGATACAAGTTTCTAAAATTTCTTCTATATCAGAGGATGAGATTTGAAATGTTCTGGCCAGGATCAAACATTACTTTTACCTTCCCTATTAGTCTGTCTCATCATTGAGAATGTCTCCTGATTTTCAGAGTGTGTCACTGAGCAGACAGGTTGACCAGGAGCTCTGATGCAGGCAACTGCCATGTCCCTTGTTAACAACAGACAGTTTTGTACACAGGACCTGAACATTATGAACCAACCAAGCTGGAAAAGCACTATACCAAGGAAGGCAGATCTGTGTTAAGTATTCCTGACATCAGTCTGATGGCCACACCAGATGAAGTTCCACATGAAAGGACATGGGCTAGTGAAGAAGCATTTGGCCCAGCTGAGACTTCCTGAACATCTGGCCTTGCTGACAGTTCTCAGATCTCACTCACTCTACTTTGGCCTTGCATGACTTGAGCCTAGTCCTGAATTCAATTTTGAAACAGGTTCTATTAGTCAGAGTTCCTGAGTGTTAATCTTGGGGTCATTTCTAAGTAGACTTGAATCTTATACTCACATAGACTGACCATGTCCAGGTTCCAATCTTTAACAACTTTACTCATACTCTATCCCTAGCATGATTTAATTTTTCTTTTAATTTTTTTTCAAAAATACATATAACATATTCTGATCAGAGGTTTCCCTACCCCATCTCCTCTCAGATCTTCCTCTCCACACCCATTCATCTCTAAACACTCCCTCTATCCTCTCTATTTAGAAAATAAACAGCAAATAAAAACTGAATTTTTTAAAGAAATTAATTAAAAAGCACAACACACACAAAATCATAAAAACACATAATCAGAAACCATAAAACACAAGCAAAGCAAAGGCCCTGTAAGATAAGGTATAGCCAAATCAATATGAGAAAATATATCCTCAAAATCACCAATGAGTTTGTTTTGTGATGGCCATCTACTGCTGAAACAAGGCAAAGGCTTGCCTGTGGTTTATATAACTCCCTTCTCACTCCCCCCACACCCAGTGAGACTCCATTGGTTAAAATTGCTTCCTTGCAAACAGCTGTCAGCTGGAGATAGCTTCTTTTTGTTAGGTATGGCAGATCATGTTTGTTTCTCCTATCAGTACTGGGAACCTTTTTGGATTAAACCTGTGCAGTTGCTGTGCTACATTATTAGAAGACTTGACAGGACCTGGAATTTGATCACAGAAGTTTCAGGTATCAAGGTTTATATTATTCTGGGACTGATCCTGCTTAAATGTCATCTTGAAGACTCTGGGGAGATCTGTCATATCAGGATAGTGTCTTCCCTCAATACTTCCCTGACAATAGTTCCTATCAGGACTTCCCCCACGCCCAAGAATTCTAGGTGTGGGATATAGATATGCACACTTTTTGACTTATGAGTCACAAGCTACATGGCAGTCAAGGTGTCAAACTTGTCCTGGGAAAGTTATAAGGGCCTGTGTTCTCATGGGGAGCACTTCTTTGTCCCTTTCCCATTTTCTCTTCAATATATTGATATCCTCAGTCCAATCACTTCCCTCACTCTGTTGGAGTGTTTCTGCCAAAATTGGGGAAAAACTGAACCCAGGTGACTCACCAGTATACAGTGTCCTACCCTCTGACATCCCACTGTGAATCTGGGCATAAACCAATATTGAATTAAAAAATCATGCTCTGCCACATTGACAGCCCAAAGACATCTGACCATTGGACACTTAGGACAAGTCTACTGAGATCACAGCTGTTTTGTGTCTTTATTAAGCCTTTAACACATCATAAAGAAGAGAAAATTCATACATCAGGAGCACTAAGGGGAGATGTTGTTAGGTGTCATATTCAACTAAGATCATAGGAATCCTGTGATAAGTGATGTGAGGCATGCCTATGTGACAATGGCTGTGTCTCCAAGGACTGAGTTAAACTTTGTGCCTACAATGTTACAACAAAGTGATGAAAATATGTTCCTCTATGCAGTAGCTTGTGGGTGAGGGTAGAGCTGGCATTGAATCCAATATGGCCAAGGACACAACTTCAACTTTGAGTCACCACCATGAACTAAAGTCAGTTGCTGTACAACATAATCCCCTGAATGCCCTTTTAATGCAGAAACTGAGGTTTGAATTAGTGTGGCTAGGATGTAATAGCTTTGCCTTATTTCTGCTCACACCATTGTTTGTTCGGCTCACACCATCTCTGATCCTTTAGACCATATCACTAGGATGATTCCTCAACAATAAACTTAGTACACATCCTTGTCATGTGTCCCTAAGTCCTGGGAACTCTAGAAAAATTGTGATGAAGAAGATCTTCATTGCTAGGGGCTTGACCTAGTCCCCTTGTAGGAGCCTATGATAACTTCAGGATACAGGTGCACACTGAACTATTATGCCTTGAGTGAGGGAAAGAATGAGATCTGGTGGAATGGGGATTCTAGGGACAGTCTTGTTCTTTGTAGGGTAACCAGATACTTAGTCATGCCTGGAACCTTCAGCCCTGATGTTGTATGACAAATCCCAGAATCAAGTTCTGATGTGGAAACTTGTAATTGTCTCTCACATCAAGCACTGAATGCCTTTGTTAACATTTGGGCTGGAAATCATGTATTGTTTGCCTTAGTTCATATTCGAATGAAGGCTGACTGAAACCATACTGCAGTCTTCATAAACTCCACATACAAGCTATCTTCAGCCTGATTTTATTGATTTTTAATAAACTTCCAATTTCCCAATACTATCTATTCATTTTGACTTGAGTAATAGAAACTGAGATCACCGATAATAGAAGTATCCTAGTCTCCAAAATGTAACTCCAAGGCAAGATGACTAAGTGCCAATAGATTGTTAGAAATGGAGGGGACACATGATTACATGTATTAAAGAGTAAAAGTAGGGAAGTCTATGACATTCACACTGTACTATTGCATGGTGTGAGCAGAGGTCCAGAGGAAGACTGGGAAAAATGTGTCTGTGTGGATATCATACTTCCTAGGATGATGATGATGTAGGTTATAAGCCAGGGTTCCAGTACATACCCACACTACTCTGAATCCCAGTGAAATATACACTAAAACAAATGAGTTAGAGTAGAATTACAAGTTGAGGTTGGACATTTTATTGTGCATTTCAGGAGGAGAGGGAGGGCTATGATAGGCAAGAGCAGCAAAAGTATATTTGTGCATGATTCAAATCCCAGCCTCTGTGGGAGAGATGAACGTTGAAAGGCCTAGAAATTCAACCCATGGAACAAGCTCTTCTCTACAGTGTCTCCTTCATGAGTGACCAGGCAGCTGACACTGCTTTTAGATTTCAGTTCTTCCTCTGACAATTGCAGGTAGCTGATAGCCAAATACTTGTTACCCTGTTTCCTAGGATCAGCAGTCTCTATACCCTGGGTGATAGGTATGCCATCTGCCTTCCAGGCCACTGTCAGAACAGGTGGGTAAAAGTCAGTTATTAGACACACCAGTGTGACCTTTTGGTTCTTGAGCTCCTTATATAATGGTGAAAACAGGGTGACTGTAGGTGTAACCTTGGGCTGATCTGCAGGGTAGAGAAAGAGAAGGTCAGAATCTTAGTCTCCCAATAGGAATCCTGGAGGTAGCATGTTAAGTGTCTTGAGTTTAGTGACTGTATTTGAACACACAGAGTACAAAGATGGGGTATGCATTTCTTCCATAACTCCCTATGTTCTTAGGAATTATGCACCCCATATTTGTGCAGGAGTTCACTTGATACCTCCCTGCAATTTGACCTTCAACAAATTTATCTGACCTTCACTTTCCTGCCCTTGTAACTTTCTTTCTGTTTTTTTTAAATATATGTCTGCAGTCTGTCTGTCCCACTTCAAGGACATTTCTGATGTAAAACCTCTGCTGAATCTAAACTTTAAACCTAGGAGTTTGTTTTCACCTAAATCTGTGCCTTGAAGGTCCTAGCTCTGTTCAGTGTAGAATGTATTGGGTGAACGGTTTCTCATTCTGCAGAATAATGTGAGATCCCCTTCTCCGGGTGAGTTGTGTAATTTTCATGCATCACGACCAGAGCTATGTGAATGCAGTTGCTCTGATTTCTAATCAGTGACTTATAGAGACCCAGAAATCCAGCTTCCCAACTGCATCTTCAGTCTCTCTCCTCTTGATTCCAGCATCCAGAGCTCCCTTAACTTTTTTCTCTTTACTAAAATTCCTGAGTTCTAGATGGTTACTGCTCTGTTCATGGCTTTCCATGGGATCTTGGGGATTCTTTCTCCTGCCTGTCCTAGGAAATGAATCCCAAGTTGCATTCTCCAGTTTACCTGACCTCTGACATGTTATTCACCAGCCTCAGTACTGAGTGTTCTGTGTTCTCCTAATCAACAGCTGCCGCTCCTTCTGGCCTTCCTTCCCCATGAGATAGTAATTCACTTTAGCTCTCACAAAGTTCACTAAATAGATAGACACTCATAGAGAATGACACAATGGAGTACTTATCAGAGCACTGCATATCTCAACAGAATGACAAACATGTTTTAACAGTTTATCTTTTTTGGCCCCCATCTTTGAGATTAGAGATGAAAGGTAACATGGACCCATCAGAGATGAGCTGCAGAAACTAGAGAAGCAAGAGAATGAAAGTTAAGCATTAAGTAGAATGGGAAATAATTGAACAACAACAACAAAATCATCTTCAACCTTAGAGATTGCAGAAACAGAAAAGGAAAGAGTCACTTACCCAGGACAAGCAATAAGGTGCCTCTGCTGAACACCCAGCACTGTGATACAGGCTCATGCAAAAAACCCTACATGCACCTTACCCTCCACTTTCAGCTGTGATATATGCAGTCTCTGATGATTCTGGGATACACAGTGACCTCTCTGAAGGTTATAATCCTTGTTCCTAGGATTCCACGTGTCCTCTGAGCCAGCCTTGCCAGAAAGTCATTCATAAAATTTCTACAGAATCTTTAAAAGAAGCTCTTTACAGGACAAGCATGAACACAATGGAGCCCTTGGTGACAACTCATGAAAGCTAATAGCTGCCTGGAGTCTATGCAAAGTTTTCAGCTCACTAACTCAGTCTCTGTAGCTCCAGCCTGGTGAAGAACCAAAACAGAGGTCTGAGGCCTGGCAGAAGACAGCAGGTAGAGAACACACACAACCATCAGTTTCAATCCACATCTCATCTTCCTACACATGGTAGAATCATTACCAATAATACATTACTAAACAATATAATACATTCAATGACAATTTGACTACTATCTGATATCAAGAAATAATAAATAAATTCTATTGGAATTTGATATGCTGTCTACACATTCTTTTTGCAAACCAAGAAATATAAATAATTGTAGCAGACAAGATACAAGTTCTGGAATGTGCTTTTGTAACACAATATATGGGAAGAGATTAATGTTATAGTTGAATCAAAATCCAGTTGAAATGAGTGTTAGAGGTCGCTTGTTGGGAGTATTAGAACTTTACTTCTTCCATGTTTCCTAATTTTTGTGTCCAAATTTGGCAGTGAAAACTTGAAATAAAAGGATGAGGAATTGAGTCTTTAAGCAATGTCTTGGTATGGATGAATGTTGGCTCTATCCCAAGCAAGGAACATTGATGTAAGGATTCCCAGGGTCTTCACTTCACATTATTGGACACAGACCTTATCATGACCTAGCATCAGAGAGCTGCCATGAAGCACAAATCCCAAAGGTTCTTCCTAGCTCAGAAACTGGGGATTAGGGACCCGAGATCAAGCTCAGTGTTGTCAACTGTCACTCTGCTTCATTGTTGAAGGGTATTTCTGGCTTTGCAGACCATGCTACTTCACTGACTAATTCACCAGAGTTCTGGAAGTATTCAGTGTCCATACTGCTTATGAGCTGCCAAAGATAATGACTCCAAGCCCTGAACATTAAGTTCTTGCTGACTTGGACACAGGCTGGGCCACTGAAGGCTGGCTGTGAATGTCAAAGATCGTGATTGACACCAATATGAAGTGTACACTGGTGTGCTGCTGCTGCACATGAGAGGACTTGGGCCAGAGAACTGTGTGCCTCCTAAATGTAAATCTACTCAAGCAACTGGCTTGAGTTTAGCTCTCAGGTCACACACAGTCATCCTTAAAAATCTCACCCAACATGACACTGAGTAGTTTGGAACTTGACTCTGAGACAACTTCCTATGAACAATTATTTTGAACCCCTTCAGGGATGGAATCGATCCATTTCTCATTAGATTTATTTATTATACTTGAGTGGTTCCTCCTTATGCCCCATTATAGAGGACCATGAGCACCAATGTTTTGAACTATATGATAAAATTGCAAGTTCATTGCAAGAATCCACACATTGTGGGACTTGCTATGTAATATAGTTAGTTGTTTAGCCTGAAACATGATATCTTACTTCACCTGCATTCTAAATTAGTTTCCCTGCATCACAGGTCTCAGAGAAGAGTGCAGAGCAAGGGAAAGGTCACTCTTAGGGTGATACCCTCTGCATGTTTCAAAGGATAACTAATTTCTCACTGGGAACCTGGATCCCACCTCCCACATTATAGATTCCAAGGATTCAAAATTAAACATATAATGAGAACAAATGGGGTCAAGCAGTACTTCTGAACAATGATATTTTATTGAATATTCAGTGGATTAAAGAGAAACATTGAGATTGCTACCATAGAAGAGAACTTATTCTGTGTCCCCAGGAAAAGGAAAGGCTGGGCTACTACAGTCTGCAGGGGATACACTCTGTTCTCCAAAGTTCCCTTTATGTGTAACTTGTTAGGAGTAGCAGTCAAGAGATCCCCACTAGTCCACTGTCAAAGTGAGGAAGCTGTTGGCCAAGTACTTTTCATTATGTTTGGAGGAATTTGTTGTCTCCACACCCTGGGTGATAGGTACACCATTTGCCTTCCAGGTCACTGTTGCACTACCCAGGTAGAAGTTGTGAATCATACTCACCACTGTGGCTTTGTTTGTCTTGAGCTCCTCAGAAGATGGTGGAAACACTGTGACTGTGGGAGTGGACTTTGGCTGAACTATGTGAATAAAAGAAGGGGATTGATTCAGGAGACAGTTTACAAAATATCAAAATCTCAGTGACTCTTCACTTTGGTCATCTTATTCACCTGGAATTTTCTCTTCTTTCTCATCTGCCCCCTTGAGCCTCCATGAGTACAGCCTTCTTAGTAGCCTTTTCCTGGACACTCTCACAGGTTACATGACCTGGACACTATCAGCAGTTATGACTGTGCTCGCTCTACCCTATTGTCTATCATCCAACTTGGAATTTGCCCCATATCAGATTACCTTCCCAAGCCCATCTCCTCTTTATTCCTGAGGTTGTCAGAGCTCTCTGGTGAACAGGCTATATTCTACCTTGCTAAGAAGATCACATTTTCATTAATTTAGGAGGCCCCTTCTTTGTCCCCAGCATCTGGGGACTCTGAACCTGCTGTTATCTTTAACCACAGAGTCTCTACATCAATCCATACAGCTTTCCCACTGGTTAGTGTGTTCCATTCAGAGAAGATCTAATGCTACTCCAGGGCTCTGATGCCTCCTATACATTTTGACCTGATCACTATACCCTCTTCCCTGACCATGTTCTAGATAGAAGTTTCTTCACTCAGATGGAAATGCATTGCATTCACTTGCTCACAACAGTAGCCTGCTTCCTTGACAGTCAGAGAGTATTCTGAAACCACAGGTTTGTCCCTCATTCCTGACCACCTAAGTTTAAAGTGCCATTTGAACAAGATAGAAAGAAGACAATTGAAACATAAGACATTATAACCCAGGGCTTTTTAGACAGGATTCTCCATAATCCTTAGAAGAGCAGGATCTGGTTACCCTACTACTCAGTGCTGTCCCTGTGTCTAGAGGACCTTAACAGTTCCATAGAAGATCAGAGAACCAAATACTATTATAAGCCTACTCCTCAACTATACCTCTGTGGCCCTCACTTAGGTAATCTAAGTCCCTGGAAGCTGGACCTACATCTCTAGATCCAAGCCTTGACACCCAATGAAGATACTGTGGGTCTGAGAAAGTCCTAGTAGCCCTTCTTTGACTCAGACAATGGTCCCCAATGATTAACCTGTCTGAGAACAAAGATGGAGCCCTTGACTCCAGCCAGACCCTAACTAAAGCTCATGAGATTGCAGCATATTTATTAGAATCTGAGGCCAGATGCTTCCGATCTTCTGGCCCTTGCTGCAGATTACTCTAAAATACCTATCTCCCCTAGCCACCATGGAAAAGGCTAAGGATGCAGTCCTTAAGTCTGGGGCTCCAATCTTTAACAACTTACTCATTCTCTATCCCTAACATGGTTTAATTTTCCTTTTCTATTTTTGAAAATACATATATCATATTCTGATCACAGTTTCCCCTCTAGCATTTCCTCTCTGATCCTCATCTCCACACCCATCCATCTTCAATCTCTCTCTGTCTCTCTGTCTCTCTCTGTGTCTCTCTCTTACTCTCTGTCTCTGTCTCTGTCTCTCTCTGTTTCTCTCTCTCTCTCTCTCTCTCTCTCTCTCTCTCTCTCTCCTTCCTTTAGAAAATAAATGGTCAAATAAAAAATTGAATTTTTTAAAGAAATTAATTAAAAAACATAACACATACAAAATCATAAAAGCACACAATCACAAACTATAACAAACAAGCAAACAAAGGACCTGTGAGATAAGGAATAGCCAAATCATAATATGAGATAAAATATCCTCAAAATCACCAGTGAGTTTGTTTTGTGTTGGCCATCTACTGCTGGACACAAGGCCAAGCCTTGCATGTGGTTTATATACCCTCCAAGAGACTCTTGGTAAAAATTACTTTTTTTTAGCAAGCAGTTGTCAACTGGGGATAGCTTTTTTTGTTAGGTATGGTAGATTATGTTTGTTTTCTCCTATCAGCACTGAGACCCTTTCTGGACTGAACCTGTGCAGGTGCTGTGCTGAATTAATAGAAGACTTGATCTCAGAAGGTTTCATATATCAAAGTTTATATTCTTCTGGAACTGATCCCGCTCAAATGTCATATTCATTCTGGCGAGATCTTTCATATCAGGAGAGTTTCTTCTTTTAACACTTTGCTGTCACTAGTTTCTATCAGGACTTCCCCCACCACCAAGAATTCCACTTGTAGGATATAGATATGCCCATTTCTTGACTTATGAGTCACAAGCTACATGGCAGTCAAGGTGTCAAGCTTGTCCTGGGAAAGGTATAAGGAAGGGCCTGTGTTCTCATGGGAAGCACTTCTTTGTCCCTTTCCCATTTTCCCTTTAAAATATTGATATCCTCAGTCCAATTACTCCCCTCACTCTGTTGGAGTGTTTCTGCCAAGACTGGGGAAAAATTGAACCCAGGTAACTCACCAGTATACAGCCTTCTACCCTCTAACAACCCACCGTGAGTTTGGGCATAAGCCAAGGTTGCACTCAAGAGTCATGCTCTGCTACATTGACAATGAAAAGACATTTTACCACTGGGCACTTAGGACTAGTCCGCTGAGATCACAGATGCTTTGTGTCTCTATTAAGCTTTTAACATATCATAAAGAAGAGAAAATTCATATATCAGGAGCACCAAGAAGGGAGATGTTGTTAGGGATCATATTCAAATAAAATAATAAGAATCCTGTGTTAAGTGATGTGAGGCATGCCTACGTGACAATGGGTGTGTCCCCAAGGAATGAGATAAACTCTGTGCTGTGATTAGAGGTGCGGTAGTAGGATCTATAGGTGGGACCGAGGGCAGAAAAAGAATGCTGGTGTGACCTAATGCAGGAATGCTTTGTAGAACATTAACTATTGTAATCAAAGTTTCAGATAATTAATTATTTTTCTCTTTAATTCTGTAGCAATAAAAAAACTGAGCATAGTCATATAGTCTTATAATGCCAAGACTTAGAAACAGAACATGGCAGGAAATTTAGTTTATTTTTAAGCTTTGGTAAATTAAAGAGATCTTGTCCAAAGAAAGGGAAGAAAGAAGGAAGGAAGAAAGGAAGGAAGGAAGGAAGGAACGAACGAAGGAAGGAAGGAACGAAGGAAGGAACGAAAGGAACGAAGGAATGAGTGAGGAGAGGAGAGGAGGTAAAATGAAAAGACTTGCCCTCGAAAGTCCTGAGGAGTATCAGGAGCATTATCATCTGTCCATCCATAGAATGAGAATCTCTTCCTGTTTGCAGAGAACTGAGAGACTCAGAAGCCCACATCTCCACACCATGTTCTCCAATTGCCCTTCCCCTACCTACTGTGGATGTTTTCCCAAGCAGACATGTTAAGCTTTCACTATCGACCAGTGCAACTCTCAGTCTTGGTCAGAATAGCCTTATTTGCCCCAGTGGGTGATGGTCAAGGCCAGGACTTACAACTGGATGAACTGCTGAGCATATGTGACTTCTGACTGCTTGGCACTCAAACAATGCATCATTACCCCCTGCTCTGAAGTTCAAGGAGCACTGTTGGAAAGAGGTAGAAGAACTGTGGGAGTTTAAGAATAAGGAGTGTGTGATGGAGCCCTGTTTTATGAATATCACATGGCCATTGAAATCATGAAATCACAGCAGTTGGAACTGCCAGGAGGAGACTGAAAAAGCTGTGCAAGGTGTCTCACTGTAGGTCACACAAAGCCAGCTTATGCACCAGACATAGACAGCCTTGATCCAGCGGGGAGGGTCTTGTACCTGCTTCAAATAAAAAAATAAAATAAAATAAAAAACAAGGCTTTGCTACTCCCCATGGGATTCCTCACCTTTTGGAGGAGGGGATGGGGAGTGGGGTGAGGGGGAGATTATGGAAGGGAACAGGAGGAGAGATGAGAGGGGGACCTGTCGTTGGTATGTAAAATTAATAAAATTTTCCCTATAAAAATAAAGAAATAAAGAAAAAATGAAAAAAATTCATACACATATATGCAAAGGACTGGCATGCAGCCAGGAAGGGGCTTAGTTGAAAAGAATGAGTTCATTTGGAGTAGTTTGGAGAGCAGACAGAGGGCAAATTAGTAAGATGACAGTACATACAAACTGTCAAATAAAAAATAGATTAAAAGTAAATATCAATATCCTTATGCAACGAGTTACTCTGTGATAGTTTTATTTAAAAAAGAGTTGAAAATACGGTAGTTGTTCTTGCACCAAGAAGGTTGAATGAAGAAGTTCAAGGTCAGACTAGGCTACAAAGCAAAAATCTGTCTCATAAAGAAACAACAGTTTCCTTTTTTCAGTGTGTTAGTTTTTGTTGTTGTACTTAGTTATTTAGGTTTACCTCTAGGAATTATTTTACTGCATGGAAGCTATTAGGCATAGAATTGTTTTCCTGATTCCTTGCTAAGCCTGTGAACTATTGATGAACAAGAAAGCTAGTGATTTTGTATGATGTTTTTGTGCCTAGTACATGGTGCTTATAATTGTAGTACTTTTCTTGTGGAGTCTTTAGGGCCTCCTATGTACACAGACAGAGGACTACTGAGATGCTGCACATCCTTGTTTATGCAAGACTAATCATAATGACCAAACTGTAGGATTAGCCCAGGCATAGATGAGAAGGTAAAGTAAAAGTGTTTTGACTACAAAATGAAGCATTATTTAGCCATGGAGAAGAACAAAAGTATGTTGTATTCAGGAATTAGGAACACATGAGGCATAGGGTGGTATATATGGTCAAAGCAAATGGGGAACTTGAATAAAAATAGTTTTGTGAAACTTGTCACTGTGAACAATGACTATGCATCAGTAAAAAATGAAAAAGTAATCATAATTAGAGAAAAGGATTGGGGAGGTAGTTCAGCAGAAGAATGTTTGCCTAGCTTCAGCCTGAGTTCATTAACCAACACTGCAAAAATTATGTTGATGGGAACAGAACTTAACTATGTATACCTTTGCTCCTGAGTTTTTAGCTCAGTGTTTTCAGGAATTAAAGTACAACAACCAGAGCATGGTAGTGCTCACCTGTGATCCCAGCACTTTGGTGGCAGAGGCAGGGAGAACTGTGTGAGCTTCAGTCCAGCCTGGTGTTGTACTGAGTTTCAGGGAAGCCAAGACTGTGTAGAGAGACACTATATCAAAAAAATAACTGCAATAACAACAAAAATATGACAACTAATATGAAAATGTGTTCCTCTAGGCAGTAGCTGATGGGTGAGGGTGGAGCTGGCATTGAATCCAATATGGCCAAAGACATATTCAACTTTGAATCACCACCATGAACTGAAGTCAGTTGCTGTACAACATAATCCCCTGAATGCCCTTTTAATGCAGAAACTAAGGTTTAAATTGGTGTGGCTAGGATGTAGTAGCATTGCCTTATTTCTGCTCACATCACTGTTTTGAATACTCCCTAATCCTGTAGGCCATGTCACCAGGCTGATTCCTCAACAATAAACTTAGTACAGATCCTTGTCATGTGTTCCTAAGTCCTGGGAACTATAGAACAATAATGTTGAACAAGTTCTTCACTGCTAGCTGGTTGATCTAGATCCCTAATAGGGGCCTGCGATAACTTCAGGATACAGGTGCATGCCTAGAGCTAGGGAAAGAATGAGATCTGGTGGAATGGGGCTTCTAGGGACAGTCTTGTTCTTTGTAGGGTACCCAGATATTTAGTCATGCCTGGAACCTTCAGCCCTGATGTTGTATGAAAAATCCCAGAATCAATTTTAGAAGTCAAAACTTGTCAGAGTCTCTCACATCCAGCACTGAATTCCTTTGTTAACACTTGGTTTGTAAATCATATATTTTTCCCTTAGTTCATATTCGCATCAAGGCTGACTGAAACCATACTGCAGCCTTCATGAACTCCACATACATGCTATCTTCAGTATTATTTTACTTGTTTGTATTGATTTTTAATAAAATTCCAATTTCCCAATACTATCTATTCATTTTGACTTGAGTAATAGACACTGAGATCACAGATAATAGAAGTATCCAAGTCTCCAAAATGCAATTCTAAGGCAAGATGACTAAGTGCCAATAGAATGTTAGAAATGGAGGGGACACGTGATTACATGTATTAAAGAGTGAAAATAGGGAAGTCTATGACATTCACACTGTACTATTGCATGGTGTGAGCAGAGGTCCAGAGGAAGACTGGGAAAATGTGTCTGTGTGGGGATGGTACTCCCTAGGGTGATGATGCAGGTTATAAGCCTGGTTGAGACTACAGGGTGCCAGGACATCACCACACTACTCTGAATCCCAGTGAAATATACACTAAAACACATGAGTTAGAGTAGAATTACAAGTTGAGATTGGACATTTTATTGTGCATTTCAGGAGGAGAGGGAGGGCTATGATAGGCAAGAGCAGCAGAGATATACTTGTGCATGATTCAAACCCCAGCCTCTATGGGTGAGATGAACATTGAAAGGCCTAGAAATGCAACCCACGGAACAAGCTCTTCTCCACAGTGTCCCCTTCATGAGTGACCAGGCAGCTGACACTGCTTTTAGATTTTAATTCTTCTTCTGTCAATTGCAGATAGCTGCTAGCCAAATACTTGTTACCCTGTTTCACAGGCTTAGTGGTCTCTACACCCTGGGTACCATCTGCCTTCCAGGCCACTGTCAGAACAGGTGGGTAAAAGTCAGTTATCAGACACAGCAGTGTCACCTTTTTGTTCTTGAGCTCCTCATAGAATGGTGAAAACAGGGTGACTGTAGGTGTAACCTTGGGCTGATCTGCATGGTAGAGAAAGAGAAGGTCAGAATCTTAGTCTCCCAATAGGAATCCTAGAGGTAGCATGTTAAGTGTCTTGAGTTTAGTGACTGTGTTTGAACACACAGAGTACAAAGATGGGGTATGCATTTCTTCCATAACTCCCTATGTTCTTAGGAATTATGCACCCCATATTTGTGCAGGAGTTCACTTGATACCTCCCTGCACTTTGGCCTTCAACAAGTTTACCTGACCTTCACTTTCCTGCCCTTGTAACCTTCTTTCTATTTTTTTTTTAAATATATGTTTGCAGTATGTCTGTCTCACTCCAAGGACAGTTGTGAAGTAAAACCTCTGCTGAGTCTAAACTTTAAACCTAGGAGTTTGTTTTCACCTAAATCTGTGCCTTGAAGGTCCCTGGCCTCTGCTCAGTGTAGCACATATCTGGGTGAACTGTTTTTCATTCTGCAGAATGAGGTGAGATCACTTCTCTGGATGAGTTGTATAATTTTCATGCATCAGGACCAGAGCTATGTGAATGCAGTTGCTCTGTTTCCTAATCAGTGTCTTAAAAGACACAGGAATCCAGTTTCCCAACTACATCTTCAGTCTCTCTTCTCTTGATTCCTGTGTCCAGAGCTCCCTTACCTTTCTTCTCCTTACTAAAATTCCTGAGTTCTAGATTGATTACTGCTCTGTTCATGGCTTTCCATGGGATCTTGGGAATACTTTCTCATGCCTGTCCTAGAATATGAATCCCTAGTTTCATTCTCCAACTTACCTGACCACTGACATATTATTCACCAGCCCCAGTGTTGAGTGTTCTATATTCTAATTCAACAACTGCTTCTCTTTCTATGCCTCTGGCCTTCCTTTGCCATGAGATAGTAATTCATTTTAGCCCTAACAAATTTCCCAAAATAGATAGACACTCATAGAGAATGACACAATGGAGTACTTATCAGAGCACTGCCTATCTCAACAGTATGACATGTTAACACTTCATCTTTTCTGGTCCCCATCTTTGAGATTAGAGATGAAAGATGACAGGGACCCCTTTGAGGTAAGCTGCAGAAACTAGAGAAGCAAGAGATTATTTTCCTAAAATGAAGTTCCAGCATGAAGTAAAATAGAGAATGAGAAACAATTGAACAAAAAAGTCATCTCCAATCTTAGAGATTGCAGTAACAGAAGAGGAATGTGTCACTTACCCAGGACAGTCAATAAGGTACCTCTGCTTAACACCCAGCACTCCCAGCACTGTGATATAGGCTCATGCAAAAACCCTACATGCACCTTACCCTCCACTTTCAGCTGTGATATATGCAGTCTCTGATGATTCTGGGATACATGGTGACCTCTCTGAAAGATCCTTCTTCCTAGGATTCCACATGTCCTCTGAGACAGCCTGGCATGAAGTCATTCACAAAATTTCCTCACACTCTTTAGAAGAAGATCTTTATAGGATAACAATAAACAGAAAGGAGCCCTTGGTCACAACTCATGAAAGCTAATAGCTGCATGGAGTCTGCCATGCCCATGACGGTGTCGCCCGCGTGACAAATGCCTTGGATGAGAGAGTTACATGGGAAAGGAGGGCTCGCGGCCCTCAGGTCTATACCCCTGGCGACCCCTTATCAATCTGCCCGAATTGTGGTGCCAGGCTACACGGAACCACGCAGATCTGCTTACAGAGGCTGGCTGGCACTCTGCCTTCTTCTCTTGGCAGCTGTGATTATTGCTGTTTCCAGGAAGTTAGCTCTTAATGTTCCTGATGTGCCCCATATAGAGAATTATGATTCCTCAAAAATGGCTTCAATACCCCCACCTATGATTCAGGCTCTTAGGCCAACAGTTCAAGAGGGTCCCTAAAGTTTGGGAAAATTCATTAATGATTTAGAACAAAAAAAAAAAAACTTATGATTCAGAAAGACAAAGACTCTAACGAAGAGAAAATAAAAATAAAAGTTCAGAGACTCATAGGCAATCCACACATGCAGCCCACAGCAGCTGCAAGGAAACAGTTCCCAAAATTAACCATTCCTACAAAAATTATCCAGGGACAAATAGAGTTTCTCATCAAGGGTCGATGGTGGCAACCCCCTAACTTTAATCCTGGATATAATAATTATTTAGAACCATTACCTTTTACGGGAGCTTATGATAAACATGGGAACCGATGGGTAAATCATAATGGCATAAAAACAAAATGACATAAGTTACAAATCATAAAAAGATTAGCTAGGTCCCGACCCCCCTGTTGCCTTCTCACCCACAGGCAAAGGTTAAAATATTTTCACACAAATGAGACCATGGTTAAAACAATGATGGAAAGGGTGTAATTTTGATACAAAACAAAGGTTTAATAATTATATAAAAAGAAAACTACAGCTAGGGCCGTAGTATTTTCTGTCTAGATAAAGAACCACAAATAAATAAATAAATAAATAAATAAATAGATAAATAAATAAATAGATAAATAAATAAGTAAAGGCTGTACTCATGAGATCTGTTAATCATTATAAAAAATTATGTAACTACATTATTGATTCTATGTCTATCACCCTACTGGCCGATTGCCATGTTTCCTCAAATGACTGTATAAAATTCACTGCTTGGTCTGAATAAAATTACAGCAGCTTCACAACATACTCTCGTGTCTGTGTCTGTCTGTCACTCGCCAAATCCCACTTATCCTGAGTACCTTTGCCCTGTTCTCCCTCGGTCTGATGGTCCAGCTGAGATCCAGTCCACGGCAGGAGTCTATGCAAAATCTTGGTCCAACTAACTCTGTCTCTGTAGATCCTTCCTGGTGAAGAACAAAAACAGAGGTCTGAGGCCCTGCAGAAGACAGCAGGTGGAAAACACACACAACCATCAGTTTCAATCCACATCTCATCTTCCTACATATGGTAGAATTATTACCAATAATGCATTACTAAACAATATATGGTCATGTCATACAGTCATTTAATGACAACTTGAGTATTACTTGATATCAAGAAATAATCCATAACTTCTTTTGAAGTTTGATATGCTGTCTATGCATTATTTTTGTAAAACTGGAAGTATATATAATCATAGCAAACAAGATATTAGTTCTGGAATGTGCTTTAGTAACACGATGTAAGGGAGGAGTTTAATGTTATAGTTGAATCAAAATCCAGTTGAAATGAGTGTTAGAGGTTGCTTGGTGGGAATATGAGAACATAACTACATCCGTGTTTCATAATTTTTGAGTCCAAATTTGTCAGTGAAAACTTGAAACAAAAGCAAGTGAGTCTCTGGGCAATATCTTGTTATGGATGAGTGCTGGCATGATCCTCAGCAAGGAACATTACTGTGAGGATACCCAGGGTCTTCACTTCCAATTATTGGGCATGGACCTTATCATGACCTAGCATCAGAGACCTGCCATGAAGCACAAATCCCAAAGGTTCTTCCTAGCTCAGAAACTGGGGACTAGGGACCTGAGATCAAGCTCAGTGTTGTCAACTGTCACTCTGCCTCACTGTTGAAGAGTATTTCTGGCTTTGCAGACCATGCTACTGCACTGACTAATTCACCAGCATTCTGGAAGTATTCAGTGTCCATACTGCTTATGAACTACCGAGGATGATAACTCCAAGTCCTGAATACTAAGTTCTTTCTGACTAGGACAGAGGCTGGGGCATTTAAGGCTGACTGTGAATTTCAAAGACCATGATTGACACCAATCTGAAGTGCACACTGGTGTGCTGATGCACATGAGAAGACTTGGGCCAGAGAAGTGGGTGCCTGCTGCACCTAAGTCTACCCAAGCAACTGGCTTGAGTTTAGCTCTCAGGTCACACTCAGTCTTCCTTGAAGTGTCAACTGACATGACCTTGAGTAGTTTGGAACTTGACTCTGAGACCACTTCCTATGAACAATTATTTGGAACCCCTTCTTGGAAAGAGTTCAATGCATTTCTCATTGGATCTAGTTATTATGCTTGAGTGGTTATCCCACCCCTTCCTCCAGTATAGAGGACCATGAGCACCAATGTTTTAAATTACATGATAAAATTGCCTAAATTCATTGCAAGAATCCACACATTGTGGGACTTCCTATGTAATATTGTTAGTTGTTTAGCCTGAAACATGATATCTTACTTCACCTGCATTCTAAACTAGTTTCCTTGCATCACAGGTCTCAAAACAGTGCCGAGGTAGGAAAAGGTAACTCTTAGGGTGATACCCTCTGCATGTTTCAAAGGAGAACTAATTTCTCACTGGGAACCTGGATCCAACCTCCCCACATTGTACATTCAAAGGATTCAAAATTAAACATATAATGAGAACAAAAGGGATAAGGCAGTAGTTCTGATAGATGATATTTTATTGAATATTCAGTGGGTAAAAGAGAAAGGTTGAGATTGCTAGCATAGAGAAAAGATCCCATTCTGGGTCCTCTGGGCTAAGGGAAGGCTCGGCTCCTAGAGACAATCTGCAGGGGACACACTCTGTTCTTCAATGTCCCCTTCATGTGTAACTTGGCAGGAGTAGATGTCATGAGATCTCCACTTGTCCGCTGTCAAAGTGAGGAAGCTGTTGGCCAAGTACTTTTCATTATATTTGGAGGAATTTGTTGTCTCCACACCCTGGGTGATAGGTACACCATTTGCCTTCCAGGTCACTGTTGCACTACTCTGGTAGAAGTCGTTAATCATACTCACCACTGTGGCTTTGTTTGTCTTGAGCTCCTCAGAAGATGGTGGAAACACTGTGACTGTGGGAGTGGACTTTGGCTGAACTATGTGAATAAAAGAAGGGGATTGATTCAGGAGACAGTTTACAAAATATCAAAATCTCAGTGACTCTTCACTTTGGTCATCTTATTCACCTGGAATTTTCTCTTCTTTCTCATCTGCCCCCTTGAGCCTCCATGAGTACAGCCTTCTTAGTAGCCTTTTCCTGGACACTCTCACAGGTTACATGACCTGGACACTATCAGCAGTTATGACTGTGCTCGCTCTACCCTATTGTCTATCATCCAACTTGGAATTTGCCCCATATCAGATTACCTTCCCAAGCCCATCTCCTCTTTATTCCTGAGGTTGTCAGAGCTCTCTGGTGAACAGGCTATATTCTACCTTGCTAAGAAGATCACATTTTCATTAATTTAGGAGGCCCCTTCTTTGTCCCCAGCATCTGGGGACTCTGAACCTGCTGTTATCTTTAACCACAGAGTCTCTACATCAATCCATACAGCTTTCCCACTGGTTAGTGTGTTCCATTCAGAGAAGATCTAAGGCTACTCCAGGGCTCTGATGCCTCCTGTACATTTTGACCTGATCACTATACCCTCTACCCTTGCCATATTATAGAGGTTTCTTCACTCAGATGGAAGGGCATCACAGTCACTTGCTCACAGCAGCATCCTGCTTCCTTGACAGTCAAGGAGTAATCTGAAACCCCAAGTTTGTCCCTCATTTCTGACCTAAGTTTAAAGTGCCATTTGAACAAGATATAAAGAAAACAATGGAAACACAAGACAGCATAACCCAGGGATATGGGGCTTTGTAGACAAAATCCTCCATAATCTTTAGATGAGCAGGATCTGGTTACCCTACTACTCAGTGCTGTCCCTGTGTCTATAGGACCTCAGCAGCTCAGTAGAAGATCAGAGAACTAAAGAGTATGACAAGCCTACTCCTTCACTATACCACTGCAGTCCCCACTTAGGTAATCTAAGTCCCTGGAAGCTGGACCTACATCTCTAGATACAACTCTTGACACCCTATAAAGATACTGTGGGCTCTGACAAAGTCCTAGTAGCCCTCCTTTGACTCAGTCAATGGTCCCCAATGATTAATTTATCTGAGAACAAGGATGGAGACCTTTACTCTGCCCAGACTCTTACTAAATACTGTTAGATTGCAGCATATTTAATAGAATCTGAGGCCAGATGCTTCTGATCTTCTAGCCCCTCCTGCAAATTACTCTAAAATACCTATCTCCCGTAGCCACCATGGAGAAGGCCAAGCAAGGATGCAGTCCTTAAGTCTGTGAAGGGCAGATGAGAAGAGGTTTCCAGGGGGGGAAAAACAGACCTTGAAAGACAACAGGGGTTGAGCTGAAAGGGAAGAAGCATTAAAGCCACTTACCTAGGATGGTGAGCTTGGTTCCTTTGCTGAAAATATACCACAGTGACTGAGACTCAAACCAAAATCTGTGGGGCCAGCACCTGGCCCTGTTCCATAGCAGCTAGGCTGGACCAAAATACTAGCGGGTTGTAATGGGTGGAGCTGTGACCTCACTTGAGGAGAGGTAGGTGATAATCCTTTTCACTGGCTGTTGTCCTTGTCTGGCAGGGCCCTCCAAGGAGTTGTTTCTCACTATGTACCCTGCCCTATCTCTGATACTATCTGTGCTGACAGCAATACAGAAGATCCCAAAGAAATCCCAACTGACACATTGTTTCAGCTGTCTTTGTTGTGTGCCATAGAGTCCAATGATTTTTAGCCTCATTTTACAGACTGTGGTGTTTTCCCCCATAAATTCGTATAGTCACAGTTGGCCATCTTCTTCTTTGGAACCATGGACCCAGGACCACTCTTGCCTTAAGAAACATGCACAGAGAAAATTCTCTTTGAATTTCTTACACACAGAGACATAGCTCATATTCACTTTATTTTTATGGGTTTTTTCAGAATACAGTATCTGTTCACCATTCTGTTTATCTATACACACATACATACATACCTAACTATACATATATATGGCCACAAAGTAACCATCTTTTTTTTTAAAACATTAGAACATTGGTAGACTACTCTGACTTTCATCTTCATTGTTTTCTGAAACTTCTCACACAAAAGGCAAAAATAATCTCCTCTCAAACAGCACCCCATGTGTCTCAAAGAACCCTCTCTTTCTCATCACTTTCCTCTCCTTTGTTTCTGAAACTTCCCACATTATGACTTCTGTCTTTACTTTCCCTTTGGTCTGCAAATGGTTGCTCACTCTAAGACCATCACCAGGGTAGTGCCTGAGCTGTCCCCTTCACATTATTACTATAGATAACTTGCATTATGCACTCTGCAAAGACACAGCTGCCCAGAACTCTGTGTATGCTCTGTTCTTTTTGGCTCCAAATTCAGTTATATTATTTCATCCTGAATGTTCTATAGGAACAACAAATTAAACATTCCCCAACCAAATTTATGTCCCTGAAATTTGATCCTCTACAATGCCTTCTTTGAGGTAATTTCTCTCCAATATAGAGCCTAAAGTCATTCCAGGATGTTTTCCTTTCATTGAATCAACATATATTTTTTGTTATTCTATACAGCATAGCATGCTATTAAAATACTCAAAACACAAAGACTAACACACAGCTCACTCCAAAAGCTCATGATGACAAGAATCCTTAGGTATTGTTGAATTTTCCTTCTATCTCTCCAAAATTTTTAAATTAAAAAAAAAACTTCATGTGTATATATGCATGTGACTTTCTTTATGTAAGTTTAGTGCCCTCACAGACCAGAAGAGGGTGTCATTCTTCTGGAGCTAGAATTATGGGCCATTTTTGACATCCAGTGTGGGTCCTGGGAACTAAAGTTGGCTATTCTGTGAGAGTGGTACACTCCCTTAACCCCTGAGCCATCTCTCCATCTTCCCAAAATTGTTAATTTACATTGGAAGATTACCCATTGTGTTGAGGCTACAATTTTATTTTTTCCTCCTCCTTCTCTACCTTACTTAAACTCTATCTATATGACAATTTCCACTGGTTTAAGTCTTGTACATAAGTTTTTTTTTCAATTAGCAACATAAACCTAACCCTTCTTTCTTGGTAGCTACTGTATACATTCTTCCTTTAATATTGGAAAGAAACTTCTTCAGTCAGTAATTCTTTTAAAAAATTACAATATTCTTTATACTTAATGCAAAATATTTGAATCAGAAACAAGGACAAACTCCCACTTATTCTTTTATCATTTACAATATTTCACAGATTCTGAATATTCAGATCCACTGAAATAAGTTTGGGGATATGAGTGCCTAGTAAAATGCCAATCAACAGAGCAATCTGAAAGAATCAGCTCAGGAGTCATTGAACTAACATGAGAAGTAAGTGGCTGAATGAAGAAGCGGCTTATAAAGTCTACAGAGGTCCATTAAGGACTCATTAACATTGTAGAAAGTACTCTAGAAATAAACAACATAGAATGTCATGTAAACATGATGTGCTTTGTAAATAAACTACTTGGCTTTTTAACCTAAAGATGATTCATCAGAGTACAATCTTGTTCCTTGATGAAAATGCGGAGGATTCTAAGATTAGTTCTTTTCTGTTTTTTTAATATATAAATAAAAATTTTTTAATAAAAAAATTCACACAGATATTTGTGCTTTAATTTTACACATCAGCCATGGGTTCCCCTGTCCTCCCCCCTCCTGCCTCCACCCTAGTCTTCCCTCCAGCCCATCCCCCTCATCACCATCTCCTCCAGGGAAAAGACTCCCCTGGGGATTCAGCTCAACCTGGTAGATTCAGTACAGGCAGGTCCAGTCCCCTCCTTTCAGGCTGAGCAAAGTGTCCTTGCATAAGCCTCAGGTTCCAAACAGCCAGCTCATGCACTAAGGACAGGTCTGGGTCCCACTGCCTGGGTGCCTTGCAAACAGTTCAAGCTATTCAATTGGCTCACTTATCCAGAGGGCCTGATCCAGTTTAGGGCTCCACAGCTTTTGGCTCATAATTCATGTATTTCCTTTAGTTTGGCTATTTGTCCCTGTGCTTTTTCCAATCTTGGTCTCAACAATTCACATTCTTACAATCCCTCTTCTTTCTTGACATTTGGACTTCTGGAGCTCCACCTGGGGCCTAGCCCAGGATCTCTGCATCCACTTCCATCAGTTATTGGATGAGAGTTCCAGCACGACAGTTAGGGTATTTGGCCATCCAATCACCAGACTAGGTCAGTTCAGGCTTTCTCTCGACCATTGCCAGCAGCCTGGAGGTATCACTGTGGATTTCTGGGGACCTCTCTAGCACTTTGCTTCTTCCTGTTATAGCAGTCATACAGCAACTGTAGACTTCTTGAGCAACAGGGAACTAATTATAAAATCAAGCAGTAAGAACAATGGAGAATAGACATGGGTAGTTGGTACATGGACCAACATAACAGTGTCCACCCGATTAAATAGAAAAGGGTATAGGAGGATGGATGGGGAGAGAATTACTAACTTTAAAGACCTTTTGAAAAGTCATGTGGAAACCTACTATTATAGAAGTTTCATAAAATATGCAAATATATGAAAGTAATTTAAATAGAGTTACCTAATAATGGTGGAGACAATGCCCCAACTAGACATATTATGCCACAGAGTAAAACTCACAGGACTAGAAATTGACTACATTTTATGGAGTCATTGGTCAAATAATTCCTGCGGATACCCTATGCCCCTGCAACATCACAGATTACTACCAAGGCTATTGATTCTTCTCTACAATCTGACGGTATGGAAGTCCTGTTATTGAAGACAATGCATCTTATGTCATTGAGCAAAGGAAAGCTGAGTTGGTGCCTAACTAGAAGCTACACCTCTACTAATTAGTATTCATTATGCTGGAAAGTATGTTGCATGCTACCAGAGGAGAAAGGTAATCATTCATATCACTTAACTACAAACTATATGGCAAACAACAGCAACCTGCCTGTCAGATATACTGGTGCTTTAGTGACACAAACATTATGGGAGTAATCTATTATCCTGGTTGGAGTTAAGGCCCTCTCCATGAGATGGAACCAGTACCTGGCACTATGAAAGTAGCCATGAACCTGAGATTGCACAGGTCATGAGCCTAGGGGAAAATCTACTATTATTGTTTTGTATAAGAAGCAACTTTATAAAATGATGTTTTTGCAATTGATAACCACTGATAAAGGGGAAATCAGTTTTCTCCAAGGGAGTGACAGTGACCTTCAACCACACTGAGGGCAAGCCCAAACCCAAGATTCGTTGGCCAACACAAAATGAGCTTCATGTTTTTTGTATGCTTTTTCTGCTTTGTTTCAGTGTTTTTGTCTTAATAGTTTGTTTGCTTGCTTTTGTTTTTGTATTTTTTTTCTTAGAAAGAAAAAGACTTGAAATTGAGTGAGTAGGAATGTGGGGAGGGTCTGAGAATACTTGGGGTAGGGGAAAGAATACTATTAAAATATATTTAAATAATAAGAAGAATACAATTAGAAGCATTCGGTATGCTAGGATTGTAATTTTAAACAGATTTTCTTATGTTTCTAGATGTTTCAGAAACATGCAATTTTAATAAACTATTATCCATATGTTTTAACAGCAATAAAAATAACCTTTACTGGGTATTAACTTTATGTCACATTTTGCTGCTGGGTAACATGATTTTTAAGATTTCCATTCAATTGCTTATGATGGATGTACTATGATGTGCTCTTATGCAGCATTTATATGATTTCCTATTTTCTGTCAATACTAATAATGTTGAGCTCACTCTTCCTGCATATAAGTATTTGGTTACAGGTTTCATTATGTTCCCTGCTTAGGAATAAATCATAGAATAGAATTGTACCATGAAGATAAACAACATTTCTTTTACAACTCATTCCTGTTCCTGAAATGGCTATGCACTTAAACCCTCTAGACAGCCTTTAAGATTGCTAATTCCTTCTATGATAATTTCAATAATTCCTACTTTAAATCTAGTCGCTTTACCTCTTATTCCTCAGGGATCTTGGCCTGGGGTTAAGAGTCCCTGAGCCCCCTTCACATCTCCAGGCTGTTGTGTGATATTTTGCTATTGTACTTACTGTATTTAGACAAAATGGAGAATGTTGTGTGACATTTTGCTTGTGTTTTGGTGAATAAAGTTTGCCTGGAGATCAGAGGGTAGAGATAGCCACTAGTTAACCATAGAGGCCAGACGATGGTGGCTCACACATTTAACCCCAGCACTTGGGAGGCTTACACCTTTAATCCCAGCACAATTGGGAGGTAGAGATAGGATATAAGGAGGGTGGAGACAGAATCTCACCCCCATTTGGTCTGAGGGTTCATAAAGGTAAAAAGTCTCTAGAGACTGCTGCTCTGCTTCTTTGATCTTTCAACTTTCACCTTCAATATCTGACTCCAAGTGATTATTGATTAGACTAATGAGGATCACACTTCAACAGGTTGTGCTCTAGGTACATTGCCTCTCTATCAACTTCTTTGGTTTCTGCCTCCATCCTTAAATATGGCCATACAGTTTGCTATTGGAACCAACTTTTCCAGGAAACAATTCAGCTTTGGTGGTCACCTGTTGTACTGGCTCGTTTTGTGTCAACTTAACATAAGCTAGAGTCATTGGAGAAGAGGAAGCCTCAGTTGAAAAATGTCCCCATGAGCTCCAGCTGTATGACTTTTTCTCAATTAGTGACCAGTGGAGGAGGGCCCAGCCCGTTGTGGGTGGTCCATCCTGGGCTGGGGTCCTGGTTCTATTAGAAGGCAGGTTGAATATGCCATGGGAAGCAAGCCAACAAACAGCTCCCCTCCAGGTTCCTGCTCTTTTGAGTTCTTGTCCTGACTTCCTTGGTTGATGAACAGCAATGTGAAAGTGTAAGCTGAAGAAACCCTTTGCTCCCCAATTTTGTCTTTGGTCACGGTGTTTTGTTGCAGCAACAGAAACCCTAAGACATCTGCATAAACCCGTCTAATGCTTCTCTCACACCTCAAAGCAAAGGCTGTAACATTAGACTTCTTGATCCTCTATCTCTTCCCAACAGCTCCCTGCTGTACTTGGTGTCCTGTTCTCCCTATTCCAATCATTGCTGGTTTTGTGGGGTGTTCCCATCACCACCCAGTACTCAAACTCTGTAATGCTAGCATTATTTTCCCTTTTGTTGCTCATAAAATTGAAAATTGGTTTTATTCTACAATGCGACAGGCCCCTTTGGTTCAGACACACTTCCTCCTCATTACCAGGCCTTGACCCCAGTAAGTATTTTTGAGTACCTTAGCTAATGAAAGTCTTAATCTTGGGGACAGACCAAATCAAGCACCATTCCTTCTCTATAGCTTGACTGTCTTTCCCAAAATATAAGCCAGTAATGGTAATATAACTACACATTAGAGTACATGTCACTGTGTGCCTAGCCTTGGGTTCCATATCAGTCACCTTTCTCCAGAAAGAAAGGGCATATTAACACAACATTCTCTAGCAATTCTTTGATGTTGAACTCCTGAGAGTAATGGCACTGCCCAAGGATGCAATGACAGCCAAGGACCCTGTGGCCCTTGGCACCTCTGCAGCATGCAGCCCAGTAAAGGGACGTTTATTCTGCATTATCACCTGGAACCCAAGTTCCAGCATGGCAGAATTCCTGGCTAGCTAACATAATGATAGTGCAAAGTTTAAGGAAATAGATGAAAGGGGATGGGAAAGAGGAAGGTAGAAGACAAAGGATGAAGTTGAGCATGAGGCTGGAAAGGAGGAGAGGGGAGGAGGAAAAGGGAGAGAGAAAAGAAAGAGAGAAGAAAGGGAAGGAGAAGGAGGAAGGAAGAACAGCAACATCCTGTGAGTCAGTGGACACCTCCCATGGGCTGTGCACCTCTCTTTCTGTACATGGTTTCCCTCTGCTCAGAAGACTCGGGTGAATGAAGTACTAACACTGGCTGAAGAGAAGATTACTAATATTGCATCATGTTAATAAAATCTAAAGTTATTGTAAACAAATCTACAATTAACAAAATGCTAACACTAAGCCAGAGTCTACCCAGACATTCCTCACAGACAGGTCCTTCTCACCCTCCCTCAAGGTTACCACATTATTTTTTCTCCATTGGCCATTGCCTGACATAAGCGCACATACCTGTTCTTAAGCTCTGCACACTGAGGGACTGTTTCCTGCCCATGCTCCTAGGCTGGCATCCTGCTCCAAGGCACTGTCAACTCGCACAACAGACCCTGGCTGTCATGGACACACTCAGCAACAGAGATAGAAAGTATTTCTTAGGTCAGGGCCTCATTCTTTTGGAGTCTTACTCCCCATTTACTTATCTTACTCAGGGTCACAAGTACCTCTGGCCCAACCAGTGGGTGAGATTTCTGGAGGAGATCCATAAGACTTACTGGTGATGGCTGCCTCTGTACATACACAGAGGTCCACATGGCTCATGGCCCCACCCTCAGCCTGCCCCTCCAGAACCTGTGGTTAATATTCTCTAGAGGTTTATCCGGGGGCATGGGGAGGGTTATAAACTGTCTTTTTGTGGTTGGGATCCAGAGCTCAACTCCTCCCCTGGGCATCAGCCAGTCTTGTCCTGTCCCTAGGGACCTGTGTAGAATGAAGCTGACCAGCACAATTTTCTGGCTTCCCAAGGGATACTCTAGAGCTCTGAAGCATATCCCAGGTGCCCCGAGGTTGTAATGAGTTCCTCCAATGGCTGAGAAAGACAAGAGCCACTGAAAGCTTGAGCTCAGGGTCCTGGGGAGTTCTGGGCTTCTCATATCAGACCCAGGAAGAAACTGTCTATGGTTCTCACATTTACAAATGTCTTCAGCAAAGGCATGGTTACCTTTGTTCTGTGTTTACCTCTCTGAGGTTGTTTGAAGTGTGACTAACCATGGAAGGTAGAGACACAATACGACCAATGTGGAAAGTATGGGGTCCCCAAACTCAACTTGGCAGATACCACCTAGGGTTGTCTTCTCATAGTCTTGTGGAATAGGTATAAAAATGCTGATACTTATATTGCAGGGACTGATAAGCTGTTCTTGGTGTCTGATCTAGAAGTCCATATCCACTGCCAGCTTCTCCAGAACTGAGACAGCTTGCAAGTAGAGAATGGTCCCACTTCTTTCATAGTTCCCCATAATGACAATAATATTGGGGAAAAGAAAGTACAAATTTAATGTTGGTAACTAAGGATTGATCCTTTTTCCAGATCAGCTTTCCAGGATCTTCAGGCTATGTATTGCCATTGCACAAAATTGCTTAGTCAGCTTCTGAGAGCCAGGCCTGGTGCTAAAGTCTAGATCACACCTATAAATGCCACATACCCTTGACTTTCTAAATTATCATGGTTCTGCTCAGGTATGGGTGTGAGTATCATCACTGATAACAGGGTGCCCTGTGAGGTCTCTGACCTGGTCCAGTTTCTCTGTATTTTGTCACAGGTCCTCTCTTACCTCTTCCATTGGACTTCTATGATTCTGAGTATAGGAGTCTGGGTTTGCTGTGCCCCATGTCAGCACCCTCATGTGGGTATGACTGTCTCATGGTTCAGAGCACAGATTCCAGAGTGTCCCCTCAGAGACAGTCCATTGTCTTGGGAACAGAAAGGACCATCCCCAAGTGTAGCAACACTAGCTGCTCTCCTCCAAGTTTCTGTATCTATTATGGTCTCTGGGTAGACACAAGCCACAGGCCATAAGCCACATCCTCACGGGGTAGCCACAGAAATATATACAGGAAGAATACTGGGACTTTCCACATCATGTAGTTTAAGATTTGTCTGCCTAGACTGTGTTCTTCTGGACTGAAATGGGTTGAGGGCTGAATCCAACCAGACCTGCAGAGAAGGATCCAGTCAAGCTGACCGCATGTTCAAGACTGTTGCAACCTTTTCTTCCAAGTTATCTAGTTGTCTGCTGCTCAGAAGCTTCTGTCCAACTCCAATCTGAGACAGGCTGTAGTTGAATTTCTAAACAGTCTTATTAAATAAGAAACATAGAGCCAAATACAGAGGTAATAGCCAAAGAGATCAGAGAACTAGCAAAGAGCCACAACTTTCTTATCTTACCACTTCACTGCTGTCACTTACCCAGAGAGAGCTTCTTCCTGTCTGACTTGTGTTTTTATTGCTTTTCTGTTCTTCCTTTTCATTTGCTCTAAGCCTAGCCACATGACTTCCTTGTTACTGCTTGTCTATACAGACCTCCAAGTCTCTATGGTTGGTACTGGGATTAAAGGCTTGTGTCACCAGCCATGGCTGTGTCCATGACCACACAGAGACTCTGCCTGCCATGTGATCAGATTAAGGCTGTGTGCTACCACCGCCTGACTTCTGCTCATGGCTTTCTATGTGACCTCGCTATGTGACCTCTGATCTCCAGGCAAACTATTTAACTAACATACAAATAAAATCACATTTCAGCAAAATTAAAATATCACAACCCGCGTCCCTGAGTTCCTGCTGAAAAATCCCTAAATATTCTCCACCCATAACTCTCAAAGTCTTTCCCTGCAGCTCTAGTACCTTCCTCCTTGGAGGTCTGCTGTTGCCCTTCCTACTTTTCAGACTCCACAAACTCAAATATATACAATACACCAAATGCATTATTTAAAAATATATGTATTACATATGATTAATTAATTTGTCAAATGGTGTGTGTGTGTGTGTGTATGTGTGTGTGTGTGTGTGTGTGTGTGTGTACATGTACATACATATGTGCATCACTACTGCTATATGGATATCAGAGGACAACTAGAAGGAATTCATTCTCTTCTACTATGCAAGTCTCTGGGATGGAACTCAGGTCAGATCTCAGCCTTTCCAGAAAGCAGCTTTATCTTTAGCCACTGAGCCATCTTGCTTGTCCTAAATCACCAAATATTTTCATATCACATTTATTTCCTCTTTTGAGAAAATTGGAGCAAAGAATGACAAAGTATCAGGGACATAAGAAAGGTGTGTTGAATTTCTCTGAATATTTATTTAACGGTTGGCTCTATGTATCCTAAGTGTGAGGGCTAATATTGATTATCAACTTGTCTGCATATGGAATCAAGTAAAGTACAAACTTCTGGGTACTCCTGTGGGGAATTTTCTTGATCTGATTATTTGAAACAGCATCCCCTTCCCCTAAATCTGGGCCATGCCTACTTGTGGCAGCCCAGAAAAAAAATGAAATGGAAGAAGGAAACATTGGGGTTTTCCTGCTTGACCTCACTCTTGCTGGCATGTTTATCCCACAGTATATTAATTATGCATTAAATAAACTTCAAGGAGGTACGAAAATATGTCAGCTACACAATGAAGTGACCTCAAAGTGGGTACCAAAATTCATCAAAGTCTTAAGGAATGAGAGAGAGAGAGAGAGAAAGAGAGAGAGAGAGAGAGAGAGAGAGAGAGAGAGAGAGAAGAGAGAGAGAGAGGAGACTTTAATTATCTACTTCTTTCCCTGTCTTCCATCTGACTGCTCCTATTGTCTGTCTGTGTTACCTGTTTGTGTGTTACTTGACTTTTGTACCTATTGGTTGTTTGTTGCCTTTATATTGTGCCTGTCCATATTGCCTACCAGTTGTTTGTCTATTGTGCCAGTGTGTTCTTTGTTGCCTCTGTGTGACTTGTCTGCCCCTGTTTTCTGTCCCTAACAAAGGCCAGAAAACATGGTATGGGACAGAAATGAAGAATTATTTTCTCCAGAAACCTTAACAGAGTTTTACAGTGAGAAAAGTTACTTTGCTGACTACCAGCTGACCCAGAATAGCATTTGACCTCATGATCAGATGTTACCATCCTGAATTCACATATTGCTTCCACCATTCATGGGATATTTCTTTTGTTTATTCAATGTGTTGGCTGTTTTCAGAAAATGATTGCAATATATATCATACATTATTCTGGTTCAGGGGCATGTGAGAGTACATAGTTTAAGATTAAAGCTATGCATTTATCTTATGGTGTAAAATCTGATTGCATGGGAATTCAAGGCATTGTAAGGTTGGTTCTACTGTTCTCTTAAAGGCAGGTTTTACTGTTCTCTTAAATAGGCTGAGTGCAGAGTAGGACAGCAAATTAGCTTAAATAGCTAATTTAACCTGCATAGCTTAAATGATCTCAATGTGTTAACTTTATTTTAAGGTCAGGTGAAAGTTCAGTCTCTTCAAAGCAAAAATATATTTTCAGAAAAATAGGATTCCAATGCAGACTGAAGGTTAGCAGCTCTTCAGGAAACTTCTGGGTCTCCAGTTCCAGATTGGCACTGGTGAGATATCCAACCTCTTGAACTGAAGAACTACCAGCTTCTTGACTTTTCTGCCATGAGACATCCATTGTTAGGCTATGTAGGCTGCATCTGTTTATATATATTTAAATTTTAATTTTAATATATATTATAATGAATTTAATTTTACATATCAGCTATGGATTCCCCTGTCCTCACTCCTCCTCCCACAACCTTCCCCCCAATCCACCACAAAATTTCCACCTCCTCCAAGCCATGGGACCAGGACCTGTCCTTGGTACACAAGCTGGCTTTTTGGAACCTAGGACCTATTCTGAGACATTTTGCTCAGCCTTAGTGTAGGCAGGAGGGGACTGGAGCTGCCTCAACTGAATCTACCAGGCTGAGCTGAATCCACAGGGGAGACCTTGTATCTGTTTCTTTAGAGGACATTGACTAATACTCCAAGCTTATTCTGACTGGTGCTCAAGAACATGAACGACCCAGGATTTGTGGGTGACCAGTGGTGGGAGCATGATTCACTCATCTCTTTTCTGAGGAATAGATAGCTATTTGTGTTCCCATTTTAGATGTCATAAACTTCCTGACTTAGCAGAGATCTTGTTCCTACTGAATTTTTGTTTTCTGTTTTATCCAGACAGGGTTTCTCCATGTAGTTTTTGGTGCCTGTCCTGGATCTCACTCTGTACATCTCACAGAGATCCACCTGGCTCTGCCTCAGGAGTGCTGGAATTAAAGGCATGTGCCATCGCTGCCTGGCTCCTATTGAGAATTTAATGGAGAAATAAAGTGAGAATTTTAGGACAGATATACAACAAATTGGATATAAAGGCTGACTTGATAAATGACCACTATCAGTCAGAGGCTCCTGACCTCTAGACCATATGCTTCTCTAACTTCTTTAGCAAGAACAGTTTTTGTAGGTAGCATGTTGACCTCGTGTCTCTTGTCTTCACTGCTAGAGATAGTTTCTACCTAATGTACTCCAGGCTTTCTAGGCATTACAGGTTAACTAGTAGTTAACTAGTCTTAACTACTTCTCCCACCTACATTTGGCATTTATTTAGAATCATCTCATTGTTCATTGACATTTGCAAGTTGATACTTGTTCTTCTGGAAACAAGTCCCCCATTACAGTGACCCATTGGGTACCCACCTCACAAACTTCCACTAGCACTGTTGATTGGATTTGATCACTGCTTACCAGGAGGGAAATCAAGCCTGGTAGTATAAACATGGTCAAATTACATGGGTACTACCGTTGTTTATTTATTTGCTAAATGGTCATGTTTTCAAATTGCTTTCTAATATGTTTATATTTAAAGATCTCTCTAACAGTATTTTGGGGGGCATGGGATGGCCAAAATCTTACTGCCTACATCTCTATATTGGGCAGTAAGAAGTGGGGCAATTTTAGTTTTTTTTTTTTTTTTCTTTAATTTCAAATGTTCCATCTCGCTGTCTAAAGCAGCCCCGGAGAAGAGTGCAATAGGGAATGACAGGAAGCAGGAGTATGGCACCAGAACCAGCAATATTGAGGCTCTTTCTTTTCTAAAAGATACTTTTTACTCATTCTTTGACATTTTCAGACATGTACACAATGTGTCTTGACTATACTCATACCTGCTTCTGTCCACCTCCCCCTAAGAACACCACCACAGATGCAATGAACATGGCTGAGAAAGTATCTGTAGACACTCTTTGGCAAAGAGTGGCTCAGCTGATTCATATGGTTGATTTATTTTTAGCTTTTTGACAACCCTCAACACTGATTTCCATGGTGGCTGTACCAGTGTGCATTCCTACCAACAGTGAAGGAGGGTTCCCCTTTCCCTGAACCCTCAACATCCCTGTTGTCATTTGATTTGTTGGTCTTAGCTTTTCTGACTGGGGTAGGGTTAAATCTCAAAGCTGTTTTGATTTGCTTTTCCCTTTGTGTTAGAGGGAAAATATTTTTAGAGATATTTCTCAGCCAATTGTTTCTTCCATTGGGAACTCTTTTTATATCCCAGGGCCATTTTTGAAAAAGATAGTTTGCTTTTTGACTCTGTTTTGTTAATTCTTCATGCATTGTTTATAATAATTTTCTAAGAAATATATGGCTGGCAAAGACTCCCTCCCATTCTGTGTGCTTCCTGTTCACCAAGTTGCTTGTTTCTTTAGCTGTACAGACACATTTTGGGTTTATGAAGTCCCACTTGTCAACGGTTGCCTTTATTTCTTGGGCAAATGCAGTCTTATTCAGGAAGTCCTTTCCTAAACCTGTGTCATGTCGGGTACTGCCCATGTTTTTCTCCAGCAGCTTCAGTTTTCACAGTCAGTTCTTTGATTCACTTGACGTATTTGAACAAGTTGATAGATACAGGGCTGGTTACATTCTTCTTCACCTGGATAGACAGTTTTCTCAGCACCATTTCTGGAACTCCCGCTTATGTTTTTGGCAACTTTGTCAAATATTAAATGGCTGATGTTGTTGTACTCAGTTTTTGATTCTCAGGTTTGTTCCATTAGTCTACATATCTGAAATTGTGCCGTGTTCATATTGTTATTTTGTTGTTGTGTATTTTTAAGATTGTGTTTAAATTACATTTCTAGATCTTTTTCCTCCCTCCAAGCCCTCCCACATTTTGTAGTTGGAGACCTTCTCTCCAGCCCCCGCCAAGGCCTGTTAGTCCAACAGCCCACTTACAAAATAAACACACAGACATTTATTTTATTTAAACTGCTTGGCCATTAGCTCAGGCCTACCATTGTCTAGCTCTTACTCTTATATTTAGTCCATTTCTATTAATCTATGCTTTGCCATGTGGCTTGTGGCTTACCGGTACCTTACATCTTTTTTGTCCTGGCAGTAGCTGGCAGTGTCTCTCCCTCTGCGTTCCCTTTCCCCAAATTCTCTTCTCTCTTGTCCCACTTATACTTCCTGCCTGGCTACTGGCCAATCAGAATTTTATTTACATAGAGCAATATCCACAGCACTTCTCCTTTTCTTTTTTTTAAAGAAAGGTTTTAACTTTTACATAGTAAAATTACATATAACAAAACAATTATCAAGCAAGAATTAAAGTTACAATATTAAAGAAGATATCTTATCTATCTTATATTTGTGAGTCTAAGGTTTTATATCTAACTTATCTTTTATCATAACTGAGAAAATTATAACTATCTAGTCTTCAACCACATCAAAGACCTCAGAAGGATATAATATTACCTGAGAACCCGGAGAAGGATGCAAGCAACTTTCGGGAATCTTGCAGGGTAGACAGAGACAGCTGGCAGCCTGGACAGTCACCTAATGTTCCTTTGTAAAGTTGGGGCATCTGTCTTCAGCCCACAGGGCTAGAGTCTCTTGGTCACTTTTCTCAGTGTCCTGTAGAATGTCTGGCAGTTTTCTCTGTGAAGCAGGAACCTGAAGGACCATTTTGTTAAGCAAAGTTCAGTGGTCACCTTTCTATGGGTCCTGCATGTACAGTTGATCAAGCAGTCCAGGCAAGAACAGTTGCTGTGGATATCACTCTGTATAAATAAAATGCTGATTGGCTAGTAGCCAGGCAGGAAGTATAGGTGGGACAAGCAGAAAGGACAATTGTGGGAGGTAGAAGGCTGTGGAGGACAGACACCGCCAGCTGCCACCATGGCAAGAAGGATGTAAGGTAATGGTAAGCCATGAGTCATGTGGCAAAGTATAGATTTATAGAAATGGGTTAATTTAAGATAGAAGAAGTAGATAACAAGAAGCCTGCCACGGCCATACAGTTTGTAAACAATATAAGTCTCTGTGTGCTTTCTTGGTTGGGTCTGAGGGACTGTGGGACTGGCAGGTGAGAGAGATTTGTCCTGACTGGGCCAGGCAGGAAAACTCTAACTACAAACAGTTTCTTGCTCAAATGGCTGTTTTTGCCAAGGTTAAGATAAACTCCATATGAAGTGTCTTCAATGCCCATCCTCCTCTCTGAATTAAATCGGTGCTGACAAGAGCAGACATGTCTCACTCTGCAGAAAGTCTAAATTTTAAAAATATTTTAAATATCATATTCTGTAGATCTCTGAAGGGTTTGAAGATGACCTGTCTATCTAAAATATATCTGTTCAATCTTGAAAACATACCTAATATGACTACAAGTTTGATTGTAATGTCTAACTACTAACTTTCATTTCTATATATCCTAATAGTGGGTAATAATAACATTCAAGGATCAGCAAATCCATGGAATTATTTTTACATCAACTATTATTGCATGCACATATATGCATTCTAAAATGCATCCTGTTGAGTCCATATAATGTTACTTGTATTTATTTCTCTAGTCATGGCCATTTGGCACTGAACAACAACCCTCTTCCCTGGAGAGGGTTACCTCTCCCATCCCCAGTTTTACTTAGTTGCCTATACCTATAGTCTTTTGTTTGTTTTGTTTTGTAAAGAGTTAAGGACTCATGAACTCTTTGGATTTCAGCATGTTCTTTGGTGCCCTTCTTATTCAGTTTGGATAGTCATGCTGGTGAGATTTTATGGGGATAGCTTCCAATGTTACTAGAAGATAGAATCTCACAGCACAGTCTCTGGTCCTCTGGATCTTATTATCTTTCTATCCCCTCTTCCACAATGTTTTCTGAGCCTTAGATGTGGAAGTGTTTTGTAGATGTATCCATTATGACTAGGCTTCACAAATCTGCATTTTGATTGGTTGTGGTTTTCTCTAATGGTCTTCCTGTGTTGCAAAGAGATGTTTCCTTGATGAGGCATGAAGACTGCCCTTACTTGTAAATATAAGGACAAATGCTTATGGATTGTTTTTACATATTATGCTGATTAGTGAATTAGTAGTTGTAGAGCCTCCAACAACAACTAGGATGTCACTAGCACTTAGTAATTAGCTAGGTTTCCAGTACCAGATATGGTCTCCCTATTTCTTAGCTTGTCGTAAGTTTAATATAGGGCTCTTGGCTACTGTCAAGATATGTGTATCATGATTGCACTCTAAGGCTTAGTGTGCCATGCTGGTCTTGATGTGTGATCTATTATAGCTAGATGGGACTGTTGTCTACCTCCCTCCTTTGGAAGTTTACATGGTGCCTTATGGTACCATGTAATCTAGCCCTCAGAGAGAGGCCATTCAGATCAGTTCAAGCTCAATGGTCTCTGGGCCTTGTTTCTGAAGTCTGTGGTGTCTTCAGCAATAAGGACTTACCTTTCACCTTGATAAGGTAATCAAGGACAATAGCAATAGATTACATGTTTTAGGAATCTCTTTGATAACTATGGCCAATGATTCAAGAAGAAAAAGGACTTATTCTGATATTAAAGGTTTTATTACATTGTCTTTGGTTCTTAGAGGGAACCCTGTCAGCCCAGAAAAGAAAAGTTCATTAAAACTGTATATGTATACATTGAATTATATGCATTACGTTTTTTAAGTAAATGATTAATAGTATGATTCCCTGTGGCCTTTTCAGCCATCCATATTGTTGTTTTACCTCTGTCCCTTCTCCTATATTTACCTCCTCACCCTTCCTTTAGGATCCCCCTTTTCCTTTTTCATCTCTCAGATCAGTGGTATATTGTTATTCACCTTTACCCCTTTCCTACCTTCATTTTTAATTAATTAATTTTTTTTCATTTATTTTGCATACCAGCCACAGTTTACCCCCACCTCTCCTCCCATTTCCTTCCCCTACCTCCCATGTACCCTCCAATCCACTTCTCCTCCATCTCCAGTCTCTCTTCAGAAAGCGGCAGCCTCCCATGGGTATCAACAAAGCATGACACACCCAGTTGAGGCAGAATCAAGCTCTTCCTCCTTCATTAAGACTGGACAAGGCAATCAAGCATAGGAAATAGGTTCCCAACAGCCAGCTCATATACCAGGGACAGGTCCTGATCCCACTTCTGGAAGCTCCACAAACAGACCAAGGCCTATTCACAACTGTCATACATGCAGAGGGCCTATTCCAGAGGCTATGATCTCCCACAAGCTCATGTCAGATATCTGCATGGGTTCCCCATCATAAGCTTGAAACTCTTCCCCACTCCTGACACCCAACCCCCCCTCCCGCACTCATAGAATCCTTCCTCCCACAATTCAGCAAGACTCCTAGAATTTGGTCAGTGCTTGGCTGTGGGTCTTTGCATCTGCTTCCATCAGTTAATGGATATAGGTTCTCTGATGACAATTAGGGTAGTCACCAATTTGATTATAGGAGATGGCCAGTTCAGGCAGCCTCTCCACTATTGCTAAGAGTCTTAGCTGTGGTCATCCTTGTGGATTCCTGGGAATTTTTTTGGTACCAGCTTTCTCCCTAACCTTGAAATGCCTGCCCCCCCCATCAAAATATCTCTTTCATTACTCTCCCCCTCAGCCCCGCCCCCAATCTGCACAACCCAATCCCTCATGTTCCCTTCCCCCAACTCAGGCAGACTTCATTGACTCAGGTATAGCCAACCCCAGTCAAAAGAACAGTACCTCTGCTGGGCCCTGCCCCCATCTTGGGAAGAAATTCACTGCTAGGGTACAAACCACAGCAGTCAGAAGAACAATGACCCCATGCTACACCAAAGGCCAAGCTAACCACCAGAAGTCCAGCACCCAAATTGGACAGATATTCCCTACTAGATCAGAGGTCACACTAGGCACTAGAAGTCCAGGCCACAGAGACTAGAAAACCAAGAATGAAACAGAAACCAAGGAACAAAACACCCATTCAACAAAGACAAACACAGAAATCAGGACCTAGACCAATAATCATCCCAAAACCATTTGCCTAAATGCTAAATGTAAGAATACAATAATGAATAATCAGGGAAATAAGCCACTACTAGATCACAGCTATCCAAGTACAGCCAGACCAGGATAATCCAAGGCAGCTGAAACACAAGAAAACGACCTTAAAATTACCTTTATAGCAGCTTATTATGGTGTATATGTGATGAAAGGGCAACACTTTGTGAAATAGTCTGGACTTGTCAACAGGAAATATTCCTAGGAAACAACTATTCTGTCACCCAGCTTATACTACACCTGGGCATGTACCCAAAGGACCTACCACTTGCTATTTCATGGGCACTGCTCCTCTATTCAAAAGAGTTAGGTAATTGAATGAGATAGACGTCCATGAACTAATCAATAGATTATGAAAATAGAATTCATTTATACCATCCTCAGGTTTGACCTGTAGAGAACAATAGGGAGCAGTGAACAAGGAACATGGGTCCTGTAGAGTGTAAATTCAGAGAAACAAGGAAGGGTGATGTCAGATGCCCTGATTCCAGTCTGAAGTCCAGGATCTAGATCCAAAACCTTCCCACCCAGAATCTACAATTGTGTAACAGTAGTACCATGTCAAGTGCAGCTACTGCACTGTTAGTGAGGTATTCCTGAGCACACCCATGCCCACTCTTTTATCACTGTGCTCTCAAACTGAGATGGCAGAGCTCACTGTCTGTAACACAAACTGTATCACTGGTAAACACTGAAGGAGTCTTTCTGCATTTTTATACAGATGACAAGTTCTGAGTCTTGATAACCTCTGCTTCATATCATCAATACACCAGAGATATTAGACCTTGGCAATAACATAAACTATTGCCACCTTTACAAGCTTAATGGGCTGTGGCTGAGGTGGTCTTTTTAAATGTATTTTCAGATTATAATTGAATCATTTTCCAATTTCTTTCCATCATTTATTATATTATACATTCCTACGCACAAATATATTCTGTTCAGTCTGTATAATGTTGCTTATATATCTTTTGTATGCATTTAATGATGAATTAGTTTGCATAGCACCCCTCAAATGTGAGATGTATCCACGAAGGTAGAAATGTATTCCTAAGTGACCAGGCAGGAGATAATAATATTGACACTCACTTCACTTGTATGGAATCCTTTAGAACAGAATGAATGCTGACAAGCAAATGGTATGAGCCATCAATATAGGGACTCCCCTTGTTTTCTATTCCTTTCACAGAGCAAGAGCCAAAAAAAAAAAAAAAATACAAATTCACGAAGTTTGGACAAAAGTATGTATGTGTGTCTTTAATTCCCTCTACTTCAATAACTCCCCGTTGATTGTAACATTGTGGGAACATTGGGCTGTGAAAAACTGGAGGAATTGCCAGGAATTTGCCCCCTCAGAGAAACTGAGATCAGTCACTCCTGGACACGAAAAGATGCTGAAGAGCTTGAGGAGACACATGAATTTCTTCAAAAGGGAAGGATCATTAGCAGTTCCATTCATTGTGCTATAATCATGAACACATAAGCAGTTTGCTGAAGCTTAGAAACCTGAATGCTCTAAGGTAGTGTAACCCTGTGTCACCATCCTTCATGCACCATCATCTTTTTTATGTTCACACATATGTCCTATGAGTAGAAATAGGTGTCCTGAATCAAGCTCCCCTAATACACACACACACACACACACACACACACACACACACACACACACACACGCACACACACACATGCACACGCACACACTCACACATGCACACACACACACACACACACACACACACACACACACACTCACACATGCGCCTCACACATAAACAAGCGCCATACTGTGCATGTGGACATCAGAGGACACTTTTCTGGAGTAAGTTCTCCCCTCTACCCTGTGGATTCCAGAGATCAAACTCATGTTGTCAGACAAGGTAGAAAGCACCTTTACCTGCTGGGTCTTCTCTGGGACAATTTGCTGATTGCTTTTATAATTTTTCCTTTAAGATTGTAAAATTTCCTCCTTTAAGACATTGATCAAATCATTGCTTATTTGTAGGTAATGACAACATTTATATCTTAAATAATCGTCTCCAAATGGTGATTTCAGAAATAAAAGCTCTCGGGTTGACTAATGATTCCTTCTGTGGGCACTAGTAATCTTCCTCTCCAAGTCATGTGATTTATTGCACAATAAGCTCAGGAGCACACTGTCTGTGGTGGCAGAGATGGATAGTCAAGGAGACACCAACATGGATTCTGATCACCATTTGACTTGGCCATAACCTCAGGTTAATGTCAGACACTAGCCCTGTGCTGTCGTTAGTGCGCTATTCACTATGGGCTGCAGGTTGATGGTCTCTGTTACTGGCTACCTCTTGTTCTCATTGTCACTAATTTCACATTAGATGACATTTGGTTTTCTTTCTTTAAATACTCCTATCAAAATCATGGACTTACAGATTCTTCACCCACAGTCATGGTATTCCACTTATCTATTCTGAACACAGAAACAACTCCACTGCCATTCAAGTACCATAATGCATCTGAACTTAGTCACCCTTTACATTTTGAAGTATCTGCCTCATCTGGGAAATGAACTTAGAAAACTCAGTAAAAAAGAGATATCTATGGTAACATTTATTTTTATTTTTATTTTTAAGCTGAGGATCGAACCCAGGGCCTTGCGCTTGCTAGGCAAGCGCTCTTCCACTGAGCTAAATCCCCAATCCCTATGGTAACATTTATAAGATGCCATTACAAGGATTACAAGATGGATCAGGCCCTCTGGATAAGTAAGACAATTGAATAGCTTGATCTGTTTGGGAGGCTCCCAGGCTGTGGGACCGGGACCTGTCCTTGGTGTATGGGCTGGCTGTTTGGAACCTTGGGCTTACACAGGGACACATGCTCAGCCTGGAAGGAGGGGACTGGACCTGCCTGTACTGAATCCACCAGGTTTAAATGATTCCCCAGGGGTGTCTTGGTCCTGGAGGACATGGGAATGGAGGGGAGGGGCTGGGGGGGAAGGTGGGGGTAGGTGCGGGAGGGGGGAGGACAGGGGAACCCATGGCTGATGTTTAAAATTAAAACACATAATAATAATAATAATAATAATAATAATAATAATAATAATAACAAGATGTCATTTGGACACCCATGTCCCTTATCTTCTTTTCCTATTGCTTTGATACCCAAATAAAGCAACTTACAAGGTTTGTTTCAGCACCTATTTCCACGTTACAGTCCAGCATAGCAGGTATGTCACAGCACCAGGAGCGTGAGAGAGCTAGTCCTACTGTACTCACATTTAGGAATGGAGAGCAATGAATTCAGGCAATCAGTGCACATCTTTTTTTCACCACACTTGCAAAGTCTGGAATCTCCTGGCTATAGAAGGTTGCTATGCATACTCTATCTCAATTAATGTGAACAAAATAATCACCCACAGTCATTCCCAGAGCCCTATCCCACACAATTCTAAATTCTGACAAACTGACAACACTAGCCATTACTGTATGTATATTGAAAGCCACCATCTAATGTATGCTATTACTTCTCCTACATTAAATTTGATTAATGCAAGAATTAAGGTTTTAAATGAGATTCATATGTTCCTTTTTACTGTAATTTTAAAATGTTGTCACTTTCATAAATCCGTACCTCATTTACCACCTTCTATCCCCTTTCATCTTCCTTCCTATCTCATTGACCCAGTTCTATATTCCTACTCTGTTTTTAAGTCTTTGTGTATATGTGTGCAAGACGTGTACAGGTAACCATGGCTGTAGAATTCTCATGATGTCCCAACATCATCCTTAGATACAATGTTGGTTTCACATCTCTGCACCTTGAAAAAAATTGATGATTATAGAACAGAGATCAGAGTTCCAGAAGGAATATATTTCCCCAGGGAGCTGAACAATGACTGCACTGTCTTCTATGTATAGCACTTAAGTAACTTCATGCTAAGAAATCATCAAATAAAACACAGTTATTGGCTAGTGACTGACTTATACTACCACAGATGAATGTGGAAGACACACTAGGACTGGGTTGAAGAGTTTTTTGTAATGAGAAATCCTCTTGATCAACAGTTAGTCACAACATGTATACAGTCCTTATTAACAGGTTTTGTGATGGATCAGCAGGTAGAGTAAAGATTTCCTTAATCCAATCTGCCCTGATCAGTTCATGGATCAAAACTAGAAAAAAATTTTCCTGATTTCAGAGAGAATATGAAATCTGTAAAGAAAAAAATGCCAATGTTAACCAAATCTGTTTTTTCATATTTTGAGAGAAATATCTTGAAATGTGTATTTTCAAATAATTTTTCTACTCCTTATACCCCAGTGTCATCCATGATAAATGCCTTTTACAACAGTTAAATGTACATTTCAGTATTTAGGTTATATGACACTGAAGTGGAAAAATAAACAATGAAAACATCTGTGTCTTCTATGGTCCTTGAAAGAAATTAATTCCTGGCCTCAGCTCAAGTAAGACAAAGGCAACAGCTGTTATGAAGATTCTTGTTATAGCATGTAGAGTATGGTTAACCTTGTCAATTTTATTTGGGGGTTGTGTGACACATGGGAATGTGCATGGCCTTGATATGGACAAGTGTAGGCTGTGGTAGCATTTTTACATAAATGTTTCATCTTTATTTCCCAGATTGGAGACATCAGTATTTCTGGTTGTAGGGATGGCATTTTTTTTTTCAAGATGAGGAGAATATATAGGACACAACTCTCATTGTGTAGCTCACACCTAAGTGTTTCCTGACAGAGTGTACATTTGTCTGCTCATGCCAGGATGGATCTAACTCACTTCCATAACTGGGAGTACTGAATACATGAGATGTTTTTCTTTTTTACAATTGGAAAATTAATAATTGGATGCAGAAGTGGCATTTGGATGTTCACACTAGTTGCACCATCACCTTCTAGATATAATGACTTCTTCAAGATCCTTGATATTTCATAGGATATTTGATATTTCATCATTTGGTTTCTTGGCTAACAAGTCTGGAGATAATTGAACTACAGGCAGACTTATAAACAGTGAGGACAAGGCAGTGGGAAGAAGGAAAAGTAATCCTTAGCATATCTCTTTTGGGAATATCCTAAATTGAGGTACTTGGTACAAGAGCCTTGAGTTTCTATCTTTAGAAAATCATTAAATTTAACCTTTCTGTGGAGGTCATGAATGCAGGGAGACAATTATTAACTGTGCATTCTACTGACAGCACCTCTACCAGATGACAGAAATGTAAGACTTAGTAAATGTTTATCAAACAGAGATCCCTTTATATCCACTCTTCTCAATTCCTCTGTTCAATGTACTGGACTGTCATAAAGTCTTAGGATTTCAGGAACAAAGACCAGTTGAATCCTTGAAAGAAGTTACCCATATCACTTGGCGAGGAGGCTCACATATCACAATAAGGAAGTGTGAAGACCTCGAACATGCATGGATGTATCAGTCATTTTTCTCTTCACTCATGTGCCCTTTTCCTCATCATCTTTCACCTAAAAATACATTGGGAAAGTGTATCCCTGACAGCTCTAAACCTGCCCGATCCACTCACTGCAGAGCCTGCTGGAGGACTAGATAGAAGGAAAAGGCAGCTTGGAAGTCTCAGATGTGGATGAGGTAGGCCCAGACATGTTCATGGGTTTGCCTCTGGTCCTCTGTGGCTACGGGAAGATGATGCAAATTACAGAGAAAGAGATTTTGAGCCACTTCCTCATCTGCCTAAATCACTATGAATACTGTTATCATCACCATAAGGTGATGAACAGTAATAGATAGCCTCATACTCAGACAGGACTCCACTGATGGTCAGTGCGAATGTTGTCCCTGAATTGGACCCAGAGAATCGGTCAGGGATCCCTGATGGTCACTTACTATCTTTGTATATCAGTGCCAAAATGGTCTGGTTGGGCTTTTGCTGATACCAGTAAGCAGTTTTGTTGTTGTTGTTGTTGTTGTTGTTGTTGTTGTTGTTTGCAATTTGTCCCCAGAGCAAGTGATTTTTCACAGTCTCTCGTATAGTGACTGATGCTGAAGGTGGTTGGGTCAGCTCATAAGAGGGCACAGAACCTATAAGAAAGAGAAAGTAGAAATGTCAAATATAAAGACTCCATCTTCATGATTTCCATCTGAGTTCAGGGTTACCAGTGAGCCTGGGGAGAGGGCTGAGAAGTTCACCTGCGTAGAGAAAGAAAAGATGAAGGAGAAGTGCCCAGACCATGATGAAGATGCCTCAGCACTCCGTGTTCTGAAATCACAGCACATCTAAGACCCTCCAGGCTTCTTTTATTGCCTTTCTAATCTGTGGGGGCAGTGTGTGGTATTTATGCAAATTTATTCCATCCTTGGGGCTCCCCAAGGATGGTTAGTGCAGAGCTTATATTACTAGAATGGAGTCCCTTTTCATCAGGGTGTGGCTAAATTCATTTCTTGTATAACATGTTTGGTAAGTTTGCAATCACCTGCTTTTGTGGATCCCTCAAAATTCCTTGTTTTATTTCAGATATGGTAACTGCTTCCTCCTACACTGTCCCTATTCTCACAGTAAAGTAGCAGCTGTCATGAGGAATTCATTCTTGTCAATTTTGTGTCACTGTTTAACATGATCTGGCTTAAGGCCCACACTGAGAATCTGGTTCATCAGACCTATCTGGCAAATACCCTTCATTCCCTTTCTTCTCAGTGAATGTCCTTAGGGCTACAGTTGTACAGAGCTCTGCCAGCTGGAAAGAATCTATGTTTGACCTAAGGAAAGCCCTGTTACCTGTTACAGCCAGCTGTGACCTGAAGCAGGTGAGAATCCACATTCGTCTCCAGAGTCTATAGAGCCTCATCCAGGAACAGACACACAATGCCCCTCCCTGATCTGATTACATGTGAGCACAGGTGATGCATCCTGACATCAGATGTCTCTGGAGATGAGCTAAAGGAAAGGAAGAAATGCAGAAGGTTTCTAGAAATGCTCATGAGAGAACAAGTCACTGCGAGGCTGCCTGGAGAGCGGGGACAAGACACAGACCGCCATCTTGGGGGAAGGGCGCAGGCCCAGGGAACCCATTCTCTCAGGCTGAGTATCCAGGGTGGTCTCCCCAGACACCCTCAGTGCTGTGGGAGTTTGCCCAGGACAGTACCTGGGACCAGACTTTTTCAATGCATTTTCTAGATGGTTCCCATAATCCTGCCAGTATCCTTTGGGCTTATAATGTAAGTCTGACCCAATGTAAGCTCTACAGCTCAGAGGATAGAGTGGACACTTTTCCTCTGTTGACCTCCAGGGCTACCCTCCCCACAGTTCCCTGTCAGATCTTTGCTGCAGCTCTGCCACCCTCTGCTGGCCCAGCGCCTCATAACAGGAACTTTTCTTTCAATTGATCACAAACCCTACCTGTTGACAGTGTGGTGGGCGAGGCGAGGTAGCAATCCAGTCTGATTCTACCAGGTGTGCCCACACTGGCATGCTTAGAGGACATAGCCACACTGTTAAAGGGGGTTGTGGCAGTGGCAATCCTGTGACCTTCTCTAAATGCTCTTTTCTCTTTCTTGTGCTTTATTTTAATTCATGGATTGTAGAGGAACTTCACACGTTTCAATTTGGAAACTTTTTTTTTTTTTTTTACAGAATTTTTATGGTTTTACTGAACAAAGAAAGTCACCAATCAAGGCAACTTTAAAATACACTGGTGGGTACACAAGAAAGGCAGGTACAATGAGATGGAGGAGCTATTCTATAGGTGTCTGAGATGCCATCTCTTGTCATCATTAGCTCTTGGAGAGCAAAAATAAGTGTTCTGCTAAGTGAACAGCTTCTAAGAGGTTTCCATTTATTATCATGAGGTTTCAGTTCCCATACAGAGTGGAGCAAGGAGTGGCTGTTCCAGAAGGCTAACACTAACCCAGGACAAAGTAATTAGCCCCTGAAACTTCCTACGTTTCCACAGTACTGAAATTCCAATTGGTCCACCAGTATCTGCAAAGTCTCTTCCAAACACTCACCAATCTGCAAAACATGAATAATTTTAAACTCAGGCAAGTTCTTTACTGTTTTAGCCAAATCAGGAACCATTGTCACCTCGGTGCTAATGGGCCAACTTTCGGCCATTGATAATGCTGTGCTCAGATGTCATTGACACTGCATCTGTTACTGTCATTAGTACATAATAGCCTTCATAGTTAAGTCAGCAATTTCTACCCCTGTCTTGACTACTCTTTTCATAAAACCAGAAATTTTCTATTTTGTTGTTATTGCATTAGTATCACTGAGAGAACACATTCCCTTTGAGCTCTTCTACTTGGATTCTCAAAGAAGAAAGTGTTTCCAGGGGGTTTCAGAAGACTGACTCTTCTCCAATACCACATCAATATTCAAAACATGAGCGCCTTTCACATGTTTGCAGCACATGACTTTTAAAACCAAGAACCTAGTTTTTAGTTTATAATGGTTACCTGCACTTCAAAGGATGCAAGAGAAGAATTAGACAAGGTTACACACAGAACAGAGACAGGAACTTCCATATCCAGGAGTTGGCACATGTTTCCCAAATCCATGCATGCAATCTTATGGTGCAGGGTGGGATCAAGACATAGAGATATAAGTAAAATGTCACAGTGGCTGAATGGCTGAGTTTGTGTCTCACATAAAACACTCCTGTCCCCTAGAATCTCCTGGCTGTTCTGATGAGTCCAATGTAACCTGCAGTTGGTGTCTCTGGAACTGAGCCCAGATTGGAGAAAGAAAACCCATGGGCAATTGGATGTTTGCTGTGTTTGGCATGCCTCTTGCTGATATTTCTGTACTGTTATTTCTTTACTCTCTTCTGAGCCTGGGAGTTACAAGACTCTTAAGCCCTCTTCTACTGAGGAGGGTACCATCCCTAAACCAACTATAAGGCTTTTAAGCCCAGATAAATGGTAGATAATTTTCTTCACTATGAAATATTACATTTTCAGGGTCCTGACAAGTTGGGTAAACTTGTGGTAGAGGCTGGTATGAGCACCTCAAAAAGTTTCATATGGTATGAAAAAGGAAACAGAGACTCTAAGGTCTAGAGGCAGTGGTGTTGATACTCCAGAGCTCTGCCTCTTGGATAGGCAGTAAAAGCTCCCAAGGAGCTGTGTTACTGGAGCCAGTGAGCTGCACTGAAGTCTACCACTAATGTGGTTCCAGAACCTGAGGCCAGCAATGCCTTTCATGATTTGCTTACACTGCAAAGGTCATAATATAATCATGGCCAGAGAAGTCAGAGGGAGGATCCATGTGTTGAATGAGGAATTAACCACTAATTAAATGTGCATTTTATACTATGTTGTTTCCAACTACTGTGTCATTTATTATTGACATTTACATGCTGCATTGGTCACAGTTTTGTTACTCTGAAGAGACCATAGGAGACCACAGTCTCTTATAAAAGAAAGCATTTTGGGGCTTCCTCATAGTTTCTGAGATTTAATCCATTATTATCATGTTGGAGAAGCACATAGACATGGTGCTGGAGAAGTAGCTGAGCATTTTACATCTGGTTCTTCAGACAGTAGGAAGAAAAAGGCTCTGGGCCTGTAGTGGGCTTTTGAAACCTCAAAGTCCATCCTCAGTGACACATTTCCTCCAAAAAAGGCCACACCTCTTAATCCTTTTCAACTGGAGCCACTTCCCAGTAACTAATTATTCAAATATACGCATGTAGGGGGCCATTCTTACTCAAATCATCACAGTTGTCTATATGCATAAGTTAGTCAAACAATGAAGGAACATGCAATAACCATTTTTATCTTTAATTTTTTCATTACTTGAGAACCCCATACACGAGTACTATATTTATATCATTTCTACCCCAACTTCTCCCTCTGTAACTCCTTCTATGCCCCCAACTTCCTCTCAAATTCATAATCTTGTCTATAGTTATTGCTGTGCATCCATGTACATGTATGTGAAAATCGGTTGAGTATATCTAGTGTTGCATGTGTATACACACAAGCATGAATGGCAAGTTGAAATTGGGTAACCTACCAGGGAGCTTAAGCTTGAAGAAAGTTAATTCAAGCCCCTCAGCAGCAGGTCTTCTTCTGGCAGCCATATTGTTGGGATTTCATGGGTGGAGCTTCCCTGTCATGTCTTGAAGGCTCTTGCAATCTTCCAATCCTGTTTTCTATCATCTTCTATGATCCATATGGGTTAGCAACGTGTTGCAGGTGTACCAATTGTGATTGGGCAGCCCATAGTCACTTATTCTCTTGAATTTTGACCAGTAACAGTCTCATTTGTTGTACTAACAAAAAAAAGACACCCCTTAGAGGAGGGGTGTGAACTACACTTATCCTTGGGTGTAATGATATATCTTTAGAAAATGGAAATTATACTGGTTTAGGAAACTGGAAGAAGTATTCTGGGGTCAGAAACATTCCCAGGATTAGGAATTGTAGTTGGTATTTCCCTCCTGCTGAAATTTAGGAGAAAATATTTGAGAAAGAACAAAATTTCCAAGGAAAATTACAGCCATATCATGTATGACTAACAAAGTAAAACCAAAAGCAGCACAAAGAATAAACAATATAATAAGAGAGAAAAGAGACTTCAAGTGGCATGAACTTCACAGTGAGAACCATTGTGTGTCCTTGTTGGAGGAAATGTGTCACTGAGGATGGACTTTGAGGTCTCAAAAGGCCACCACAGGCCCAGAGCCTTTTTCTTCCTGCTGTCTGAAGAACCAGATGTAAAATGCTCAGCTACTTCTCCAGTACCATGTCTGTGTGCTTCTCCAACATGGAAATAATGGATTAAATCTCAGAAACTATAAGGAAGCCCCAACTAAATGCTTTCTGAGATAGTCATATGCTGATTTGAAACTAGGCTGAAAGGCTACCAACAGAAGTAGACTCTCCTCTGTGGTCCATAACCACCTCTGCCATGGGCATTTGGCTAGGTTTACAGAATCAAGCATGAATTTAATTCTATTGAGCTTGGCTCATGTCCATGGTTACCTGAAGATAAAAATAACACTATTTCATCACTTTGGTATCTTACCAATCTAGTAATTGCTGCAGTTCATTTGCTTTTTTATGGATTAGGTATACTGATTATTCCTCTCCCTTGATAGCTTGCAAAATATGCCATGCCTAATAGGCTTCCCCTTGAGTTTCTATTAAATTCCTCCAAATCCTGTGTCAGAAATGTGTGGTGTTATCAGCAATAGGACCTGGTCTTCAAATACTGAGAGAGTTAAGGGCAACAGCAATAGCCTGTATTGTTTTGGTGCTGATCTTGAACTCCCTTGACCAACAGCTTGAGAGGACATTTCTCATGTGCAATATTGGGATTTTTGTTAGATGGTCAGTGGATCTTGGGTGGATAACCAACAATTATTACACAAAGTTTCTTCTTCTTCAACACATTTGTCAGTTAGTACTAAATTATTTAAACTCTGTGAGTGTGTGGTGAGATATGAAGATCCTAAATCTCAACACTGCTGGGATTTTTATTGTCTTGCTCTGTGAAGGGCTTGTGTACACAATCATAGCTACTGTGGGTTTATGAGTTTGATATCATGTAATATGTAGAAAATAGGATTTCAAAGCACTCCCTCCCATCCCTTGTAGATGTAACAGTCTTATTAAATAAGATACACGGAGCCAAATGCAGAGTTAAAAGCCCAAGAGCAGTAGCTAAGAGCTGGGACTAAAACTGCCTTCTTACCCCTCACTGCTGCTGTTGTCCTTCCCCTGAGAAAGAGACCTACTTCCTGTGTATCTGTCTATCACCATAATCCCTGGCTCTTATATTATTTCCACTCTCACTCAATTTTTTCCCGAGCCTTGTTGTAAAGAAGTATTAATAAATATGTTCCATTTAGGGATAAGCATTCAGTCTATTATTGCCAACACTATGAACAGTTATGTGTCTCTAAGTTTATTGCTACCTACAGCAAAAAGAGACTTCTTGACCAAAATTGAGTTTGTGGGTCTAAACATACATTTTTAGAAGGAGTGTGACAGTCTGGTCACTTAACAACATAACAATAACAGGTTCTTATCTAGAGCTTATGACTTCTCTTTACTGCAGTTATAGACATTTGATCAGGATTAGATTACAGTACCAGGTGTGAAATTAAAATTCAAAAGATTTTAAACATTAAAATATTATATATCAAAAATCAAGAAGACAACTACAACAGTAAACCTTTTAGAAATGCAAAATTTAATAGTTAACACTGCAATGGGGACTGAAGGACCAAATCTGAGCTGTGCAGACTGGAGACTACAGACACAGAGTGTCTAATGATCTATCAGACAACATCTTGATGCCAGAGCTGCCCAATGGTATACAAGGTCATTGCATCTTCCTTTCATACATTCTGTATCCACTTCCATCTTCAAAGTCCCATTTCTTAATCTTATTTTAATGTTCATTGATAATTTTTATTAGAATACATTAACAATACAAAATGATTTCTTTGTTCTGTGTATAAGGCCCTTTGATCATATCTGTTCACAATATTTCTGCTCTTTTGCCCCTTTCCCTTACATCTTACTTTCATGGCTACTTTTACCTACTAATTTCCACACTTAAGAAAAAAATGTAGTAGGATTATGTTTGCAAAATTGCCCAATTTCCCTTCAAGTAGTGATCCTTTTGTGTTCCAATATTTGTTTCTCACTTAGCCTCACTTCTGTCACATGGATCTAGATCCTGGAGTCTTGGAGAAGAGAAAGTGATGAAGGGGAGATACATGTTTATACCTGTGTTTTATTAAATTTTCTCTGTGGTCTGTACTTTGAACTGCTTTGTAGAACAGAGCCAGAATGTGGGTGAATAAGGTAATTAATTCATATTTTTTATATGTGTATCTATGTGTTCATTCACAGACATGTGCGTGCTTGTTGTGTCCAGAGATTGATGCATACCATTTTCCTGCAATCTCTCTACCACAGAATCTTTCCCAAAACCTTGAGCTCACTGATGTGGCTAGATAGCTTGGCCAATAATCCCAAAGAACTGCTTCTTTCTACCCATTACTAGTATTACAGGAAAGCAGTTGAGCTGAGCAAAGCTTTATTTTTTTCAAAGTATTTTATTTTGAGATCATTGAATGAAATATTAATGCAGAACTACAATTAAATAAAAATGAATTTTGAAATTACACTTCCAATTATTTATGTGTTTGTGTATATGTTAACTCATTTTCTCATCCCACACAGTCCATTTAGACTTTCCTGGTTTCTGTGGGAAGTCTAGGTCATACACTGATATCCACAGATTCAGACCTGGAATCCTCAGATCAGAGAGGCCATTTGGCATTTGTCTTTTAGGTTAATATAATATTTTTACCAATTTACTTGAAAATGCCATAATAAATCAAATACTTATTTATGAAAGTCTCATAAATTAAATCTATATTTAAAGTCTATATTAAATATTTAGGAAATAAGCTATATGAAAAACTTAAAAAAAATTTCTTCAGGGTTGGCAATATGGCTCAACAAGTAAAGGTGCTGTGTGTCTGACCCTGATGACCTTGTTTGATTTCTGGTAGAAGGAAAATTCACTCCTACAAGATGTTCTCTGGCATCCACACTTGTATTACAGCATGTGCTTGCTCACATGTATATCAGCACACATGCACCCACATGTGTTTTGCCTGAGCTATTTTGCCCCACAAGGCTACGTAATATGGTGTTTTGGCCAAAGACGTGGTTACCAAGTATCTTATACTTCAGGGACTAATTACAGGATGCTTTGCTGTAAGGTGTGGCTACTACATGTTTTGAGAATTAAGGAAGTATTTACACTTGCCTGTACTTTGTATGAAAACCATGATGTCCTTGAGACGGAGAGGTCTTTTGCCTCTCCTCTTGCTGGTGTAAAAAAGTCCATGAGGAATAAACTTAGAGTGACTGAGGTATTAGCCCAGAGACTTCCCAATGCTATTCTGTGTCTCTGTCTTTTTCTTCATCTACATCTCTATTTTTCATATCTACTATTTATTAATCCTCACTCCTCCCTTCCCTTCAAGTATGGTTCAATTGTTAGGCAGGACCAGGCAACTGTTAAGCATAGAAAACCTTCACAGTTGTTGGACAGAGGAATCCATAAGACTTCAAAAACAAAATAGGCAGAAGATGGATGCCCCAACACTACAGAGGAACTTTGGATGACTGCCCAGACAGGCAGCTGTCTCTTTCATTCTAGATCTTTGGAAGTTCTTACAATGCTCTTCCTGTTTACTTAGGTAATCTTGTATCCTTTTGAGGTCTTTGATATAATTAAAGACTAGGTAGCTATAATTTTCCTTGGTTATGATAAAAGATAAGTTAGATATAAAACCTTAGACTCACAAATATAAGATAAATAAAATATTTTGTTTAAATTTACCAAATATAAGTAGACTAGATATTGAAACTGTAATTCTTGCTTGATAAGTGTTTTGTTATATGTCATTTTACTGTTTTAATTAAACAGAACAGGGGAAATGCTGTGGAATAATGCTTTTGTACATTGGTTTAATAAAATGCTGATTGGCCAGTAGCCAGGCAGCAAGTATAGGCAGGATAAGTAGACAACGAGAATTCTGAGAAGAGGAAGGCTGAGTCAGGAGACACCAGCCCACTGTCCAGGGAGAAGCATGTAATGGCACACAGATAAAGCCATGGAAAAAGTGACAACATACAGATTAACAAAAATGGGCTAAGTTTAAGTGTAAGAGCTAGTCAGTAGGAAACCTGAGCTAATGGTAGAGCAGTTTTAATTAATGTAATCTTCTGTGTATTTACTTGCAGGACTGGCTGATGAGAGAGATTTTTTCCTGACTGTGGGCCAGGCAAGATACAGGAAAACTTTCATCTACAAATGAGTCTAGAAATCCATCCATTTCATTTAGATTTTCTATTCTAATAGGTTTTAAAAATTTATCCAAATTCCTTTTATGGCCTTTGTAATCATTTCCTACCACCTATGATTCTGGTAACATGGGTCATCCCTTTCTTTTGTTTAATTGAGCTAAGGGTTTGCCAATATTGGTTATCTTCTCAAAGATCAGCTCTTAGACTTGTTGATTCTTTGTATTGCTTCCTGTGTTTATATTTCATTATTTTGTGTCCTTTTTTATTATTTCTGTCTTTGTACCAGATTGTGCTTTGGCTTATTTTTGTTTTCTACAAATTATTCAATTTCCACAATAAGTAATTGATTTCTACATTTTCTGATTTTTAATATAGTCATTTAGAGGCATAAATTTCCCTCTTAGGACTGCTTTTAATTTATTCTAAGAAATTTTGTTGTGATGTATTATCACTTTTATTTAAATCCAGTATTATTTTTCCTCTCTTAAATTTCTTCTTTGAGCCTTTCAACATTCAGTAATATACTGATTACCCCACACAGACTTCTGAAATTAATGGATAATTCTTTGCTTTCAATTTTAAGTTTTGTTGCACTGTGGTCTGGCAGGATAAAGAATTATTTCAAGTTTTCTGAACTTGTTAAGACTTGTTTTCCATCACAGGGAATGATCTATATTATAAACATTTCTATAGACTTCTGAGTATATTGTATATTTCTTGTTTGGGTAGAATATTCTCTAGATATCTATTTGGTACATTTGGTGTATGGGATCGTTTAATTCTGATTTTTCCCTATTATTTTCGTCCAGATTCTTTGTCTTTTGGAGAAAGTAGGGTATTGATTTCACCCACTAATAATGAGTTGGATTCAATTCATGTCCTTCCATCCAATCTTATGCATTTTGTCATATTTTTTCTGATTACTTTTAGTGGAAAAAATCTCTTTTATTGGACACTAGGATAATGAGAACTCCATGCTTCCTGGTCACATTAGCTTATAATAATTTTCCATTCTCTCATTTTAAGTTGCTGTATATCCATGGTAGGTTAGATGAGTGTTTTGTAGATATCAGAAAGACAGGATTTGTTTCCTAATCCATTCAGCTTACCCATGTCTTTCTATTGGGGAGCTGAATTTATTAATATTTAAAGTTATTATGGAAAGATGCCTGTTGATTGATGATCTTTTGGCCTTTGTGTTCTTAATAATAGTTTTTATTTCAATAGTTATAATTTTATTTGTTTCTTTCTGTCTCCTGCCTATGTCTACTGAATTCCTCAGTTTGAAGTTACTGTTTTTAGTATCTTTTGTAAGGCTTGTTGGGTGGACATGAATTCTATTAGTGTGTTTGCATCATAAGGAGTGTTTCTTTCTCTTTCTACTGTGGCACACAGTTTTTCTGTGTACAGTGGCCTAGGTAGGTATCATGATCTTTAAGATTTTGAAGTACATTGTTCCAGGGTCTTTTGGCTTTTAGAGATTCTTTGTTCTGTGTATTTATTATTGTAGGCACAATATGCTGTAAGGAGTTATTTTTCTGGTCCTATCTCTTGTGTACTGTGTGTTCCTTACAACTCTACGAGAATGTGTTTCTGTAAGCATGATATGATATTGTTGAAACTTCTGTCTATACCATTGACCTGATATTTTTCTCCTTCTTCACATACCATGATTCAAATATTTGGTCTTTTCTCAGTGTTTAATAATTCCTGACTGGTCCTTTTATTTTTTATATTTTGGTTTTTTTTTAAGTTTTAATATTCTTTGCTTCAGTGTTCCAATTCCTCTGTTTCATCTTCAAGTCCCAATATCCTACCTTCTACTTGATCCATATACTTGTAAGGCTTCCTCTGAAGTTAATAAATGTGATACTGAATTTTTCCCCTCTGGCATATAGTTTATTTTTTCTTAAGAAAATTTTTTATTCATTTTATATACAAATCATAGATCCCCCTCTTCCCTCCTCCCATCCCCCAGCCTCCCCCTCACAATTCATTACCCATTCTCTCCTACAAAGAGGTAAGACCTCCCACAGGGAGGTACAATTAATAGAGGCAGGTCCAAGCCCCTCCCCCGTCTAAGGCTGTGTGAGGTGTCCTGTCATAGGTAGTGGGCTCCAACAAGCCTACTCATGCAGCAGAGATGGATTCTGATCTTATTTCTAGGGGTCCCCTTAAGCAGATCAAGCTATACAACTGTCTTGCTATGCAGAGGGCCTAGTCTGGTCCCATGCAGACTCTACAGCTGTTGATCTAAATTTCATGAGTTCCCACTTGTTTGGTTTGATTATCTCTTGCTATGGGATGTTCTGTATGATAAACGTGCTGCTCTGATTGGTTAATAAATAAACACTGGCCAGCAGCCAGGCAGGACAAGCAGAAAAGAGAATTTGGGGAAGTGGAAGGCTGAGGCACAGAGACCTGCCAGCTGCTGCCATGACAAGTGATGTGTAAGGTACCGGTAAGCCATGAGCCACATAGCAGCTTATAGATTAATAAATTAATTTAAAATAGAAGAAGTAGATAACAAGAAGCCTGCCACAGCCATACAGTTTATAAGTAATATAGGCATCTGAGTGATTATTTTATACGTGGGTTGTGGGACTGAGGGGGCTTGGTAGGACCTGGGGAGAAGTTCTCCAGCTACAGTCTCTGTAGGTTTCCCCATCATGATCTTGATGCCCTTGCTCATAGAATCCCTCTTTTCTCTCTTAGACTGGATTCCTGGAGCTCAGCCTGGTGTTTGGCTCTGGATCTCTGCTTCCATCAGTTACTGCAGATAGGCTCTGTGATGACAGTTAGGGCTTTCACCAATCTGATAACTGAGGTAAGCCAGTTCAGGCACTCTTTCCACTATTGAAAGTAGTCTAAGCTAGGGTCATCTCTGGGAATTCCTGGGAACTTTCCTAGCGCCCGGTTTCTCCCTATCCACTTGATGTCTCCCTCTATCATGGTATCTCTTTCCTTGCTCTCCCAATCTGTCCCTGTCCCAGTTCAACCATCACATTCCCGTATGTTCTCATCCTCTATCCGATACCCTCCCTTGCCCACCCCTCACCCCCAGTTTACTCATGGATATCACATCTATTAACACTTCCCAGGGTGATCCATGCTTCACTTGTTGGGTTGTCTTTGTTTGCTAGCTTCTCTGAAGCTGTGGGTTATAGTCTGGTTATCTTTTGCTTTACATCTAGATATTGAATTTTTCAATTTCATCTTCATCTCAACTTTATTTCTTTTCACTGTTTCTACCTCTTTATTGAACTCACTTTTCACAATTGGAGGGTTTTTTGCCATTTTATCCAGGTGTATTTTCTTGGACATCACCTTGTCTGCTTATTTTCCATTCATCCTCTTTCTATGAAGGATGGCAATTAATTCAGTTACCAGTTACAGCACTTTGAGGTCCATGGCTTTGCCTTAAAATGGTGTAGAGTGTATAACACAGAGCTAACACCTCTGTATCAATCTCCAAGTATAAAATATACTTTATATATACTATACGACTGTCAGACACTTGTTCAATGTCTCTTGCATTAATTTCTATAAACCATGATTTATTTAGTCATCCAGATTGCCGCATGACTCTGTGGTCATTAATTGAGGGCATGCCTCTATACGTTGGTCTTTACTTTTGAGAAGGGCCCTTTGCTGTGTCTAGTTGTAGGAGTCTGCTGTTGGTTTCTGAGATGCAATTTCAAGTACCATGTCTTCTTCTAAATTAAAGCAAGGATTGGAAGTCCTGGTCAGGCCAGGACTTTCATTTCAAGATACATGTGATCTAGAAGTCACTGGACACTCAGCAAACTAAAGTTATTTGCAAAAGACCTGTTTTCTAGCAGTGATGCCAAAGGCAGCTTGTCCTTGTAATATAGGTCACACAAGTCACACAGCAATCAAATAGTATGAGTGCATATGGTGTCATTGCACAGAAGCCTTCTGTCCTGACAAGAGTGCAGAACAAGAGCCCTGGCACTGACTGTAGGACAAATGTTTGTCCAGTCCCCAGCCAGCAGACTTTCCAGTGAATTTCCTCCACCCAACACCTCTGATTATGTCAACGAATTGTGGAAGGCTTATAGAAAAATCATTTATTATTTTATCAAACTAACCATGGCAATAACACAACATGTCTATGAAGATGACATCAATGATTTGGTTTTTTCTTATCCACTGTTTTCATCAAATTTCTTTCATAATGTATTTTGATTTTCATTTTTAAAGGGGTAAATACTCTTTTAGATTATAGTAGAGATAAGCTTAATATCTGAAAAAGTTTTAGTATGTCTTTATATGTTCACTGCATGTATTATTTTCTGTAGGGAGAATTTTCACTTTACATTTTAAAAGCATGTTGTTCTACTGTCTTAATACATTCTCACTTCAGTTGAGAATTCTGCTCTAATAATTGAGGGTCCAGTTTCCTTTCACCACTTATTATTATCAGTGCAATTTAATGTTAGATACTCTCATCATTTATCTTCAGTTTGTTGTGCTCTTTGCACATACTATTTTTTTTTATTTTTATAAGTGCAGAACTTTTTAATCATTGATTCTTCAAATACTGTATTTCACTCCTGGACCCCGACAGTGACTTCTTGGTTCCTCAGTGGTGGAGAGAGAGAGAGAGAGAGAGAGAGAGAGAGAGAGAGAGAGAGAGAAATCCACAATGAGTTGGAAAACTCAATGATGTTCTGAAAATATTTTGCACTTTTCCCTTATTTTTATTGTGGGATAGATGCTGTATATCCAATCTAGGACGTATCATATCCCACTCAAGTATTTCACCACTAAACTATATTCAGGACCTATGTACATGATTACCTTTAATATTTTCTGCTGTTGTATTTCAGTGTCACTGGTTTTTAATTTTGCAGTGTCTAATCTTTTGCCAATCACTCAGTTTAGGTTTGTCTATAATCTTAGACACTGTATTTTCATTTTTGTAATATCAATTATGTCCTTTTCAATGTTTAATAATTTCTCTATTTTTTTAATAAAGAATGCCAATATTTTTCCTGCTTTTAAACTTTCATTGCTTTTTTTCATGGTACACAGTCTTGTATTACATAAAGACATGTTCAGAAAAGCACATTAGGTACATTGTTTTCTGCAGGGATATTTTTCACTTTACATTTTAAAAGCGTGTTTTTCTATTGTCTTACCATTTTCTTATTTCAGTTAGGAGCTCTGCTCTGATGATGGAGGGTCTCATTTTCCATTTACCACATATTTTTATCACTGTTTTTTTAATGTTTGCTACTGTTAATTTTTATCAGCTCCTTTCACATGTTGACTTGTTCCATTTTATCAAGTGTAAAATGTTTTGATCATTCCTTCTTCAAATAGTGTGTTCAGCCCTTTACCTTGACCATGACTTCTCAGAAGTGACCACACCCACAAATACACACACACACACGTGTACACACACACAGAAAGAGAGAGGGGGAGGGAGGGAGGGAGAGAAAGAGAGAGAGAGACAGAGAGAGAGAGAGAGAGACAGAGAGAGAGAGAGAGAGAGAACTGGAAAACTGCACACTGAGTTAGAAAACTCATTGATGTCCTGAAATTATTTTCAATATTATTGGAGGATAGATTCTGTGAATCCAGCATAAGACCTACCATATTTAACTCAAGTATTCCACCATATGTAGAGATTTATGTGCATATTTTATCTTTAATAGTTTTAACTTTCCCTCCATTTAATTTGATGTTGGCTGTAGGCTAGTTGTAAATTGTCTTTAGTTTGTTGAGATGTGTCCATTTTATCTCTGATATCTCCATAAAAAGGTATTGTATTTCATTAACATTTTTTCAGCAACAAATGAGACAATCATATATTTTTTTCTTTCTGAATGTTTATATAGAGGAATACATTGACTGATTTTCATGTGTGGATCCATCCTGTATATCTGGGGCAAGGCTCCTTGATCCTGGTGGATGATCTCTTTGACTTTTTTTTTTAATTCAGTTTTTGAGCATTCTTATTGACTAGTTTTGCATCTATGTTCATGATGGAAACTGATCTGTCCTTTCGTAGTCTAATCTTTATGTGGATTGGGTATCAGGATGAATGTGGCCTCAAAACTTAGTGAGTTCAAACTCCCTGAAATCTATGAGAGTTGCCTAAGAGGTTTCTTTTCATGGGAGATAGTAGGCCTGAACTGGCCATCTGCTATAACCAAGCAAGGCATCCAGAAGTAGTACTGGGACATCAACAGAGCCACAACAACACTGACCCACAGTCTATCCTGTCTGCTAGATGTGCAGGGGTAAAGGTCACTGAATTTGTGAAAATGCCCAACTAATGATGGATCCAATTTGAGGTCCATGCCACTGGAGGGAGCCCATGCCTGACACTGCCTGTATGGATAGGAATCAGAGGCTAGATACACCAGAGACCTGGGATAGTACCACACATGACCAAACATGATTTTGTGTGTGTGTGTGTGTGTGTGTGTGTGTGTGATAGTATGTATATGTATGTATATATGTGTATTATATTAGAATTAAGTATATTTCATTCTAATTAAATTTTATATATATATATTAGAATTAAACAGTTTAAACAGTCAAAGGAATGCTTCCTAATGATAATCTGCTGCCTGGTCTACAGAGAAAGATCCAGGACAGACACCAAAACTACACAGAAAAACCTTGCCTCTAAAAACAAAAAATAAATAAATAAACAAACAAATAAATGAATAGTAACAAAATCCTTTCTCTGGTGGAATCTGAAGGTCACCACATATTCTGCCTAGTAGAGTCTAAGGAATGATATTTAGCAGTTGACATCTTAATCATGAAGGTTTGGTCATTTTGAATCAGAAAACAAAGTTTTTGGCAAAGAGCAGAGAAGCAACTCTGTAAGTTAAACTGAAAAACAAGTTGCCACCATCACAGGAGAGAAGGGCTTCGTGTTTTACTTCCTCATCTGCCTGTGTTATTGTAAACCCCATCAGTGCTATCCCAACATTGACAGCAGTAGTCAGCTTCATCTCCAGCCTGGGCTTTGCTGATAGTCAGAATGTCTGTGTTTCCTGAGCTGGAGCCAGATGCCAGAGGGCCAACTACTATCTTTATATATGACCAGCACAGGGGCTTGGCCTGGCTTCTGCTGGTACCATTGAACATACTTAACTGAGAGTTTATCTCCAGAGCGGGTGATTGTGACCTTTTGACCTAGGGCCACTGATACTGAGGGAGGTTGAGTCAGTATATAGGAGGCCACAGAACCTGCAAAAGAAAAGAGAAGGATGCTGAGGATATTGAATAATGCCCTTTCTAAGGTCAACTGAACTTTCTACCAGAACAGAACTCAGGGTTCAAGGTAGGACAGTAGTGTCTTCTGTAGGCAGAAAATTTAGACCGAGTCTGCATAGGTCACCTGTGCAGAGGGAGAAAAAGGAGGAACAGCCAGGCCATGGTGGAGATGACACAGTGTAACTGATCCTGGAAGTCACAGCACAACCAGGCTAATCAAGCTTTTATTCTCTTTCAATCCTTTTGAGGGTAGTGGATGTTCTGTGACTACGCAATTTTACCCCTCTCTGGGGCTCCCCATGGAGGCCTATGTGCAGAAAATACTTCAAAGCTGTGATGCAGAAACTGATGAGGAGGGGTGGAGCCCAACTCATTTAAGAGTCCCTTGGCTCAGAAACTCCCCCTTGGGCCTCTGTGGTCTCTGATCACAGCAATCCTGCCTCCACTTGTCTTCTAACTGAGCTGTTCTTAGGGAGGCTGTTCACCTTTCTTTGCCTTGTCCATGCTGTGCACTTGGTCTTGTTGAGAGACCTCTACTAATGTGTAACTCAGCAGAAGGTGTAGTGTGGCCTGTCGCCTTGATTTTCCTCTCTCTTTCTGGGTTAACAAGTTATAATTTTGGTTCATCTTATCATCCCAATACAATGTAGCCCTATTTTATACCTATGAGAATTGTTTTCAAGTGTATACCTGTATGATATTGGTTCCTTATACAATCATGTGTGTGTGTGTGTGTGTGTGTGTGTGTGTGTGTGTGTGTGTGTGTAGTCATCAGTCCAGGGTCATTACTCATGTTGAGTCTCCTTCCTGTCTGACTCCAACTCTTGGAGGAGACTAGCATCTAGATTCAGGAATTAAATTAAAAATCTTGCATGAGTGACCTTGAAGATCTTGTTAAAATAGCCTGAAACAAGACATAGGATCAAGGTTGCACTAAATTGAGCTCCAGAAGGTGGTTGGTGAGAGTTCCCATCAGGAAGAATGTGGACACTGAGCCTATGCACATGTGTTCTGAGTCAGGTAAGTGTTCAGTTCATTCAAGTATTTCCAAATAACACTGAATTCTTCATGGAGGGACAGAACACAGGTTGCCACCTTTCCTACTTTAGACTGTACCAGAGCCCAGGTGCTTCAGACTAATGGCAAATCTGCCTATATGTTATAGGGAAAGAGTCCAGGAGTATGCATCACTGGAAATACCCATCAAAGAACAGTGACAGCTGATGGCCTGACAACCATGACATTTGTCAACCACATGCAGCAGACAATGAACCTGGGTAAGAAACAGAAGCTTGGGGTGAGGTCTCCTACAGGGAACTTCTCACTGGACTTAGAGTGCTGTTCCCAGTGGATTCTAGCCATGATAGAGACACCAAGGTTCAACCTGGGATTCTACCCAGCCAGAGCACTTCCTGGTGAGTCCCTCACTATGCACAGGATTTGCCTGTCCTGGAGTGATGCTGTTATGTGATTCTCAGAATGCCATCACTGGCAGTAAAAAACTGTCCCTTGACACTTTCAGAATTCCTGGCCTAGCATCACCTACTCAACTTCCCCTGCATGGCCCCATTCTCAGGCTTGTCTTCTCCTGAATGCTGCCCTGCTACCCTCTACTTGTGGAAGAGTCTAAGAACAGAAACTTCCTTCATTTTTTTAACTGGCTCCAAAGTCCTTGTAACCTAAAAAGCTGCAGTGCGGGGATCCACCTTACTCTGTGTTTACTTCACATGCTCCAACATCCTGTGGCTGCAAGGAGAACTGGTAACCCTGGTGTGTGGGGCATCAGACAGAGTCTGTTCCTAATATCTGCCCCGGGGATAAAATCCATGCTCCTTTCAATGAATGTGTGTCTGTGTATGTTTGTGAGACTTTGTATGTTGTATATTTATATCACAACTGTAGGTCACAAAACAGTGTACTTTCATGACACAGGCAGAATCCTGAGAAGCATGAAGAGGGATTCACAGAGGAAATCCTTAGGTATAGTACAAAAATACAATAAAATATACATTATTTTCATAATTTTGGAGATATTCATAAATGAGCTCTGAATTTGCATTTCTCTTTCTATCCCAGACAATTATTGTCATATTTTTTCCAAACTCATTATATCTACATTATTATCAGTACATATAAAACATATATTCATATATATGCACACAATGTCTTTCTGTATGCTGTGAATGTGATGCTATGATTGGTTGATAAATAAAAAGCTGATTGGCCAGTACCCAGGCAGGAAGTATAGGCTGGATAAACAGACAAGGAGAATTCTGGGAAAAGGAAGGCTAAGTCAGATACACCAGCCTGCTGTCCACGGAGCACCATGTAGTGAGGAAACATGGCAATGTATAGATTAATAGAAATGGGCTGAGTTTAAGTGTAAGAACTAGTCAGTAGTGAGCCTAAGCCAGTGGCCATGCAATTTTAATTAATATAAGCTTCTGAGTGATTATTTTATAAGTGGCAGGGTCTATGGGGCTGGAGAAAACTTCAGCTACACACATATGTAAATACATATAAAGATAACCTCATGGGTCCATTCAGCTGTACTGACATGACATATAATATTTATTTTTATTTTATTTTGAATATTACATTGTATCACAGTCTTTTTCCTGTTGAATTTTTAATTAATGAAATGTATACATTTGTGTTACATCCCAACCACAGTTTTTCATCAATCCTCTCCTCCTATTCCCTCCCTCCATCTCCCCTCCACTCTCTTTAGTGATTTTGAGATTGGGTTTCTCTGTGTAGCCCTGCCTGACCTCGTATTGGCTGTGTAGACCAGGCAGTTCTTGAACTCAGCGGCCCGCCTGCCTCTGCCTTCCAAATGCTGGTGGGATTAAAAGCATGTGTCAATATGGACCTTAAGTCTAGATACCTCAAACAATCAATTCTGTGCTAGATGTCTGAATGCTGGGATAGCAGGAATGAAACACCATACCATATGCATCAAATTAAATTAATTATTTAATTATCCTTTGCTCAAACAATGGAAATGATGAATAAATTATTCACTTGCAAACAACAAAGAAGTCTAAAATAATCTTAAAGGCAGCTATAATGGACTGGACATTTATGTGTTTAAAATCTAGAGTAACACTACTGTACCCAGCAGGGATAGCTGGGTTGTTAGAGGTGAAATCTGGTGTTTGTGTCACCAATGCTAAGGATTTGCTGACATCACAATTTTTATCTTCCATCACCACCATTGTCATTGCAGTTCTTATTTGATCACACACTCTTCCTATTTCCTGCTAGAGGGCTTCAAATCTAGCATGAAAACCAAAGTGATGAAATTGGAGAAGCCTGTTCCTTCAGACCTGGAGGAGCTTGTCCCCAGTGCACAGACACACTCACTACTGAGTCTCTTTCCTTGGATTTCCATGGGAAAAGGCAGGAGGTTTCAAGATTCCATCACTTCTGTCTTAGGTAAACAGATTATTTAATCCTTTACATATTATATTAGACAGAACTCAGTTTACTGGGATAAGTATAACTCTCCTCATTCTACAACACATAGTGGTGAAATTTTGACTCTTTCACAGAAATGAGGAAACACTTGGTCATTGTAAGAAAGGACATTGATATGCTGGATTCAAGTCTGAGCTTTCTGGGACACAGCATGACCAGGTTGAGTGCTTTGTAACTCCCACCATCCACACCATGGCCCCTCCATCACCAGGATCAGAGTTCAGCATTCAGACAATGCAGTCTTTGGATATGGCTCCAGGTGGAAGCTGGACAACCTGTGGGGCTGGACTGGCTTTGCCTTGAGCCTGCTGCTTCTCTGTTGCTGCACCCTCTCTCCTGAGCAGCAGGGGATGTGTCATATGACCTCCTCTGCAGTGGAGGCTGAGTTTTTAATTGATGCCTGCCAGAAAGTTCAGGACACTGGAGAGATCATTGTCAGGTTCCCACCTAATCAACAACATCACCTGCAATAATCTGAATGTTGATGCCAACCTTGATGTTCTGTTCTGACTGAGCAGGTAGCAAAACCTTAGCCAGTCTTCTATAAATGAGCAAAAGTAAGAGGTGACAGTGAGTGTGCAGACCATGCTGGACACACCCAGTTTGTGTCCACAGCTGGGTGCTGCTCCCTGTTCTCCCTCATAAACCCAACAATTCAGGGCCCTGACATTAGTGAACTGTTCTGAAGTGGTAAGAGTTATATGTGGTTCCACAGAAACCAAGGAGACCCAACCCAGAGCACACTGGCAAGGTGTTGCTTATTTCAATCACATTCTCAATCTTCTATCATCTATCAGAAGGAGAGCGGCCATTGTTTTACTCACTGTTATCTCACACAAACTTGTTAAATACAAAATGTCTGGGTTCCATTTATTGGATGTGCTTGTGACTTTTCCACAGGCTGAATATATTTATGGACATAAAATAAATGTGAGAATCTAATAACATAAAGAACCATCTCTAAATAGATTACATATTGTTCAGGTCAGTCTTCATTCAAAATCACTTTTCCAGTTCTGTGTAATATACATTCATTAATAAGCACCAAGTAAATGAAAAATAAATAAATAAATAAAAACTAGTCATCATTAAATTTTGTGCTTTAACATTCAGTTTGCACACTCATCTACAAATTCCTGTCACAAGAAAGAACTGTCATTAGTTGGGTTACAAATGCTCTGTAGTCTTGTGGGAGGTTTGGGAATGTGAAGTCATCATGTGTGGCCAGGAGGGGCTTGTGAAATAATTTCAATGTTTCTCATCTAAGGATTTGTACGTCTGGGTCCTCCAGAGAGATCTGATTGTTTCCAAGAATGTTAGAGGGTCCCCTGTGGCCTAAGGTCAATAGTTTGGCATCAGAGTCCCCTTAGCTATTCCTGTCAGCCTCTTTCTGTCTTTCTTCTAGCCCATATCTAACCCTCTGTGACTTTACTGGCCCACAGAAACTTTGTTCATTGGGGACCACAGCTGCCATACTAGGATGGAACTCAGGAGGACATCTTTGCCCTCCTTCCCATCCTCTATTTAAGTCTCTCCAGACTTAAATTAGTCCTACTTCTGTTAAGGCCCTTTAACCAGGCATCACATTGAGACTCAGATTTTTGGATAGACAAAGGGAACCCCTACTTACAGCTAGATGTCTCTTTCAGCCTGTTCATCTAGCCTGTCCCCATTTCTTTTTTACTTTTCCCCTTACCCAAAGATCAACACAGTAACAAGGAACCTTAAGCCTACAAACTTGCTGGGACTCACAGACCCCACCACTGCCATATTCTTAGGCCACATTCCCACAGTCTTAGGACTGAGAATGGACAACAGAAACCAAAGACCAGAACAACCCACCAACAAAGATGAGTCCAGATATCTACACCAAGAAACACTTCAATCATCGTAACTTCAGGTCTCAGATCCAAGCATAAAAACACAAACATGAATAACCAAAACAATATGCTTCCTACAGATGTTACTATTGTGTTAGGGCCTAAAAGAACAATTTAGCAGAAGCACAAGGCAAGGAATTGAAACTATCAATTTTGACTATGTCCAAAGATTAAAAAGAGGATATGAATAAAGGCTTTAATGAAGACTATGAAAACATACAGTTGAATAAAATAATTAAAACAACTCCAGACATGAAAGTAGACTTTAATAAAGAAATAGCATTACTACTGAAAATCCAAACTGAAAGGAAACTGGAAGTTAGAAACTCAGGATGCTTAATAAAAACCTCAGTGGTAAGCCTCACCAATAGATGAAAAAGACATGAAAGACAGAATTGCATGTCTTAAAAATGGTAGAAGAAATAAAGATCTCAGCCAAACAAAATGTGAAAATATATCTATATATAATCAAATCGTATCATACACATCCAGGACATATGGGACACAAATCTGTTACTATAGGGAAAAAAAGGTAACTCAAAGGAACAAAAAATACTTAAAATTTTTTCATGGACTATTATTTTGATCATATTTTCTTTCTCCCTTAAGGACTCCTATTCCTCCCCAAATAAAGCTTTTCTGACTAACTAACTCTATCTGTCTGTCTGCCTGTCTGTCTGTCTATCTCTACTACTCGTGAAAACCCACAAAAACAAAAAATAAAACATCTATAATAGAAAACTGCCAAATGAAATCAGAAAGTCAGGAAATAAAGAAAAAAAAAAGAAACCCAGGGACTTCATTATGTGTTTATTTGTGCAAATATTATGTGAAAAATATTCTTGGACAGTGGCATGCCCTGAAGTGTCGTTGCTATATCCAGTAACACCTGTTGACAAAAATACACTTCCAGCAAGTATCATTATCTAATAACTTCTTAGTTAGGAATAGGACCCCTGTCCATTTCAACAGCTCAGTGCTAGGACCCTGAATGCCTTCAATACACACATACCTTGTGTGAGCTGTCACAGTCTCTGTGTCACCAAATGAGCATCAGTTTGGCTTCTTCTGGAAGACACCATTTCCTAGGAGTCATTCACCACTTCTGTCTCTTGCAATCTTTCTGTGTCTTCTTCCACATAGATCCCTGAGACTTGAGTGGAAGGGTCAGGTGAGAGCATCTCATTTAGGCTGAGGATTCAACTACTCTCTTTGTCTGTGTATTATACACTGTGAGTCTCTGTGCTGACTCCCATATTCTGTAGGAAGATCTTTCTCTGATGAGGTTTGATCAAGGCACACAGTGATCAACAGGAATTACATATGTCATTAAATTCCATTGCAGTGCTCCTTTTGCAGAAAAATAATATTAAAGTTTCTATGAGTCATGTGACCTACATAGTCCCATGGCTTTTGCCGCTTCAGCAGTGTCAGGCATGGTTTCCATCTCATAAACTGACCCTTAAGTCCAACCAAAGGAGTCGCTTATTCCCATAACATTTGTGCCAACATTGTACCAGTATTCCTTGTATACCATTCACCTTTGTGGGTTCCAGGACTTATATCTGGGAGGTATTGGTGATTATCTTTCTCCTTAGGTAGTATGAAAAGTATCCTTCAGCATCATGAATGCAGGTCAGTAGTGGTAAAGCTTCTAGCTAGGATAGTTAGGAACCAGCTCAACAACATTGGACAGTGTCATAAGCAATAGAACCATTCAGGTGTGGGATAGCATTCAATAACTTTGGTACTATTTTGTGATCTTTGCTCATTCCATGTGACCTCTTTGTCTAATGACTCAGTAAAATGTAACCCATTCTTATCACATTAGGCTCTACTTGGTGGCACAGAATGTCTATTTGGGACATTGTCTCCTGCATTATATGGTGGCTCCATTTAGATTCCTTTCACATGTGTATGTATTTTAGGGAGCTTCCGCAGTAGCAGGTGTCATAGGCTTTTCAAAAGGACTTTAGTGTCAGTTATCTTTCCTCATAAACCCCCTTACCCTTTTATCCCATCCCCTTGCCATTTGATCCTGCAATTCTAGGTTCCCTTTAACTCTGCACATGATCCATCTTCTATTTCTCCTTCCTTGGGAGCTCTTCTCCTCCTCCCTGGTCCTGTCTTTTGTGGGTATTCAGTTTGTAGCACAGAGATTGGAAGCTTAAAAGTTAATATCCAATATAAGAGAAAATGTATAATATTTGTCTTTTGTGGTCTGGGTTACCTCACCAAGGAATACTTTCTCTGGCTTGATCCATTTTCCTGAACATTTTTTAGTTTTGTTTTCTTTTCTAAAGATATACATAATATTCCATTGTGTATAGGTACTGTATTTTCTTTATCCATTTCTCCATTGTTTTTTTTTTTGTTTGTTTGTTTTTCTGATTGCTGGCTCTTATGAATAGAGGAGCAATGAACCTGGATAAGAAAATATGTCCGTACAAGGATGTACAGACTTTTGGGTATATGTCTAAGACTGGTATATTTGTACCTAGAGGATGATTAATTCCAGCTTCTGGAGGAACCACCACAATGACTTCTATGATTGTTGTTTCTGTTTACACTCCCATCAGCATTAAATACACATTCCCCTTTCTTCACATCATCTCCATCACATGGTATCATTTGTTTAATTGATCTTGCTCAATCTGATTGAGGCAAAGTCAAATTTCAGATTCTTTTAATTTTCATTTTCAGGATTGCTAAAAGACAGAAAACGATACCTTGGAGACAAGGCCTTCTAGACCCAGCAGGAATGCTGCACATACCAGCTCCTGACTGTGTCAGTACTCACAAGAGCCTGCACATGTTTAAGCCAGATAGTTTCCCAATGCTGAGAAGAAAAGTGGACACAAGCTCACATCCACAAAACAGAAGCTATCTCCAATTGTTAACTGCTTGTGAAGAAAAATGTACTGTTCTCTAATAAACTATCACTAGTTATACAGACCACACTTGAGGATAGCCCCATCACAGCAGTAAATTTCAAATATGAAAATATGAAACCAACTCATTGGTACTTTTACATGATTTTTGTCTCATAGTTCTTTTTCTGGACTTATAATAATTTTCAAGTTATTTTTACTGTTTATTGGCATTTATAATATTGTGTTTTATGAGACCTTTTTGTATCTTTTGGAATGTATGTGTTTCTGGTGTTTTTTTTTTTTCTTTTTGTTCATTTCATCCTATACTGGTTCATTTGTGATTATTGTATTCTGTTTATTAGAGGCCTGTTTGTTTTGTAATGACAGATAAACAAGTTTGTGGATTTGGGTGGGTGAGGGTGTAGGAAGGATCTGGCAGGTGTTCATCATGGTGGAGATGAACTGTCATCAGAATATACTGTATGAACATTCTGTTCAATTAAAAATAGGGCCATTTTTAAAAAGAAGAAGCAAATAAGCAGCTCAATGAAATCAAGGACAAAGAAAGAAATTAAAGAGAGTAAATGTCTGAACTATGTCCCCACCCCACCCCCAAAAAAAAAACAGACAGAAATGACAATAACTATCTGAGACTTGAGAACATAGTTATATTAGGACATAGAAATCCTGAAGGGGACTCCAGATAATGAGGATGGGGCTGAAGACACCAAAACACACACAGAAAACTCTCGGGAAATACTTACAAACAGAATGAATTAAGCAGAAGTTAGAAATCAAGTCCTGAAGCTAAAATAAAAGACCTAGTCCAAATAAGACAAAATATGAAAGATTAAAAACAAAAACTGCACATGGGGAAGGAGCACATAGGAAATATGGGACACAGGGAAGAAACTAAGCCTTCACATTACAGGTCTAAGGGAGGGAGAAGATTCTCAATTAACAGCATAGACAGTGTCTTTACCAAAATCACAGGGAAAACTTCTACAAACTAATAATGGCACATCCATAGAGACAAGGGAAGTACACAGACACCAACTGGACAGAACCAGAAAAGGATACATGCCATATCATGATTAAAGCACTAAGTTACAGAACCAAGACAGTGATTTGAGTCTTGCAAGAAAAGAAATTCAAGTAACATATAAAGAAAAACACATCAGAACAACAGCAGGGTCTGGCAAAGGTATAGCGTAGTCTGGTGGTGTTCTCTGGAGAACTCTGCTCAGTCTACCTCCAGCGTCCAGGGTCCGGGAACCAAGCGCGAAACCTCTTCCCCATCCTTGGTCTTCCACTTCCTCCTCCACCCCGCCTTGTGGGTGTGACCATTACTGAAGCCTCAATGGGGCTTGGAACTTCCAGGCCAATGCTGGGATGGCTATCCACTACATCTCCCCCTTTTGTCTAAATAAGAAAGTTCTAACCTAATACAAGACTATATAAAGAGATGGTTATCAAATATTGTCCAGGAGTAATGAGGGATAATGACCTAGATAAGTTGGAATTACAATAAGTGCAAACAATATCAAGCAAAAAACACATAGTAAAATCCAGGGAAGTCTAGGGCATGGGTAGATGGCGTGTTACAAAGATCATTCCAAAAGGTGTCCTATCCTAAAGAACCTGAGTCTAATACTTAATATATCCTATCTAAGATATTATAGATGTATATATACTAAGTTGTAACTATAACTGCTAATCTCCAACCTCATCAAAGACCTGAGAAGGAATATAATAATACCTGAGAAATGGGAGAAGGACGCAAGCAACTTTCGGGAGTCTTGCAAGAGTAGACAGAGACAGCTAGCAGCCTGGACAGTCACCTAATGTTTCTCAGCATCGTTGGTGCATTCAAATTGGCTACAGGCCTAGAGTATCTCATAGACCATTTTCAGAAGCAGGAATTCTGAAAGACCATCTTACCCTGTCATGGCAAAGTATAGTGGTCGCTTTCCTTGTGTCCCGCTTGTCCAGAAAGGACAGCATGTGTACTGTCAGCAGTTGAGGCAAGGGCAGTTCTTTGCCCAGTAGGCCATTTTGTGCCAAGAAGACAAACTTCCAAATGGAAATGTCTTAGAAGCCCAACATTCTCTCAGGATCAAATTGGTGCTGCCAGGAGCAATTATGTCTCACGTCAACAGAATTCTAAGTTATTTAAATGCCATGTTCTCTAGGCCCATGAAGTGTTTGAAGATTACCTGTCCATCTGACCTATGTATTTATAAATCTGGATAACCTAACTAACATAATTATAGAGATGACAAGCATAGGTGACAATAACTATTTAAGTCTTATCTACCTAAACAACCTAAGGACTAAGCTTCCTATAAATAAGGCAAACAGTCTGTAAGCAAATGCACAGTAAAAGGACAATGATTTTAAATTGTGACAATACACAAAATATCTTTAACAGAGGTAGGATTGTATAGTGCAATATGCAATATGATAATAATCCTAAATATATATCAGTATACAGAATATCTTAAACAGAAGTAGAACATACATACAGTATGGCAGATATAAATTCACATTTGTATCAACATACAAATATTTCACATAAGAATAAAAATATGTGTACAATATAACAAACATAGTTCTGTATTTGTATCAATATACAAATTATCTTAAATAGGAATGTAAAAAGTTTATATTTGTGTCTACATATAAGAATTCATAACAGTTCAAAGGCTGCTATATTACTAAATTTGTTTACTAATGTATATGTTAGTCTACCATAATATCTTATACCTATCCATTCCATTTCTTCTTTTCCTTTTTTTTTTTTTGAGACATATTTTCTTTCCTTAAGGAGAGTACTGAGTTTAACAGTTTCTTCTACCCTCAACCCTAGAACCATTATCCATAACCCTGAGAAATATGAAACCTTAGGGAGAAGGGGCGTCGTTTTCTTAGAATTGCTTCCTGCTGTTTAAGGAGCGATGGTATCTCTGTTGGGTATTGTGAGAAAGCTCAGATAATTAAATCTCAGTTAGACTAACTGTAGATTCTGCAGCAACTCTCAGAGTAATGGGTATGATTGTCTGAAATTTTGGCAAGAAGTGTAGTATGATGATGATTACCATTGCACCATTCTGGATTGGGTAGAGTTGTTGTTGTTGGGGCCCCATCTTCCTTCTGGAGACTTCAGAGATTGCTATTGGAAAAAACTTATTTTTTATCAGAATGGAAGGTTTGGATTTAAAGAAGTCATGGCATGTAAGAAAGGATTCCAAGAAATCAAGAGTAAGCATGGAGAGAATTAGAATCTTGAAGATAATGGTCCCTTATAATTGGTTTCCTTCTGTCTCACACCAGAGGGCTCTTCTGATATGGGACTGAAGAATCTCTCAACTTTTTCTCAATATGCTTGGGTTTAGAGAAGGAGTGAGCCAATTCCATCTCCAAAGCCAGCTTGGTTTATAATTAAATTGGAACCACAACTATTCTAGATTGATAGAGATATAGATGATAGACAGTGATATCTTACCCTGTGTAGATTGGTACCAATAGATTCTTTCTTTCTGCTGTAAACATCCGGATATCCAAGGTCTTATGATTTCTGGAAGATGGGTATTTTCATTATCCTGGAAAGACAAAAACAGAACCCTACCCCAATATTTGATTGTTAAATTTTTCGTACAACCTGAAGAGATGTCACATTGGTGGATGATCTTTTACTTCTCCTCATCAAGGAGTTTCTCCTGTTTGAATTGAATTTTTATTAATTTTGTTGGTATCCATAGCTTTTCTTCTCCTGTGGAAACAAAAGCAAAACCCCTTCCCCAACGTAGGACATATCCAGGTTTCCATTCTGAGGTCAACACATCTTTGAAATAAACCGGTTGGTTTAGCTCAGGAGTTTTGTCTGTCGTCCAATGTCTCTCCGCAGCTGTTGTTCCTTTCTCATCAGCATTGAGAAAATTCAAGGTTTATAAAGCGCTATGCAATCTATTTCTAGGAGTCATTGTTACCTGTTGCTGTTTATTTAGCATATCCTTTAAAGTTTGATTGGATCTTTCTATGACTGCTTGGCCTGTGGGATTGTGTGGTATACCTGTAACATGCTTTATATTGTAATAAGCAAAGAACTGTCTCATTTTATTGGAGACATATGCTGGGGTATTATCTGTCTTAATTTGTACAGGTATTCCCATGATGGCCATAACTTCTAATACGGGTGAAATCACAGAATCAACCTTTTCAGAACTCATAGGAGTTGCCCACTGAAATCCTGAATAGGTGTCAATGGTATGGTGTACATACTTTAATCTTCCAAATTCTGCAAAATGAAACACATCCATCTGCCAAATTTCATTTCTTTGTATACCTTTTGGATTGCTCCCTGCAGGCAATGGAGTTTGGTTATAGAAGGAACAAGTAGGACATTATTTCACAATATCCTTAGCTTGTTGCCAAGTAATGGAGAAATCCTTCTTCAAACCTTTGCTATTTACATGGTGTTTCTTGTGAAATTCTGAGGCTTCTAGCACATTACCTATTAGTAACTGATCAACCTCATCATTACCTTGTGCTAGAGGTCCTGGCAGACCTGTATGGGATCTGATATGTGTTTTATATATATATATATATATAGGATGTTCCCTTTTTTTCTGATGATTTCCTGTAATTGTATGAACAATGAAGTTAATTCTGTATTATCAGGAATAAATTCAGCAGTTTCAATGTGTAAAACAACTCTCTTGCATTTTGAGAGTCAGTGACTATATTGAGGGGTTCTGTGAAGTCCATCAGTACCATAAGAATGGCATACAGTTCTGCCTTTTGTACAGAGCTGTATGGACTTTGTACCACTTTACTTAAGTCTCCTGATTTGTATCCTGCTTTCCCTGATTTATTTGCATCAGTATAGACTGTGAGGACTCCAGAAATTGGCTTGTGTCGTACAATGTGAGGAAGGACCCACTCAGTCTTCTTTATGAATTCTATCCTCTTGCTTTTGGGATAATGGTTGTTAATCTCTCCCAAAAAGTTACTGCAGGCTTTCTGCCAGTATTCATTATCTTTCCATAGTGATGAAATTTCCTCAAGTTAAAGGTACTACAATTTCTTCTGGGTCTATTCCTGTCAACTGACGAAGTCTTAATTTACCTTTTTGAATCAAATCAGAGATCTTTTCTATATGTCTTTAATTTCTTTTTTGGTTTACATGGTAGGAATATCCATTCCAATATAATATCTTCCCTCTGCATCAAAATACCTGTTGGGAAATGTCTGGAGGGGAATATGACAAGAATGCATTTAAGTTCTGGATCCACATGATCCACATGTGCTTCTCAAATTGTCTTTTCTACTAGAGCCAATTCCTTCTCAGTTTCGGCTGATAATTCTCTAGGACTATTTAATTCTTTCTCCCCTTCTAGAGTATTAGCCAAATTTTGTAGTCCATCCTTTGGGTATTCCAATGATACCCAGTAAGTTGGAAATGCTTCCTAACAACTTTTGAAAATCATTAAGAGTCTTCAATCAGTCTCTTCTCAGTTGTACCTTTTGGGGTCTAATTTTTTGTAACTCTATCTTATATCCTAAGTAATTAATAGAATCTCCTCTTTGTATGTTTTCAGGATCACTTTGCAGTCCCCAGCGAGGCAAAACTTTTTTTACTTCTTCAAACATGCTTTCTAATGTGTCTAACTTTGGATCAGCCAATAGGATATCATCCATATAGTGATAAATTATGGATTGTGGAAACTTTACATGAATTATCTCCAATGGTTTTTGCACAAAGTATTGGCATAAGGTAGGGCTGTTTAACATTCCCTGTGGGAGAACCTTCCATTGATATTGCTTGACTGGCTGAGAATTGTTATAATTAGGAACTGTGAAGGCAAATTTTTCTCTATCATTTTCTTGTAATGGTATGGTAAAGAAACAGTCTTTTAAGTCAATAATTATTATAGGCCATTCTTTGGGTAGCAGAGGGGGCAAGGGCATCCCAGTCTGTAGGGAGCCCATTGGCTGAATTACTCTATTAATAGCTCTCAGATCTGTCAGCATTCTCCAATTACCAGACTTTTTTTAAATAACAAATACAGGAGAATTCCAAGAGCTGGTAGATTCTTCAATGTGTTGAGCATTTAACTGCTCTTGAACCAGCTGTTCTAAAGCTTGTAGCTTCTCTTTTGTCAAAGGCCACTGTCCAACCCAGACAGGTTTATTAGTTAGCCATTTTAAAGGTAAGGCAGTTGGTACTTCTGAGAGTTCAACAGCAGTTGTGCTCTGTTTGTGTACAGCCTGAATGGTTGGTGACTGATTTTTATAGCATGTTATGATATTATTCCTAGAAACATGCATTGGCCTGTATTCCTTTTCTGAGAGTGTAGGAATTTTAATCTGGGTATTCCACTGTTGTAACAGATCTCGACCCTATAGATTTACTGCTACATTTGCTACATATGGCTTCAGGCTTCCTCTCTGTCCTTCTGGCCCTATGCATTCAACCCATCTCAAACTCTGTTTTATCTGAGATAGGGTGCCAATTCCTACAAGTTGGAGATCTACTTCTTGAAGAGGCCAATTAGGATGCCATGATTTTGGTGTAATTATAGTCACATCCGCACCTGTGGCTACCAGGCCCTCCAGAACCAAGCCATTAAATCGAATTCTAAGCTTTGGACTTTGTTCATTTATGGAAGTCTGCCAAAATATTTCTTTTATTGTGTTTTTTGTAAACTGTGATTCATCTATCAGAGCTGTTTTATCATCCATTGAAGTATTGTTTTTTACATTAGGCATTAGTTTATTCCGTTGTCCCGGAGAGGAATGTCTTCCACAGTGGCTGGGAATGTTCTTACCACATTTGATTTGGGGGCCTGCAAGAGGCCTCCTGAGGTGTTTCCCACCAGTAAAGGGTTGCCTCATATATCTATTTTTGATCTGCACTCACTGGTCCATTGTCGGCCTTTGCCACATCTTCTACATAATCCAGGAGATGGTTGGGGTCTCCTGTTTAGGCTATTCCTAGAAGGAGCATTACTTCTAGGATCACCCCATGTACAGTTTTTACTTATATAACCTGGTGTACCACATTTAAAACATTTGGTACCACGGGGCCTTCTTTCACCTCTGGGATTTGTCTCTCCTGTAAATCCTGGTTAGCAGATTCCAGAGAGAGAATCTTTTTATGTAAGTCCTGGTCAGCAGATTCCATAGAAAGAATCTTTTTCTGTAAGCCTTCATTGCTAACTTTTAAAGCCTGTAAATCCTGGTTGGCAGATTCCAGAAAGAGAATCTTTTTCTGTAAGCCTTCATTGCTATCTTTGAAAGCCTGTATCAGTCCCAATATTGACTCATCTTTTTTCTTATTATTAAACCAGTGTTTGAACACTATGTGAATTATTACAATGAATGTCAAAATGGTACAGGCCAGATATGTCTTAGGGAGGTCGTATATTTCCAGGAAAATATCATTCATCATACAGGCAAAAAGGTTTTTAAATTCTTGTGAGGTAATGTTGTCAGCCATATTACAAGAATTACTCAAAATTTGTTAGTTAGTTTTAAGGTGTAAAATTATCAAGTACTTTTACTTGAAAGAAGCTTACCTTTCCGTGGTTTGGGGAGTGCAGTAGCACTTTTCAGCCAGCAGGAGACGTTGGTATAGCTCCAAAGCAAGGCCTGCTGGCGACCTTGGCTGGTGGCAGCTGAAGGCAGGAGCCAAGATGGCAGGGAGCCGGCACTCAGGGAGGAGTGGTAAAGCCTCAATCACAGCAGTTTTCGCTGGTCTGGGAGCTAAGCTAGGGAACTGAGACCAGATTAGCTGCTCCCTTTTTCAGGAATGGAACTGCATAGCCATCCCCTGGTTAAATGGAACTTTGCAGGCCAGTTTAGGTACCTGCCAGCCAGGGAGGAGGCTGAGGGAGGGAGCTGTCTAGGCCTTTGGAATTTGCCCCACGTGAGCGCCAGATATTGGTGTAATTATTAAGGCCACTCCACGTAGTTAAAAGGGAGATTTCTTTTGTGGGGTAACTTACAAATGAAGGAATAGGTTGTAGGGTCTGGCAAAGGTATGGCGCAGTCTGGCGGTGTACTCTGGAGAACTCTGCTCGGTCTACCTCCTGCGTCCAGTGTCCCATAAACAAGAGAGAGAGCCTTCCTCTCGATCTTGGGTCTTCCTCTTCCTCCTCTGTCCCGCCTTGTGGTCGTTACCATTACTGAAGCCTCAATGGGGGTTGGAACTTCCAGGCCAATGCTGGGATGGCTATCCACTACAGACCATTATTATCTTAACAAAGTTTAAAATATATCTTGTAAATTTTGATATAAAATTCATACTTTAAGAAAAGTTTAAAGAATTAGAAGAGAATCAAAGAATTGAGATTAGTAATAGAATAGTCCCTTAATTAATTTGATTTTTCTTCTGTCCCGTGTCAGAAGATGACTCTTTCTTCTGGTATGACACAGGGAGTTTGCATTTTCCTTTTAACAACATGCTTGAGTTTAAAGAAGGAGGGAGCCATTCTCCAACTCCAAAATCAGCTTTAAATTTTAATTGAACTGGGACTACAAGAAGACCAATAGTGTTCATTTTTTAGAGAAGAGCAGAAACAAACATTTAGGAAGATTTATGAAATTTTGGAGATGATATACCAATATGCCATTTTACTGTTTCCTGGCATAGATGATTTGTCCCTTTTCTTCAGTTGTCTCATTTGTCCAGTGTTCTTCAGATTCCTCAGCCTTTATTCTCCTAAGAGACAAATACAAAAACCCTTCCCCAAGACTAATTTGAGGATGTTCCCTTTTGGCAAGTTATATCTGATTAAATGAAAAGGCATGTATTAATGATATAAGTTAGTTTAAATTGGATGGTAATGTCGGTTGATGAACTATCATCTCCACTAATTAAGAGGCCTCTTGTTCAAATCGAACCTTTATCAATTTTGTTGGCACCCACAGCTTATCTTCTCCTGCAGAAACAAAAGCAAAACCTCGTCCCCAATGTAACACATACCCTGGTTTCCATTCTGAGGTCAGCACATCCTTGAAGTATATAGGCTGATTTAATTCTGTAGTATTTTTCTATTATCCAATGTCTCTCTGCAGCTGTTGTTCCTTTCTCATTAGCATTGAGAAAATTCAAAGTTAATAGAGCATTGTGCAGTCTATTTCTGGGGGTTTTTGTTATCCCTTTCTGTTTATTTATCATGTCCTTTAGAGTTCTGTTGGATCTTTCTATAACTGCTTGGCCTGTAGGATTATGTAGTATACCTGTAATATGCTTTGTATTATAATAAGCAGAAAACTGTTTTATTTTAATAGAGACATATGCTGGAGCATTGTCAGTTTAATTTGTGCAGGTATACCCATGATGGCCATAACTTCTAGCAAATGAGTGATTACAGAATCAGCTTTTTCAGAACACAAAGCAGTCGCCCATTGAGATCCTGAATAGGTATCAATAGTATGGTGTACATATTTCAATTTTCCAAATTCCGCAAAGTGAAACACGTTCATCTGCCAGATTTTATTCTTCTGAGTACCCTTTGGGTTACATCCTGCTGGTAATGGCATTTGATTGTAGACGGAACACATAGGACATTTCTTTACAATTTCCTTGGCTTGCTGCCAGGTTATGGAAAAATCCTTCTTTAAACCTTTACTATTGACATGGCATTTTTTTATTAAATTCTGAGGCTACCAGCACATTTCCTATCAATAATTTATCAATCTCATCATTACCTTGTGCTCGAGGACCTGGCAGACCAGTATGGGATCAGATGTGAGTTATATATAAAGGATGACACCTTTCCCTGATTGTATCTTGTAATTGAATAAATAGTGAAGTTAATTCTGAAGCATCAGGGATAAATTCTGCAGTCTCAATATGTAATACCATTCTTTCAGCATACTGAGAGTCAGTAAATATGTTGAGAGGTTCTAAAAAATCCATTAACACCAACAGAATAGCATACAATTCTGATTTTTGAACTGAATTATAAGGACTTTGAACCACTTTACTTAAATTTTCTGATTTGTAACCTGCCTTTCCTTGTTTGTTGGCATCTGTATAAAATGTCCAAACTCCAGATATGGGTTTTTCATGTACAATTCGAGGCAAGATCCAATCAGCTCTCCTTATAAGATCAATTCTATTGCTTTTGGGATATTTTCTGTTAATTTCTTCCAAAAAAATACTGCAAGCTCTTTGCCAAGGTTCACTTTCTGTCCATAATTTTTCAATGTCCTCTTTAGTTAAAGGTACAACAATTTCTGCTGGGTCTATTCCTGCTAATTGACGAAGTCTCAATTTTCCTTTCAAAATTAAGTCAGAGATTTTTTTCCACATAAGTTTTTAATTTTTTTTATTTGGTTTCTTTGGTAAAAATATCCATTCCAATATAATATCTTCTCTCTGCATTAATATTCCTCTAGGGGAATGGCAAGAAGGTAAAATAACCAAAATGCAATCCAGCTTTGGATCAATACGATACACATGTCCTTCATGTACTTTCTTTTCTACCAAGGCCAATTCTTTCTCAGCTTCAGGTGATAATTCTCTTGGACTATTTAAGTCCTTGTCACCTTCTAAGGTTTTGAACAAATAATTCAGCTCATCATTTTTTACCCCAACAATAGTTCGTAGATGAGAAATGGCTCCAAATAATCTTTGAAAGTCATTAAGAGTCTGTAGTCGATCTCTCCTAATTTGCACCTTTTGAGGTCTAATTTTTTGTAGCTCTATTTTATATCCTAAATAATTAATAGAACCTCCTCTTTGTCTCTTTTCAGGAGCGATTGGTAATCCCTAGTAAGGCAATACTTTCTTTAGTTCTTCAAACATTCTTTCTAAAGTATCTGCATTTGAGTCAGCTAGTAAAATACCATCCATATAATGATAAATTATAGATTTAGGAAATTTTTTACGTATCATTTCCAAGGACTGTTGTACAAAATATTGGCACAGGGTTGGACTATTCAACATTCACTGTGGGAGGACTCTCCATTGAAATCTTTTAACCAGTTGAGAATTATTGTAAGTAGGCACCGTGAAAGCAAATCTTTCTCTGTCTTTTTCTTGAAAGGGCATTGAAAAGAAACATTCTTTTAAATTGATAACTATGAGAAGCCATCCTTTAGGTAACAGAGTAGGCAAAGGAATTCCAGATTGTAGAGAACCCATTGGCTAAATTACTTTGTTAATTGCTCTAAGGTCTGTTACCATTCTCCATTTACCAGATTTCTTTTTAATAACAAATACAGGAGAATTCCAAGGGCTGGTTAATTCTTCAATATGCTGAGCATTTAACTGTTCTTCTACCAGCTTTTCTAAAGCCTGGAGTTTCTCTGTTGTTAAAGGCCACTGATGAATCCATACAGGCTTGTCTGTTAACCATTTTAAAGGTAGAGCTGTTGGTGTCTTTGGAAGATCATCAGTTTTTGTGTCCTGTTCTTGTATAATATGGATGGCTGTTGACCACTCATTATAATAATACCTTCTAATAATTCTCTCAGAAACATGTGCTAGTTTATGATTTATTTCTGAGGTTGGAGGGATGTTAATCTGAGTATTCCATTGTTGTAACAGGTCTCAACCCCACAGGTTCATAGCTATATTAGCCACATATGGTTTTAATTTACCTCTTTGTCCTTCTGGGCCTATACATTGGAGCCATCTTGCATTCTGTTTCATTTGAGATAATATTCCAATTCCTAACAGTTGAACATTTACCTCCTGAAGAGGCCAAGATGGATGCCAAAATTCTGGTGCTATTATGGTCACGTCAGCACCTGTGTCTACCAGACCAGACAACAAAACACCATTTATTTTTATTGTTAATTTTGGTCTTCATTTATAGAAGTTTGCCAGAAAATTGTCTTTATGGTTTCTCCTGAATTTTCTGTTTTCTCTGTCTCAGTTGTTCTATTACTCTGAGTAGCCTGGTTTATTCCAATAGGCATTTGGTTATTTAACTGCTCTGAGTAGGGGGTCTCCTCTATGATTGCAGGAAAGGTCTGAACTTGATTCACTGTAGGGGCCTGCCTGAGGCCCCTCTGGGAGTTTCCCAAAGACTGAGGCAAAGTATTACCTTGTCTGTCCCTTGTTGATCTACATTCATTCATCCAGTGTCTTCCCTTACCACACCTTCTACATACTCCAGAAGGAAGGGGCATTCTGTTGCTATTTTCCTTGAAGAAACATTGTTTCTAGAAGTGCCCTGTTTACAGTCCCTTTTCAAATGTCCTTGCTTTCTACATCCAAAACATCTGACATTCCTCAAACCTCTTGAAATTGCTTCTCCACCCACATATTATCATGATCATGAGCCTCCACATTAACTGTGTCTCTAATCCAATCTTCCAAGGGTGAAGATCTTGCCTTTAACAGACTGATTATTCTCTTGCATGCTGCATTTGGGTTCTCAAAAGCCAAAGAGTCAATTATTATCTGGCTAGCTTCTGAATTTGGGACCATTCTCTTTACTGCTGAAGTCAGTCTTTGTAAGAAATCTGTGAAAGATTCTTTTGGGCCCTGTATAACCTTTGTAAATGACTCAATTTTCTTTCCTGGTTCCTCAACTCTATCCCATGCATTCAAGGTTGCCATTCGACATAGAATTAGAGATTGGATATCATATAAACATTGTGTTTGTATTGCAGCATATTGGCCTTCTCCAACAAGCTGATCCTGGAAGACTTGCATACCTTTATTCCTACTTTGTTTTGCTATGTTTTTAGCTTCCTCTTTGAACCACATTTGCCACTGGAGCTGTTATCTGGGTTCGAGAACAGCCTGTGCCAGCTCCTGCCAGTCCTGTGGTATAATCCTATTATAAGTTGACCAGGAGTTTAACATTTGCCTTATATATGGAGAATGCATGGCATAAGATACTATTGCCTCCTTAAACCTTTGAAAGTCTAACATTTCAACTAGAATCCAAATATTTTGTGTATTCACTTGACCAGGTTTTATGGTTACTGGATAAATTAAGGGTGATTGTGTGAAAACAGGCTTTCTTTCTGTAACCTTATAATCCAATCCTGAAACAACTTCCCTGTTAATTTCTTCTGTCTGAATCCGAATTTCTCTATAATTCATTTCAACAGGTTTAACAAGTTTTTCTAAAATTTTTATCCTGGCACTTAAATTGACTATATTTTTAAATTGTATAATAAGAATAAGAAGAATAATAATGTACATATTTCGATCAAAATTAATCTTCTCATATAGTTGTTCCATTATCAGACTGCCTAAAATTTCAAACAAAGCCCAATTTGCTTCCAATGTACACCTAAAACCATTTTTTTAATGTAGAAAAAAATCTCTTTTAAATAGTTTCCTTTAAAATATCTGATATAATTGATTTACCAATTCTGTATAGAACAGTAGAAATCCGAAGGAATTGGAACACAGCCAGCTACCCTGCATCTGAGGTGGGAATCGAGAGAGAGAGAGAGAGAGAGAGAGAGAGAGAGTAGCCATGTTCCGGCTAAAAGCTTGAATCCAACCACATGTTCTGGCTTGACTAAGTGGAGCCTGGGTTCTGGCTTCCTTAAGCTCCAACCGACCACGTGTGCTGGCGTTTCTGCCAAAAGCAGCCTATCTGCAGTTGCGTGTAGCTACTGCAATTAGCAGTAGCACAGGCCTGAGTTGTTCATAGCACCGGCTTTTTAAGCAAGTAACTCCTAACCACCTGTAGCTAAGGTAGGTTGGACCTGAGTCCTAAGCAGAGCTAGGCCCAGGTTAGGCCCGAGCTGGGCCCGAGCTAAGGAGCCGGGCCTGCTCAGGCGGGAAGCTGGACCCACTGCCAAGGCAAGAGGTTTTTTAATGAATTCTTCTCATCATGTTGGGTGCCAAATGCAGATGTAACCATCTTGTTAAATAAGAAACATGGCCAATTGCAGTTAAAAACCACAAGATCAGAGCAAGAGCTGAAAACATTACCCTTCACTGCTTCTGCTGTCTTTCCTCTCTGCAAGAGACCTACTTCTGTGTGTATTTTCTTTTTATAGACTTTCTGTTCTGCTTTCTCATTGGTTGTAAACACAGCCACATGACCTCCTCATCACTGCATGTCTGTACAGACCTCCAGGTCTTCTATGGTTGGTATTGAGATTAAAGGCATGTGTTGCCATGCTGGCTGTATCCTTGAACACACAGAGATCTGCCTAGCTCTGCCTCCCAAGTGCTGGGATTAAAGGTGTGTACCACCACCACCCAGCTTCTGGTATGCCTTGCTCTGACCCCAAGGCAACTTTATTAATATACAAATAAAATCACATTTTACAAAAATAGTATCACCACAGGACACCTTGAAGAAAGGGCTTCTCCTAGAAACTGCAACTCTGTGTCTTTTCTTACAATGGTAGTATATTAAAAGAGGAGAGATGTATTTATATTTTAAGACTGACAACTGCTTAACATTAGTGTTTAATTGCACTCATGAAACTAGATATATAAAGCAATTTATCAATATCCTTGGGAATAAAATATGAGTCAAGGTGAATGAAAAGTGTACAAATTCAGAAATACTTTACCGATGGTTGCTTGATTTGTTGGTCCCCTGAGATGACAGTAAGGACATACAAGAAAATGTGTGGGCTAGCACAAGGGAAGAAATTATCTCTAACTGATTTATAGAGGACAGACTTGCAAAATGCACATACAGAGCTAAGCACCCTATGGCACCTCTTCCTTCCCTCCTCTGTCCCTCTTGTTTGTGAACAATCTTATATGATTTTTGGTCAGCAGCATCAAAGCCCTATATGCACATCAGACTTCACATGACATTTGATCACTGCTATCTCCCTGTCCCTCAAAACCATCTTATGAAGGCAGAGTAGACTCACTGTGCTTCAGCATGAGCTCATCTGACTAAGGACATTTGCACTACTACTTATGATCTTATAATGAGATTACATACAGTGGTACTCAGATTTATCACATCAACAGACCTTTAGGGGGAATGTGTTAACCTAATGTCAGAGGAGTAATAATTTCATATATACGTACTTTTTCATAGCTTTTAAAAACTTAAATAAATTTACATTGTCTTCAAATGTAAGATAATATACCAATAGTAAGAAAATATGACTGGACTTTACTTCCCTTTGATCTAAGTTGTTGAAAATTATGGAGAATACTTCTCTCCGGAGACCTATTGACTCTAGTCTTACAAGCAAATACAACTAATTGAGGAATAAAATATTTGAATTCTGTACTTTTAAAGTCTCTATCATAATAGTTGACAGAAATCTCCACTTTTATGACTCTAACTAGGACACAAATGAGTCAGATGCTTCCATTCACCTTCTTGTCTGTGGACATCAGGATGGCAACAGTGCCTGGTCATGGGACCCACTCCACAGGACAGGGCTTACACCCAGGCTCAGACAAATGAATGTTCATGTCTTGTTTCTCCATGTGTGTCTCGCTGTGCTGAGCACCACTGTGGTATTCATGCAGTAGCCTTTAGCACTGTCCTCAGACTTGTAACCCTGGAGCCCAGGACAAGCTTATGTTTAAGGTGAAAAGGACAGGAGACTGTGAGTGTCTGCTGTTGTTGGATGAATCAGAGCCAAGAGGCTTGACCAGGCAGCTTCTGGAACCAGTGTGTAAAGAGGATCAGTAACTGCTGGAGAGTGTCATTCCCCAGCTTCACCTCAGCTAGGGTAGGAGAGCCTGAGATGAAATAGCTGTTAGGAACGAGTCAAGAAATGAGAGGGGTGACCATTCCAAAGGCAGGCCTCTTTAGTCTCTATGACACCTGACAGAGATGGAGGAAAGAGGCAGGCACCCATGACAGGCTCTAAATCTCCAGAGACCTGAGGACCCACAGGGCTGCTGGACTCTGGTGCTCTCGGGGTAGTGGGGAAACAGTGATTTGGTGCAATAGGAGACTTTTTCTATCACCATTACTCTACGTTACATCTCTTTAGCCCATTGGACAACTCTCCTCCCAAAGCATCTTGGGTAGCTTTGAGGAAACACCTGCTGAGCTGCATCCTCTAGTCCAGGGGAGCTTTGCCCAGGAGATTGATTACATGAGAGTCAGGAGTCCTCTGAGGCTTATCCATTTCTCAGAATTACACAGTGACCCCTGCTGGACTAAGGAGTTGTATGGCTTGACAAGGGCCTGCTGTGACTTGAACTGCTTCAATAAACCTTGATTTTGCATTTTGGTGAGTTCGTGTCTCTGGAGGTCTCTTCAGGGGTCGCTCATTCCAAAACACCCAGTTGTAGCAGTGAGGCTGGGAGAAGCTTGCTCTTTCTTTGTGAGGCTAGCTTTTTAAACACTAAAAACGCAACCTTTCATGGTGTTTGTGAGGTTTGACTTGGGTGCTACTAGGATTGGTTTATTTTTATCTCTGTTCTCTTTTAATTGAGTGAGGGTATGTAACCTTTGAATTTATTGGTTGGGGGTTACAATTATTATTTGGGGGGCTGTCCAGGACAAGTCCCAGACTTTGTCCTTGAGCTGCCATGGGGGCTGGCTGGCCTAGCACGTACTGACTGTGGGGGCTGACTCAGTGGTCCAGGCGCTGTCCAGGAGCTCCCATGGACATAGAGAGGGGTCCCAGACAGTAAACACCTGGCTGAACTTTGAGCAGTCAGAGTATGTACTGCAGAAAGGGAGCTACTGCAGGGACTGTGTCTTTTGTCCATGGCCTGCCCAGAGACTGCTTGCTCAAGTCTCAGGAAACTGAAACCTTTGAGAGGAGACTGAGCGGCCTGTTATGGCATCTGCTTGGTCCTTTCACACAGCAGCCCTGCATGGGTGCTAGGAATGAACTTGAATCTAATGTAAGATCAGTATGTGCTCTTAACCACTGAACCTTCTCCCCAACCACCGTAGAATGTTAAATTTATGATACACTCCTGAAATAATATTACTTAAAATTGTTTTCAACCCATAAACTCCACAATATCAAGGAATCTATTGTATTGTGTCAATATCAATATTCCCTACACTCTGAAGCTTATTTTTATAGAGTCTAGACTACTTTAATTGACAAGTCAATCACTTTAGTTATGTCTTTTATTTAACTATAATTTTTTCTCGAACAGTTCAAGTAAGAAAGTTACAGAAACCAACCTCTATTAAACCAATTATTAGCTATGTGACCAACAATGGGCTCCTGCTGGGAAAGACTAGGAAGGCTCAGGGATGTAAAGACAAAGGCTGCAGTCACATCACACCTGCTGCAGGCTAGACAGTCTTTACAATGTAACTTCTGATCTTGTAAAACATCACACAAGGACATTTCTTTGGAGTAAACAATCTATTTTACACATCAGGATCCTTTCTAAATAGGGATTGGGGCCCCTTTTGATGTTGTAAAACACTCTGTCAAAGAAAGACAGTTGCCATCTGTTTACAGGAAGATTTATCTGCCTAGTGGAAGAGGTGCAGGGCTAGGGCACCCTTGATTTTTAAAGTTATTTCAGTCCCAATAAAAATAAAGATATATCGATGTAACTATATTTGTAACTTACACATTTTAATTGGTAGCATTTCTATGAAATTATTATTCCCAGAAAAGGAAACATTCTAATATGTAGATCTGGAAATTTGAAGATTATTTAGAAGGAGAAAGAATGATTAAGTCTTTTACCTTAACCCATCTCTACTCTTCTTATGCTATCTCTGAATGAAGTATAAAGATCCCAATGCATTCCATTCCTGTGATATCATTATGAGAGATAGTCATGATCTGGTTCCACATGAATTCTGCCTTTAGTTCATATTCATTCCTTGTCCAGAAAACAACTAGAGTGGAGGAAACTACAGTCACCAGGAAATAAATACCTTCAGTCTGCACAGGTAGGTACAGCAGGTGGCAGCCTCCATGAATGCTTTAGAAATGTCCCTGCTCTAAGAAGAATGTGCTCAGTATCCTTTGGTGGGACCCTGATCAGAGTACTACATCAGCCTCAGAGGAACAGAGTGAAATGTTTCTGGCCTAAGGATAGTGTCCTGTGGTGGCTCAAATGAGCATCCAAAGTGATGAAGATTAGGCAAATCACATCTGATCTCTGACCAATTTTCCCTTCAATCTAAGACTACAGGGATCTCATGGGGCTGATCATAACCCATAGGCCCTATACAAAAGACTGTATTTTCTCCCTAAACACACACAGAATACACATAGCAGTGGGTTCACAATCCTAGAGCCATGGACTGAGACCACCTGCCATGCCTTCCCCATAGTGATGTACTCTGAAACTTCAAGTCAAAATAAACATTTCTTTCCATAGGAGTTTCTGCCAGGAAGTTTGTTTGCAAAACATGCAACTACAGCTTTGAGATGCAGAGGAGAATTAGATATCCTAGAACTTCACTCAATTGGTGTTGAGTTCCTGACACTTGGTGTCCCTGCTATCAGTTGAAACTCACACACTTTGAATCCAGTCAAAGAGAGGGAAGAGGGAATATATGAGAAGATCTTGGGGAGGAGAGCCTGAAAAAAAAATAGCTGTTAGGAAAGAATAAAGAAATTAGAGGGATCATTCCATCAGCCTGCCTCTTTCTGTCTCCATGACACCTGACAGAGATGGAGAAAGCTTGGGAATGAGGTAGGCATCCAGGTCATTCTGTAGATTTCCAGAGATTCCCAGGACCCACAGATGCTGCTGGACTCTGGGGTTCTCAGGGTATCAGGGAAATGGTGAGTCCATGCATTGTGAAACTTGTATTAGCACTGTCACCACCTCATTCCATCTCTTTTGTCCAGGGGGTAACTCTCCTCCCAAAGGGGCTTGGGCAACTTGAGCAAATACCAGCTGTAACCTCTAGTCCAGGGAGCTTTCCTCAGGAGATCACATGTGAGTCAGGAGTCAGCCTCAAGTCTTGTCAGTTTCTCAGAATCACACAGTGCCCCTGCTGGACATGGGTAGTTCCTTCATGCTTTGTGTTAAATATATTCCACATGATTTCTAGTCTTCTGTCATAGGTTCCTTAGTTCATCATCGAAATTGCTATTAACATTAACTAAAGTTATATCTGTTTAATTTTGATCATCTTAACTTTTATTCTTTCTGAATCCTAGTTATTTTTCCCTCTTAATCAAAGTTATTTTTCTTCTTTGATAGGATTCTGTGATTTTTCAGTGAAAAACATTTACCGTATAATTAGACAATCTGATTCATCTCAGTATTAGATCTTTGTATTAGGTTTTTCTCATTCGCACTACAACATATCTGCTTCAGAATTCTCTAGAGTTCGTCATCAGCTCTAAAATAATACCTGCCTTTTGGTTCATTAATTTTTCTCAGCTACTGTTTGTTTTGTCTCTCTTGGGTAAAATGAGACACACCTTGTTTTGGAAGTTATAACTGACTGTAAAATGAATTTCAGTTTTTATTGTCAGTGAAAATTTATTTAGAGTGTTTGTCCAAAAGCCCAGCTCCAGACATGGCCAACATTGAACTTAATGAGTGACATCATCTAATGACAAGAATTCTCAGGTGTAGATTTCACTCTCATGTGGTCTGACACCCTGAGAGTATGTATTATTACAATTGATCACACCCTATGCTGTAAGAAAAGACAGGAACAAAGGACAGAAAGTCTTACTGGCCTGGAGGTGTGGACCACTAATAGAGACTGTGACTAGCATTCATAAAGACCTGTGTTTAAGACCTAGAGCTAAAAAAAAATAAAGCAGCATCACAGCCCTAGGACACCCTCTTGATGCTAGGACACCAGTTGTCTGAGTGGCTCTTAATGGCAACACAGGGCATGGATATCAACACAGACCCCTAATGGGGTTTGCCCAGGAAAATATGGTCTTTGTTAGAAGCCAGGGACAGAATGTCAACATGGCCTGAGTTGGTAGTAAAAGTCACTCAAATTGCAATGGACTCATGCTTCATGGCCCTCAAACAACAACCTTCCCTGAGGAGGCATCTAAGATCCCAGTTGAGGCTGAGCCATAAATGTAGGCATGGCCACACCACAGCTCAACTCAGTATGTAGGACACCCTGGCCACATTTGACAGTGCATGTCATTCAGGTCTATATGGCCTCATCAGTGGCAGAGCCCTAAGACACCAAACCTGCTAGAGGTGGTAGCCCAGATCCTGGGCTTCTGTGTGACCATTGGGGGTAACAGAGGCCATGGACATCAACACAGTCCCAAGTTGAAGTAGGACCACAGACACAGACATGGTCTCTGACAGCAACCTGGGCAGGGATGTCATCATGGCACTAGCTGGCATGGCAGGTCATCCAGGTCAGCATGGATTCAAGGGGTAGTATGGCATTCAATTGCCAACATGTCCTCAGGTGGTAGCCCTACGCCCAGGCATCTTCTCAACCTTCCATGGTAACCATATCCACAGACACAAACATAGACCCTGGCTATGGTAGGGCCACAGAGCCAGACGTAGTCCTTGGCCACAATTTGAGTCTGGATTTCACCAATGGCCCCAAATGGAAGTGTGTGCCACCTAGATCTGTTTGGCCCCAATGGCTGAAAAACCCTCAGACAACAACATGGCCTCAGGTATCAGCTCAGACTATGGGACTCTGCACTGTCCTCTGTGCTGACAGCAGCCATTATTATTAACACAAAGTCTGACTATTGTAGGGACATGGATCCAGACATAGCCCTCAGCAGTAGTGCAGGCACAGAAGTCACCATGGACCAGGTGGCAGTGCAGACCTCTTTGAATGGTTTGGCCTCTTTGGGTCACAGCCCTGTGACCACAACATGGTCATAGGTGGTGGCCCAGCCTTGTGGCATCCATAGGGCTATCAGTGGTAACAGAAGCCTCAGACATCAACACAGACTGCCACAGTTGCATCAGGTCTATGGAACCAAACATGGTTGCTGTGGATATTTCTCTGTATGCTGTGAATGTGTTGCTCTGATTGGTTAATAAATAAAATGCTCATTGGCCAGTAGCCAGGCAGGAAGTATAGGCAGGACAAGCACAGAAGAGAATCTGGAAACAGGAAGGCTGAGCCAGAAGATGCTGCCAGCTGCTGCCTGGAGAAGCGAGATGTAGAGATATGGGTAAGCCACAAGCCACATGGCAAGGTATAGATTCATATAAATGGGTTAATTTAAGATGTAAGATCTGGCTAGCAAGAAGCCTGATCTCTTAGGCCCTACAGTTTTAATTAATATAAGCTTCTGTGTGTTTACTTGGGTCTGAGTGGGTGCGGACCTGAGTGCAACTGGAGAAAAGTCCAGCTACAAATGTCGTCCAATGGCTAGAATTTCCACCTTAAAGCTGGGAATACTTAATAGCCAATTCTAAACACAGCCAAAACCAGGTTCCTGCTTCATGTCTCATGCGAGCAGTGAGATGCTGCAACATTTGGGCTTGAGCTACTCTATATAGAGGTTTCTGTGCAACATGGTTCATGGTGGCTATAGCTTTGCTACTAAAAATAAAAAATAAAAAAATAAAGAGGTTTCTGGGCTACATAGACCTACTGCTTCTGAGAGTTGATGATACACATGGCTTCTAAACCCAGAGATAGTGGTAAACATACCATTGCCATGTAGAGAAGCTGAAGTGGGCAAAAATGCTGCAGTTTAAAGCAATAGATTCACAATAAGACACATTCAGAATGGATAAACCTCTAAACGGCTTACAATGTATGTAAAAATGTACATACACTTGGAAGAGAGACAAAAAGAACTATATGTAGTTATATAAAGAAATACATAGTTTTAAAAAATAAGGTCTTTAAAGAGAAAGTAAAATTAATATAAAAAATAAGCCACTAGAGGATAGATATCACACAGAGAAGATGGATTGTGTTGTCTTTGGGGTTTTTAACTGCAGAATGACTTTTGATTATAAAGGCTGTGCAGTTAAACCAATATGTATATTTTAAAGGTACCTTACCTTCAAAATTTGGATGTAAGGATATGTTGATTGGGAAAGGAGGCTCTGCTTTTGTTTCCACAGAAAGCGAGAGGCTATGGATTCATTTCAGATTAAGATATTTCAGATTTGACAACCCAAGACACCCTGAAAGGTCTCTGATGACACCATGGCCCAGATGATCCAACATTCAGAATGGTTTCAAGACAACTGGTTCAGACAATACAGTGCTCTCATACATCAAGAAACAGTGTGAGAAGCTATGCCCAAATTCCCAAATATACCAACCTGGCTTTGGAGATTGAATTGGCTCACTCCTTCTCTTAACTCAAGCATATTGCTAAAGTAAAAGGTTAAGTGATTCTTGTGTCCCATAGCAGAAGAGCCCTCTGGTGTGGGACAGAGAAAAGCCAATATTTTTATTTAAAGCAGGTTGATTATAAATGCAATCTCTGTCTAAAGAAGAAAAGGGGATAGTAAAGATATAATAGGATGAAAGGGTAGATTAATGAACCTATTTTAAAGAGCAACAGCTTGTTTGAAATGTTTTACATTGCTATGGATTTTAGTTTATTGATACAAGTTTAAACTTAATTTTGTTATACTGTATATATTTCTACTCTTGTTTGAGGTATTATATTTATGTAACTCATTTAGATTTTAATGGATAATTAAAAATACAGATTAATAATTAGTCTTCTATATAGTCAAACTTTTGTCATGTTAAGTTTTCTAGGTATACATAGATTCAATTCAATAAGGTAGGTAATCTTCAAACACTTCAAAGACCTACAGAATATGGCATTTAAAATGTTTTAAAAATTTAGACTTTCTAGACAGTGAGACACGTCTGCTCCTGGCAGTACCAATTTACTTCAGAGAGGAGGATGGGCCTTGAATACACCCCATATGGAATTTATCTTCTTGGCAAAAATAGCCATTTGGGCAAGAAACTGTTCTTGCCTGGAATGCTTGACAAAATGATATATTGACTGGACATGCAGGACCCATAGGAAGGTGACCACTAAACTTTGCTGGGTGAAATGATCCTTCTGGTTCCTGCTTCATAGAAGTAACTGTCAGACATCCTACAGGACACAGAGAAAAGTGACTGAGAGACTCTAGACCTGTGGGCTGAAGACAGATGCCCCAACTTTACAGAGGAACTTTGATGACTGTCCAGGCTGCCAGCTCTCACAAGACTCCCAAAAGTTGCTTGTGTCCTTCTTCCACTTCTCAGGTAATATTATATCCTTCTGAGGTCTTTGATGTAATTGAAAAATAGATAGTTATGATTTCCTTAGTTATGATAAAAGGTAAGTTAGATACAAAACCTTAGACTCATAAATAAAGGTAGATAGGATATCTTCTTTAATTTTGCCAAATAGCAATAGTCTAGATATAATAACTATAATTCTTGCTTGATAATTGTTTTGTTATAAGTAATTTTACTATGTTAAAGGTAAAACCTTCCTTTTTGAAAAAAAAGAAAAGGAGAAGTACTATGGATATTGCTCTGTATGCTGTGAATGTGTTGCTCTGATTGGTTAATAAATAAAATGCTGATTGATTGGCCTATAGCTAGAGTTTTCTCTGTAGGTCCTACCAAGCCTGGCAGTCCAATAGCCCACTTGTAAAATAATCACTCAGATGCTTATATTATTTAAACTGCTTGGCCTAATGGCTCAGGCTTCTTGTTAACTACTCTTATATTTTAAATCAACCCATTTCTGTTCATCTATAAGTTGCCACATGGCTCATGGCTAACTGGTATCTTAACATGTTGCTTTTCATGATGGAGGCTGGCAGCATCTCTCTGCCTCAGCCTTCCACTTCCCAGAATTCTCTTATCTCCTTGTCCTACCTATACTTCTTGCCTGGCTACTGGCCAATCACTGTTTTATTTATTAACCAATCAGAGCAGCACATTTGACATACAGAATATCCCACAGCATTGGCCAGTAGCCAAGCAGGAAGTATAGGTGGTACAAGCACAGAGGAGAATTAAAGGAACAGGAAGGTTGAGTCAGGAGATGCTGCCAGCTGCCAGTAGAAGCAAGATGTAAAGATATGGGTAAGCTGTGAGCCACATGACAAGGTAAAGATTTATAGAAATGGTTTAATTAAGATGTAAGATATAGCTAGCAAGAAATCTGAGTCATTAGGCCATACAGTTTTAATTAATATAAGCCTCTATGTGTTTACTTTGGTCTGAGTGGCTGCAGGCCTGAGGGGTACTGGAGAAAACTTTAGCCTTTGGTAGAAGCCCAGGCTCAAGCATCACTATGGTCTCATCAAAAAGGACAGTCAGTTTTTCTTTGCCCTAGACTGTTCAGGTATGACTCTCTTTCCAGCATAAAAAAATTTCTGTCTCTCTCTTCCATTTTCCCACCATATACTCACTCACCATAATGGTGCTAGGCTGCTAGGTGATACCAGCTCAAGATTGCTCTCTGCCCTCCCCAGGTAAGTATACTGGAATTGAGCTATTGCTGTCCTCTGTGTGCCCAGGACTGGAGGCTCCAGAAGACTGGGTGTTGGTGTCTGTCTCCCAGGGTTAAAGTCTGCAGCAGGTCCATAGCTGCCTCTGTGACTTAATTTTCATGTTTAAAGGGATAAATAATCTATATTCATTTATGTCTGTGAAAATTTTTTTCTACCTTCATTTGGGAGGAGATTCTTACACTACATAATTTTTTTCTGTGGGGATATTTTGAAAGTGTGTTTCCCTACTGTCTTACCGTTTTGTTTTTGTTTTTTTTACTTCAGTGAAGAACACTGCTCTGATGAAGGAGGGCCTCATTTTCCATTCACCACTTATTTTTATCACTGTCATTTAACGTTTGCTACTGTGACTTTTTCTCAGCTCCAATTTATTGTCCTTTCATATGTTGACTTGTTACTTTTTACCAAGTGCAGAATTTTTTTGTTTTTGTTTTTGTTTTTGTTTTTGTTTTTTGAGACAGGGTTTCTCTGTGTAGCTTTGCACCTTTCCTGGATCTTGCTCTGTAGACCAGGCTGGCCTCAAACTCACAAAGTTCCACCTGCCTCTGCCTCCTGAGTGCTGGGATTAAAGGCGTGCGCCACCACCGCCTGGCAATTACAGATAATTTTTTGACCATTCCTTCTTCAAATACTGAGTTCAGTCCTTTACCATGGCCATGACTTTTCAAAAGTTAGCATACCCACAAATACACACACATATATAAGCTACACACTACACACACACACACACACACACACACACACACACACACACATGCACACAAGGGAAAGAAAATGATAGAGACAGAGAGACCTGAAAACCTGCACACTAAATTAGAAAACTCATTGCTGTTCTGAAAATATTTTCAACTTTTCATTATTATTGGAAGATAGATTATATGAATCCAGCATGAGACTCTAACTGCATACTTGCTAGGCTGCAAGAAGATTTCTTATAATTAACTAGTGCACTTATAATATTTTTCAAGGGAGAGAAAGAAAAAATGTGAATATAATCAAAGCAAATGTCAAAAATCTAAGAAAAAATTTTAAACAAACAACAAAATGCAGTAATTTGCACAATGGACATCTCTTAATAAATCTGTTTAAAAATATAGCCAGGCAACAGTGGTGCATACATTTAATACCAGCACTTGATAGACAGAGCCAGGTGGATCTCTGTGAGATCGAGGACAGCCTGGTCCACAGAGCAAGATCTGCTACAGGCATCAAAACTACACAGAGAAACCCTGTCTCCAAAAATTATATATATATATATATATATATATATATATATATATATATATATATATATATACTTAGGAATAAAATACTTTCTCTGATGAATCTGAAGGTCACCACATATTCTTCCTGATAGAGTCTAAGGAATGAGACTCAGCAGTTGACATCTTAGTCATGTATGCTTTGTCATTTTGCGTCATAAAACAAAATTCCTTGCAAAGGACAGGGAAGGAACTCTGCAAGTTAAATAGGAAACATGTAGCAACTGTCACAGGAGATTGAGACCATTTGACCTAGGGCCACTGATACTGAAGGAGGTTGAGTCAGTATATAGGAGGCCATGGAACCTGCAAAAGAAATGAGAAGCATGCTAAAGATATAGAATAATTCTATTTATAAGGCCATCTAAACCCCCTACCAGAACAGGACTCAGGATTCAGGGCTGGACAACAATGTCTGTAGGCTGAAACATCAGACAGTCTGGGTAGGTCACCTGTGAGGAGGGAGAGGAAGGGGAGCAAGAGGAAGAGCTAAGCCATGGTGGAGATGCCACAGAGTTCTGGATCCTGGAAGTCACAACACAACCACGCTAATCAGGCTTTTATTCTCTTTCAATCCTTTTGACTCAAGGACCCCACTGGTGCCACATTCTTAGGCCATATTCCCACAGTCTTAGGACTGAGACTGGACAACAGCAACCAAAGACCAGAACACCCCACCAACAAAGATGGGACCAGATATCTACACCAAGAAACACTTCAATCATCATAAAATCAGGTGTCAGATCCAAGCATAAAATCACAAAATGAACAACCAAAACAATGTGCTTCCTACAGATGCAGGATTACTATTGTGTTAGGGCCTAAAAGAACAGTTTAGCTGAAGCATGAGGCAAGGACTTGAAACTATGAATTGTGACTATGTCCCAAGATTCAAAAGATGATATGAATAAATGCTTTAATGAATACTATGAAAACATATGGTTGAATAAATTAATTAATAAAGACAAAAAAAGGAGACTTTAACAAAGAAATAACATTAAACTGACAAATACTGTCAAATTGAAAGGAAACTGATAGTTAGAAACTCAGGATGCTTAACAAAAACCTCAGAGGTAAGCCTCACCAATAGATGAAAAAGACATGAAAGACAGAATTGCATGTCTTAAAAATGATAGAAGAAATAAAGATCTCAGCCAAAGAAAATGTGAAATGTATGTATAACAAATAGTGTCATATACATCCAGGACATATGGGACACAAATCTGTTAATATAGAGGAAAAAGCTATCTCAAAAGACCAAAAAATACTTAAATTTTTTTCATGGACTATTATTTTACCATGTTTCCTTTCTCCCTTAACTGCTCCTATTCCTCCCCAAATAAAGCTTTTCTGACTTACTCATCTATCTGTCTGTCTGCCTGTCTGTCTGTCTATCTCTACTACTCATGAAAACCCACAAAAACAAAAAAATAAAACATCAATAATAAAAAACTGCCAAATCAAATCAGAAAGTCAGGAAAGAAAGAAAAAATAGAAACCCAGGGACTTCATTATGTGTTTGCAAAACTTTTGCTGGACAGTGGCATGCCCTGCAGTGTGGTTGCTCTATCCAGTGACACCTGTTGACAAAAATACACTTCCAGCAAGTATCATTATCTAATAACTTCTTAGTTAGGAATGGGACCCCTTGTCCACTTCAAACCCTCAGTGCTGGGACCCTGAATACCTTCAACCCACACATGCCTTGTGTGAGCTGTCACAGTCTCTGTGTCACCAAATGAGCATCAGTTTGGCTTCATCTGGAAGACACCATTTCCTAGGAGTCATTCTCCACTTCTATCTCTTGCAATCTTTCTGTGTCTTCTTCCACATAGATCCCTGAGACTTGAGTGGAAGGGTCAGGTGAGAGCATCTCATTTAGGCTGAGGATTCAGCTACTCTCTTTGTCCATGTATTATACACTGTGAGTCTCTGTGCTGACACTCATATACTGCAGGAAGAACTTTCTCTGATGAGGTTTGATCAAGGCACACACTGATCAACAGGAATTACATATGTCATTAAATTCCATTGCAGTGCTCTTTTTGCAGAATAATAATATTGAAGTTTCTATGAGTCATGTGACCTACATAGTCCCATGGCTTTTGCTGCTTCAGCAGTGTCAGGCATGGTTTCCATCTCATAAACTGACCCTTAAGTCCAACCAAAGGAGTCGCTTATTCCCATAACATTTGTGCCAACATTGTACCAGTATTCCTTGTATACCATTCACCTTTGTGGGTTCCAGGACTTATATCTGGGAGGTATTGGTGATTATCTTTCTCCTTAGGTAGTATGAAAAGTATCCTTCAGCATCATGAATGCAGGTCAGTAGTGGGTAAAGCTTCTAGCTAGGATAGTTAGGAACCAGCTCAACAACATTGGACAGTGTCATAAGCAATAGAACCATTCAAGCTTTCAATGGGATAGCATTCAATAACTTTGGCACTGTTTTGTGATCTTTGCTCATTCCATGTGACCTCTTTGTCTAATGACTCAGTAAAATGTAACCCATTCTTGGCACATTAGGCTCTACTTGGTGGCCCGGAATGTCTATTTGGGACGTTGTCTCCTGCACTACATGGTGGCTCCATTTAGATTCCTTTCACATGTGTATGTATTTTAGGAAGCTTCCGCAGTAGCAGGTGTCATAGGCTTTTTCAAAAGGACTTTAGTGTCAGTTATCTTTCCTCATAAAACCCCCTTACCCTTTTATCCCATCCCCTTGCCATTTGATCCTGCAATTCTAGGTTCCCTTTAACTCTGCACATGATCCATCTTCTATTTCTCCTTCCTTGGGAGCTCTTCTCCTCCTCCCTGGTCCTGTCTTTTGTGGGTATTCAGTTTGTAGCACAGAGATTGGAATCTTATAAGTTAATATCCAAACACAAGAGAAAATTTACATTTGTCTTTGTCATCCGGGTTACCTCACTGAGGAATATTTTTCTCTAGTTTGATTCATTTACCTAAGACATGTCTTAGTTCTGTTTTTTTAAGATGTACATAATATTCCAATGTGTAAATGTACTGTGTTTTCTTTATCCATTTATCAGATGTTCTGATATAGTGTTTTTTTCTGATTGCTGGCTGTTATGAATAGAGCAGAAATGAACCTGGATAAGAAAATTTGTACGCACTAGGATGGAAAGACTTTTGGGTATATGCCTAAGAGTGGTATATTTGCATCTAGAGATAGATTAATTCCATCCTGCAGAGGAACCACCACCATGATTTCTGTTATGGTTGTTTCTCTTTACACTCCCATCAGCATTAAATACATATTTCCCTTTCTCCATATCATCTCCATCACATGCTATCATTTGTTTAATTGATCTTGCTCAATCTGATTGAGGCAAAGTCAGATTTCACATTGCTTTAATTTTCATTTTTCTGATTGCTAAAAGACAGTAAAAGATACTCTGGAAACAACAACTTCTAGACACAGCAGGAATGATGCACATAAGAATTCCCAACTGTGGCAGTATGCACAAGAGCCTGCACATGTTAAGCCAGATGGGTTCCCAATGCTGAGAAGCGAAGTGGACACAAGCTCCCATCCCTAAAATAGATGCTATCTCCAATTGATAACTGCTTGCAAAGAAAAATTTTTTTGTTTTCTAATAAAGTATCACTAGTTATACAAACCACACTAAAGGATAGCCTCATCACAGCAGTAATTTCAAATATGAAACTAACTCATTGGTACTTTTGCATTGTTTTTATTTCATAGTTCTCTTTCTGGGATTATTGTAATTTTAAAGTTATTTTTACTATTTATTGGCATTTACAATATTGTGTTTTTATGAGACCTTTTTGTATCTTTTGGAATATATGTGTTTCTGGTGTTTTTTTTTAAATTTTCTGTTTGTGTCATCCTATACTCGTTTGTTTGCTTTATTGTATTCTGTTTATTAGAGGCCTGTTTGTTTTCTAATGACAGATAAACAAGTGTGTGATTTGGGTGGGTGAGGGTGTAGGAAGGACCTGGCAGGTGTTCGTCATGGTGGAGGTGGGGAACTGTGATCAGCATATATTGTATGAACTTTCTGGTCAATAAAAAATAGTGTAACTCTTTAAAAAGAAGAAGCAAATAAACAGCTCAATTAAATCAAGGACAAAGTAAGAAATTAAAGAGAATAAATGTCTGAACTATGTCCAAGAAAGCAGAAATGAATATCTGACAGAAATGACAAAAACTATCTGAGACTTGAGAACACAGTTAAATTAGGACATAGAAATCCTGAAGGGGAGTCCAGATAATGAGGATGGGACTGAAGACCCCAAAACACACTCAGAAAACTGCCAGGGATGGCATACAAGATGGCTGAATTGCTGCCAGCAGAGATTGGAGAAAAGGGGACCCGAGATTGTGGACCATCAACCCTCTGTGTGTTCCCCTCTGGAAGTTCTGCTTAGCATGGCTCTGGAGGCTCAAGGCAGAAATGCCTATTTGTCCCAAGGTCATGCTTTATGGAGTGTACATGTTGTGCCCTCCTCCATATAAATATTTCTTGTAATACTAGTCTTTTTCTTCTGATAGTCATGTTCTGTGTTCTGAGACCAATGGTGATTTCTGTGATACAGGAAAGGAGTGAAGTAAATTTCATAGGAAATTATACAGAGATGATCACTCAGGCTGGGGTTAAGGCAGTTATGCAGTTCATGGAAAAGAACCTGAAGCATGGAGAAGCTTTTTAGTCTTGGATAAACTGTACAAAATGTATGGTCAACTATAGCACATGGTATGATGCGTATCAACACATTGGACTTAAATTGGCCATGATGAATAATTCAGTTTCTGAGGATATTCCAAGGACATTTTGTATAACCCTGAGACCCTAATATGTATTGGCTGAAGACTATGGGATGGAGTAACATATAGATGGAATGACAAACTAAAAGTGTGGGAACCTAGAACAGGAGGAGAATAGTGGCCTCCACCAAGAAAAGGAGATGGTAATGTTTTATTCCTCCTGAAGGAGTTTGGTGATAATGTGACAATTGATGGAGTGATTGCTACAAGCTTTATTGGGTGTCTAGATTGAAAAGAGCTGCCAAGAAAGGTGAGCTTCCTTTCAAAGAAGCTCTGAAAATTAGATTACGTCTTCCTTGGAATTGTTAGATATAGAAGGACAGAAGTTGCTGACTTGCAGGGATAGATTTCTTGTCTGAGGTCATTGTGGCTCACCAGTCATGGGGCTTGGTGTTTGCAGAGGGCTGAGGAGGAACTTAGGCGTCTACAGAGGGTCTTGAGGTCAGGAGGAGACTATGTGAGAAGGAAATAACTGTCTGGTACATTGACCACTGTTTCTTATTTTTACCTTTTTTGCAAAGTTGCATGTTGCTAGCCTTTGGTTCAAGTGCTCAAAGATTGGTATAATCATTAATAATAAGAATAGAAAATGCTTGCTTTGGTGTTAAGTCTGGGATAGTTCCTGTGTTTAATAAAAGATGATGAAGAATATATTGTTTGATTTTCTAAGAATAACCTTTGGAATCATGGGAATATTTCATATTGTGTGATTTTCCCTTTTCTTTCTCTTCCCCCTTTATTTATGGTAAATAAAAGACTGAGGTCCACCAGGGCAAAAGCAGAAGCTAATACTAAGAGAAGCTGAGAGAAGTTAGAGAAGCTAACAGAAGTCAGAGAAGCTAAGAAAAACTATGAGAAACTAAGAGAAGTTAGAGAAGTAGCTAAGAGAAGCTAAGAGAAGCCAGGGAAGCAAAAAGAACCTAGCAACTGTAGAATCCCAAACTGTCAGCTCCATGAACAATGTTTCTGAGTTGTTATTGCTCCTTCTAGGTGTCCCCACCCTTCAGACACCTGAAACTGCTGAGGTTGGTCCCCGGCAGTAAACTCTTGGGAAAAGCTTATGAACAGAATGGATGAAGCAGACGATAGAAATCAAGTCCTGAAGATAAAATAAAAGACCTAGTCCAAATAAGACAAAACATGAAAGATTAAAACAAAAACTGCACATGGGGAAGGAGCACATAGGAAATATGGGACACAAGGGAGAAACTAAGCCTTCACATTACAGGTCTAAGGGAGGGAGAAGATTCTCAAATTGACCCCATAGGCCATGTCTTTACCAAAATCACAGGGAAAACTACAAACTAAGAATGGCACATCCATACAGACAAGAGAAGTACACAGACACCAACTGGACAGAACCAGAAAAGGATACATGCCATATCATGATTAAAGCACTAAGTTACAGAACCAAGACAGTGATTTGAGTCTTGCAAGAAAAGAAATTCAAGGAATGTATAAAGGAAAACCCATCAGAACAACAGCCAGATTTATGTACAGAAACTTTGTAAGCCAGAAGAGGTTAGAGCGATACATTCCAAGGCCTAAATGACTAGAATAGTGAAACTAGAGTTACACACTCAACAAAACTGTGTACATTGACTGTATTTTTCAGGATGAAAACAGTATAAAACTCATATCCAAAAAACCAAAACATAAGGAAATACAGAAACATTGTTTCATGCTTGGTACAGAAAAGAGACAGCATAGAGACTGTGGTAGAAGCCATAATTATTAAAATACAAAATAAACTGAACCCAAATGACACCAAAATTCAACAACTGACCACAATTAACACACATACTTCAAAAGTAACTTTAAATATCAGCAGAATCAGTTCATCTGTCTGTCAGGTCTGTCTCTCCCTCTCCCCTTCCCCTTCACTCTCCTTCCCTTCTCTCTCAATCTCGCCTCTTCCTGTCCTCTCTCTTCCATTCTCCCCTCCCTCCTTCAGTGGTTATTTTTAAGCTTGTGGACAATTGTATTAGAGCTTAAAATATACAACCCAGAGAAAGCAAGCTGTAGATCTTGGCAGCTCCCCTGAGGATGAGAATGAAGTAGGAAAGAGAAGAAGTCCATGCATCTGAGTCAAGCCAGCATGGGCGATCAGATGCACAGTGCCACATGGTGATTTGAGTGAGAACGTTCCCACAGGTTCTGTCATGTGACCACGCTGGTCCTGGAGTGAGTGGTGCTGTTTGGATGAGGCAAGGAGGTGTGCTTTTGCTGGAGGAGGTAGTCACTGGGTTTTGCAATTTCAAAGCCTTGCACAGTACCCATTTTTCTGCTTGACATTCAAGATGTGAGCAACTAGCTTCTTCTGTTGCCATGTCTGCCTCTTCCCCAGCATCATGAATACCTACAAAACCCATGAAACAGTCTTCCTTCTTTGAGATGCCTTGCTATGGTGTTTTATCAAAACAACAGCAAAGTAACCAATACAGCAGACAATCAGCCACATGAGAGGAGGGAGTGTTAGGAGGAATGTGAGGAAGCCAAAGCACCAGAAAATGAAGGCTTTAGGCTCTGGTGAGCATTAGAAAGAAAGAACCAAAAAGGAAGAATGAGGAAAGGTTATTCTATTCTAAGTAAGGACTCTAGAAGTTTGGTAAACTGAATGGAGTCTCCTAGAAGATTGCAGGACCTGCAGTATTCTGACCCATGAGTTTTGCTTCAGAAGTTTTTTCAGGAAACTATTTCTGCTGGTCATCTCCCTGAAATCCTGTTCAAAAGAATGAAGTCAAGATCGATAAGCTACACTTGATCGAATTAATTATCAAGAAGAATAAATAGTCCAACTAGAGTGGATTATACGATACCTCACCACATGGATGAACGATGCATCTGACGGTTCTGTTCTTTCGGGTGGTTATATTTTGAACGTGGTCACCAGGTGTAGCCATGACTTTTGATTTTATCATAAGTGTCTCAGTGGGCAGCATCTTTATCACGCACCGGAGATTATAATTGGTATATCTTTAAAAGGTCGCACACCTTACCTTCTATCCAAATAGCTTTGATTCTGTCTGTAGGATGAGCATGTTGATGCGGTAGACAAAGAGGCTTGAATTCCTTGCTTTCTTCCGTTATTTCACAACGAAACCCCGAGCGGCACGAGCGCGTCATGGTACTAGTGGGCCGTCAATCACACTTTCAGGACTGTCAAGATTAGTTTTCGAACTACCGATTTGACAAATCCCCAATGCACAGATGGCCCTGAGAAGGTGGCACTCTGATGCACACCATGCGCCCAGCGCAATGAATCCAATTATCCATGTCAGAACTGATTTCTGCTAAGACACACACTCGGTTCAGCCACCACATCTCACCAACAACTGCTGCCTCTTCAGTAAACCTGCTCACACGTACGAGAATTTCGCGAGTGCTGTGCCCATGCTCATGGTGCCTCCATCATATCATCTCGCCTACAAATAAGTCGCTGCAGAATATCCCTGCGGCTTCGAGAGATACTGAATTGGCGTCACTTCAGCCTGTCTCCTCTCTGATACGGTAGGCTCATAACTGTGTGCGCGTAAGCTCTTCACTGCAATTATTACTCTTCGCAAACCCGATCCGAATATATAAGCTACAGTGCAACACGTGAGCGTAATCATCCAAAGTTAAAAACTCCTCCCTTGCTAGAACTGTCCCTATTAGCAATAGCTTACAATAAGTGACGACCGCTTGTCCTCCTGTCGTCTGTCGGGACCACGCGAACGCATATAAAACCTGGCCAAGATGTCTATTGTTCTTATCTAGACAATAACGCCAAACCGTGCTTGGACACGTGTTGCACTTAAATATACTCACGTACTGCTCGAAATCCTCAGTGATCTACAAAGAGAGAAACTCAAAGACGATCTGCTAGTGCAGCACCCTCGGATCCGAGGCCTGTGGCATCGACAGATGACGATAGTTCAACATAGGGCGATGAAGTACCTCTCTAATAGGAGCGCAATAAGAACATTCAAAATCCTGAACCTAAACTCAATGTTTCTTTAATAAAGCAGACCTTCAGATAACTGCACTCACAAGCGCAGTCGCTTGCGTTCCGTTGATAATGTTTTACATTGCTATGCGATTTTAGTTTATGCATACAAGTTTAAACTTAATTTTGTTATACTGTATATATTTTCTACTCTTGTTTAGGTATGTATAGTTATGTAATCATTTAGATTTTATATGGATAATTAAAAATACAGATTAATAATTAGTCTTCTATATTAGTCAATTTTTGTCATGTTTAAGTTTTCTAGTATACATAGATTCAATTCAAGAAGTAAGGTAATCTTCAAACACTTCCAACGACCTACAGAACTATGCATTTAAAAATGTTTTAAAAATTTAGACTTTCTAGACAGTGAGACACGTCTGCTCCTGGCAGTTACCAATTTTTAACTTCAGAGAGGAGGATGGGCCTTGAATGACACCCCATATGGAATTTATCTTCTTGGGCAAAAAAAGCCATTTGGGCAAGAAACTGTTCTTGCCTGGAAGCTTGACCAAAAAAATGAATATATTGACTGGGACATTGCAGGACCCATAGGGGAATGGTGACCCACTAAACTTTGCTTGGGTGAAATGTCCTTTCTGGTATGCCTGCTTCATAAGAAGTAACTGTTTCAGACATCCTACAGGACACAGAGAAAAGTGACTGAGAGACTCTTAGACCTGTGGGCTGAAGACACGATTTGCCCCAACTTTTACAGAGGAACTTTGATGACTTGTCCAGGCTGCCACTCTCACAAGACTCCCAAAAGTTGCTTGTGGTCCGTCTTCCCACTTCTCAGGTTAATATTTATATCCGTCTGAGGTCTTTGATGTAATTGAAAAATAATGTTATGATTTTCCTTAGTTATTGATAAAAGTAAGTTAGATACAAAAACCCTGTAGACTCATAAATTAAAGTAGATAGGATATCTTCTTTAATTTTTGCCAAAATAGCAATTAGGGTCTAGATATAATAACTATAATTCTTGTCTTGATAATTGTTTGTATAAGTAATTTTACTATGTTTAAGGTAAAACCTTGCCTGTTTTTTGAAAAAAAAAGAAAGTAGAAGTACTATGATATTGCTCTGTATGCTGTGAATGTGTTGCTCTGATTTGGTTTAATAAATTAAAATGCTGATTGATTGGCCTATAAGCTAGAGTTTTCTTCTGTAGGTGCCGGACCAAGCCTTGGCAGTCCAAGTAGCCCACTTGGTTTAAATAATCACTCAGATGGCTTATATTATTTAAAACTGCTTGGCCTAATGGCTCAGGCTTTCTCTTGTTAAAACTACTCTGTATATTTAATCAACCCATTTCTGTTCATCTATTAAGTTTGCCACATGGTCATGGCTAAACTGGTTATCTTAACATGTTGCTTTCATGATGCTAGGCTGGCGCATCTCCTTGCCTCAGCCCTTCCACTTCCCAGAATTCTCTTATCTCATTTGTCCTTACCTTACTCCTTGCCTGGCTACTGGCCAATCACTGTTTTATATATTAACCAATCAGAGCAGCACATTTGACATTACCAGAATATCCCACAGGCATTGGCCAGTAGCAAGCAGGAAGTATTAGGGTGGTACAAGCAACAGAGGGGAGAATTAAAGGAACAGGAAGGTTGAGTCAGGAGATGCTGCCAGCTGCAGTTAGGAAGCAAGATGTAAAGATATGGGTAAAGCTGTGAGCCACATGACAAGGTAAAGATTTATTAGCAAATGGTTTTAATTGAAGATGTAAGATATAGCTAGCAAGAAATCCTGAGTCATTAGGCCATACAGTTTTAATTAATATTTTAAGGCCTCTATGTGTTACTTGTGGTCTGAGTGGCTGAGCGCCGCTGAGGGACTGGAGAAAACTTTAGCCTTTAGGTAGAAGCCCAGGCTCAAGCATCACTTGGTCTTCATCAAAAAAGGGACAGTCAGTTTTTCTTTGCCCTAGACTGTTCAGGTATGACTCTCTTTCCAGCATTAAAAAAAATTTCGTGTCTTCTCTCTGCCATTTCCCACCCATATACTCACTCACCATAATGGTTGCTAGGCGCTTAGGTGATACCACTCAAGATTGCTCTCGCCCTCCCAGGTAAGTTATACTGGAATTGAGCTATTGCTTGTCCTCTGTGTGCCCAGGACTGGAGGCTCCAGAAAGGGACTGGGTTGTTGGTGTTCTGGTCTCCAGGGTTAAAGTCTTGCAGCAGGTCCATAGCTGGCCTCTGTGGACTTAATTTTATGTTTAAAGGATTAAATAATCTAGTATTCATTATATGTCTGGAAGTTTTTCTACCTTCATTTGGGAGGAGATTCTTACACTACATAATTTTTTTCGTCGGGGATATTTTGAAAGTTGTGTTTCCCTACGTCTTACCGTTTTGTTTTTGTTTTTTTTTACTTCAGTTGAAGAACACTGCTCGATGAAGGAGGGCCTCATTTCCATTACCACTTTATTTTTATCACTGTCATTTAACGTTGCTACTGCTGACTTTTCTCACTCCAATTATTGTCCTTTCAGTATGTTTGACTTGTTACTTTTTACCAAGTGCAGAATTTTTTGTTTTTGTTTTGTTTTGTTTTTTTTTTTGAGACAGGGTTTTTCTGATGTAGCTTTGCACCTTTTTCCTGGATCTTGCTCTGTAGGACCAGGCTGGCCTCAAACTCACAAAGTTCCACCTGCCTCTGCCTCCTGAGTGCTGGGATTAAAGGCGTGCCGCCACCACCGCCTGGCAATTACAGATAATTTTCTTTGACCATTCCTTCTTTCAAAAAACTTGAGTTTCGTCCTTTACCATGGCCATGACTTTTCAAAAGTTAGCCATTACCCACAAAATACACACACATATATAAGCTTTACACACTACACACACACACAACACAACACACACACACACACACACACATGCAACACAACCGGGGAAAGAAAATGATAGAGACAGAGAGACCTGAAAAACCTGCACCACTTTAAATTAAGGAAAACTTCAATTGCTGTTCTGGAAATATGTTCAAACTTTTCATTATTATTGGAGAAGATTATATGAATTCCAGCATGGAGACTTTAACTGCATTACTTGCTAGGCTGCAAGAAGATTTCTTATGAATTAACTAGTGCACTTATAATATTTTTCAAGGGAGAATGGAAAGAAAAATGTTGAATTATAATCAAGCAATGTTTCAAAAATCTAAGAAAAAATTTTAAACAAACAACAAAATGCAGTAATTTGCAACAATGGACATTCTTAATAAATCTGTTAAAAATATAGCCAGGCAACATGGGCATTAACATTTAATACCCAGCCATTGATAGACAGAGCCAGGTGGATCTCTGCTGAGATCGAGGCAGCCTGGTCCACAGAGCAAGATTCTGCTACAAGGCATCAAAACTACACAGAGAAACCCTGTCTCCAAAATTATATTATATATAATATATATATATATATATATATATTATACTATATATATATATATTAACTGGAATAAAAATACTTTCTCTGATTGAATCTTTGAAGGCAACACTATTCTTCCTGATAGAGTCTAAGGAATGAGGGACTCAGCAGTTTGGGACATCTTAGTCATGTTATGCTTTGTCAGTTTGCGTCATAAAAACAAAATTCCTTGCAAAGGACAGGGAATGGAACTCCTGCAAGTTAAATAGCGAAACATGTTAGCAACTTGTCACAGAGATTGACGACCATTTGACTTTGGGGCCACTGATACTGATAAGGAGGTTGAGTTCCAGTATAATAGGAGGCCATGGAACCTGCAAAAGAAATGAGAGCATTGCAAAGATATGAATAATTCTATTTATTTCAGGCCATCTAAACCCCCTACCAGAACAGGACTCAGGATTTTCAGGGCTGGACAAACAATGTCTGTAGGCTGAAACATCAGACAGTCTGGGTAGGTCACCTGTGAGGAGGGAGATGGGAAGGGGAGGCAAGAGAAGAGCTAAGCCATGGTGGAGATGCCACAGATTCTGGATCCTTGGAAGGTCACAACACCAACCACGCTAATCAAGGCTTTTATTCTTCTTTTCAATCCTTTTTGACTCAAGGACCCACTGGGGCCACATTTTAGGCCATATTCCCACAGTCTTAGGACTGAGACTGGCAACAGCAACAAAGACCAGAAACACCCCACCAAACAAAGATGGGACCAAGGATATCTACACCAAGAAACACTCATCATCATTAAACATCAGTGTCAGATCCAAGCATAAAATCACAAAAATGAACAACCAAAACAATGGTGCTTCCTACAGATGCAGGCTATTAACTATTGTGTGAGGGCCTAAAAGAAAAACAGTTTAGCTTGAAGCATGAAGGCAAGGACTTGAAACTATGAAGTTGTGGGGACTATGTTCCAAGATTCAAATGATGATATGAATAAATTTGCTTTAATTGAAATACTATTGAAAACATATGGTTTGAATAAATTTAATAATAAAAGACAAAAAAAGGAGGACTATTTAACAAAGAAATAACATTAAACTGAGAAAATACTGTCAAATTTGAAAGGAAACTGATAGTTTAGAAAACTTCAGGAGTGCTTAACAAAAAAACCTCAGAGGGGTAACCTTCACCAATAGATGAAAAAGACATGGAAAGACCAGAATTGCAGTGTTCTTAAAAATGATAGAAAGAAAGAAAGATCTCAGCCAAAGAAAATGTGAATGAGTGTTATAACAAATGTGTCATATACATCCAGACATATGGGAACAAATTCTGTTAATTATAGAGGAAAAAGCTATCTCAAAAGGACCAAAAAATAACTTAAAAGTTTTTTTCATGGACTATTATTTTTACCATGTTTCCTTTTCTCCCCTTAAACTGCTCTATTTTCCCCCCAAATAAGCTTTCTGACTACTTCATCTATCTGCTGTCTGCCTGTCTGTCTGTCTATCTCTACTACTTATGAAAACCCACAAAAACAAAAAATTAAAACATCAATAATAAAAAACTTGCCCAAATCAAATCAGAAATCAGGAAAGAAGAAAAAAAATAGAAACCCAGGGACACTTCATTATGTTTGTTTGCAAAAACTTTGCTGACAGTGGCATGGCCCTGCAGGTTGTGGTTGCCTCTATCCAGTGACACCTGTTGACAAAAAATCACTTCCAGGAAGTTCATCATTATCTAATAACTTCTTATTTGAGGGAATGGGACCCCTTGTCCACTTCAAACCCTCAGTGCTGGGACCCTGAATACCTTCAACCCACACATTGCCTTTGTGTGAGCTGTCAACAGTTCTCTGGTGTCACCAACATTGAGCATCAGTTTGGCTTCATTCTGGAAGACACCATTTCTAGGAGTCATTCTCCACTTCTATCTCTTGCAATCTTTTTGGTGTCTTCTTCCACATAGATCCCTGCGACTTGAGTGGAAGGGTCATGGTGAGCAGGCCATCTTTCATTTAGGCTGAGGATTCAGCTACTCTCTTTGTCCATTGTATTATACACGTGAGTCTCTGTGCTGAACACTCATTACTGCAGCAAGAACTTTTCTCTGATGAGGTTTGATCAAGGCAACACACTGAGGCAACAGGACAATACATATGTCATTAAATTTCCATTGCAGTGCAGTGCTCTTTTTGCAGAATAATAATATTGAAGTTCTATTGAGTCATGTGACCTTACATAGTCCCATGGCTTTTTTTGCTGCTCAGCAGTGTTCAGGATGTTTCCATTCTCATAAACTGACCCCTAAGGTCCCACCAAAGGGTCGCTTATTCCCCATTAACATTTGTGCCAACATTGTACCAGTATTCCTTGTATACCATTTCACCTTTGTGGGTTTCCAGGACTTATATCTGGGAGGTATTGCTGATATTATCTTCTCCTTAGGTATAGGTATGAAAAGTATCCTCAGCATCATGAATTGGCAGGTCGTAGGTGGTTAAAGCTTTCTAGCGTAGGATAGTTAGGAACCAGCTCAAACAACATTGGACAGTTGTCATAAGCAATAGAAACCTTCAGGGTGTGGGATAGCATTCAATCAACTTGGGCACTGTTTTGTGATCTTTGCTCATTTCCATGTTGACCCTTAGCTAATGACTCAAGTAAAATGTAACCCATTCTTGGCACATTAGGGCTCTACTTGGTGGCCCGGAAATGTCTATTTTGGGGACGTTGTCTCCTGCACTACATGGTAGGCTCCATTTAGATTCCTTTCACATGGATGTATTTTAGGAAAGCTTCCGCAAGTAGCAGTGTCATAGGCTTTTCAAAAGGACTTTAGTTGTTCAGTTATCTTTCTACATTTAAACCCCTTACCCGTTTTATCCCTCCCCTTGCCATTTGATCCTGCAATTCTAGGTCCCTTGTAACATCTTTGCACCATGATCCATCTTCTATTTACTCCTTCCCTTGGGAGCTCTTCTCCTCCTCCCTAGGTCCCTGTCTTTTTGTGTGGATGTTCAAAGTTATGTTAGCACAGAGATTGGGGAATCTTATAAGTTAATATCCAAACACAAGAGAAATTTACATTTGTCCTTTGGTCATCCGGGTTACCTCAACTGAGGAATATTTTTCCTAAGTTTGATTCATTTACCTAAGACATGTCTTAGTTTCTGTTTTTTAAGATGTACATAATATTCCAATGTTGTAAATTACTGTGTTTTGCTTTATCCATTTATCAGATGTTCTGATTATCAGTAGTTTTTTTTCTTGATTGCTGGCGTTATGAATAGAAGCAGAAATGAACCTGGATAAGAAAATTTGTACGCACTAGAAACGATGGAAAAGACTTTTGGTATATTGCCTAAAGGTGGTATAATTTAGTCATCTAGACATAGATTATCCATCCTGCCAGAGGGAACCACCACCATGGATTTCTGTTATGGTTGTTTCTTCTTTTACACTCCATCAAGCATTAATACATATCACCTGTTTCTCCATATCATCTCCATCACATGCTATGCTTTGTTTAATTGAACTTTGCTCAATCTGATTTGAGGCAAAGTCAAATTTCAATTGCTTTAATTTTATTTTTCTGATGCTAAAAGACAGTAAAAGATACTCTGGAACAACACAAACTTCTAGACACAGCCAGAATGATTGCACATAAGAATCCCAACTGTGGCAGTATGCACAAGAGCCTGCACATGTTAAGCCAGATGGGTTCCCAATGTCTGAGAAGCGAAGTGGACACAAAGCTCCCATCCCTAAATAAGATGCTATCTCCAATTGATAACGCTTGCAAAGAAAAATTTTTTTTGTTTTCTAATAAAGTATCCACTAGTTATACAAACACACTAAAGGATAGCCTCATCACAGCAGTAATTTCAATTATGAAAACAACTCATTGGTACTTGTGCATTGTTTTTTATTTCATTAGTCTCTTTCTGGGATATTGTAATTTTAAGTTATTTTTACTATTTATTGGCATTTACCAATATTGTGTTTATGGAGACCTTTTTGTAATCGTTTGGAGTTATATTTGTGTTTTCTTGTTTTTTTTTTAAATTTTCTGTTTGTTTTCATCCTATACTGGTTTGTTTTGCTGTATTGTATTCTGTTTATTTAGAGGCCTGTTTTGTTTTCTAATGACAGAGATAAACAAGTGTGGTTGATGGTGGGTGAGGGTGTTAGGAAGGGACCTGGCAGAGTTTCGTTCATGGTGAGAGGTGGGGAAACTTGATCCAGCATATAGTTGTATGAACTTTCTGGTCAATTTAAAAAATAGTGTTGTAACTTCTTTAAAAAGAAAGAAGCAAATAAACAGCTCAATTTAAATCAAGGACAAGTAAGAAATTAAAGAGGAATAAATGTCTGAACTATGTCCAAGAAAGCAGAAATGAATTATCTGACAGAAATGACAAAATACTATCTGAGACTTGAGAACACAGTTAAATTAGGACATAGAAATCCTGAGGGGTAGGCTCCAGGATAAAATGAGGATGGGGGACTGAAGAAACCCCAAAAACACACTCAGAAAGAAAACTGCCAGGGATGGCATACCAAGATGGCGAATTGCTTGCCAGCAGAGATGTTGGAGAAAAGGGGACGAGATTGTGACCATGCAACCCTCTGTGTGTTCCCCTTGGAAGTTCTGCTTAGCATGGCTCTGGAGGCTCAAGGCAGGAAACTGCCTATTTGTCCCAAGGGTCATGCTTTATGGGAGTGTACATGTGGTGCCCTCCTCCATATAAATATTCTTGTAATACTAGTCTTTTCTTCTGATAGTCATGTTCTGGTGTTCTGAGAACCATATGGTGGATTCTGTTGATACAGGAAAGGAGTGAAGAAATTTCACTAGGAAATGTATACAGAGCTATTGATCACGTCAGGCTGGTAAGGCAGTTATGCAGTGTCATGGAAAAGAACCTGAAGCATGGGAGAAGCTTTTTTAGTCTTGGATAAACTGTACAAAATGTATGTCAAACTATTGCACATTTGGATGATGCGTATCAACACATTGGACTTAAATTGGCCATTGATGAATAATTCAGTTTCTGAGGATATTCAAGGACATTTTGATAACCTGAGACCCTAATTATGTATTGGCTTGAAGGGACTATGGATGGAGTAACATATAGATGGAGACAAACTAAAAGTGTGGGGGAACCTAGAACAGAGTGAGAAGAATAGCTGGCCTCCACCAAGAAAAGGAGAGTAAGTTTTATTTCCTCCTGAGGAGTTTGGTGATAATGCTGACAATTTGATGAGCTTGATTGCTAACAAGCGTTTATTGGGTGTCTAGATGAGAGTGGCTCTTAATGGCAACACAGGGCATGGATATCAACACAGACCCCTAATGGGGTTTGCCCAGGAAAATATGGTCTTTGTTAGAAGCCAGGGACAGAATGTCAACATGGCCTGAGTTGGTAGTAAAAGTCACTCAAATTGCAATGGACTCATGCTTCATGGCCCTCAAACAACAACCTTCCCTGAGGAGGCATCTAAGATCCCAGTTGAGGCTGAGCCATAAATGTAGGCATGGCAACACCACAGCTCAACTCAGTATGTAGGACACCCTGGCCACATTTGACAGTGCATGTCATTCAGGTCTATATGGCCTCATCAGTGGCAGAGCCCTAAGACACCAAACCTGCTAGAGGTGGTAGCCCAGATCCTGGGCTTCTGTGTGACCATTGGGGGTAACAGAGGCCATGGACATCAACACAGTCCCAAGTTGAAGTAGGACCACAGACACAGACATGGTCTCTGACAGCAACCTGGGCAGGGATGTCATCATGGCACTAGCTGGCATGGCAGGTCATCCAGGTCAGCATGGATTCAAGGGGTAGTATGGCATTCAATTGCCAACATGTCCTCAGGTGGTAGCCCTACGCCCAGGCATCTTCTCAACCTTCCATGGTAACCATATCCACAGACACAAACATAGACCCTGGCTATGGTAGGGCCACAGAGCCAGACGTAGTCCTTGGCCACAATTTGAGTCTGGATTTCACCAATGGCCCCAAATGGAAGTGTGTGCCACCTAGATCTGTTTGGCCCCAATGGCTGAAAAACCCTCAGACAACAACATGGCCTCAGGTATCAGCTCAGACTATGGGACTCTGCACTGTCCTCTGTGCTGACAGCAGCCATTATTATTAACACAAAGTCTGACTATTGTAGGGACATGGATCCAGACATAGCCCTCAGCAGTAGTGCAGGCACAGAAGTCACCATGGACCAGGTGGCAGTGCAGACCTCTTTGAATGGTTTGGCCTCTTTGGGTCACAGCCCTGTGACCACAACATGGTCATAGGTGGTGGCCCAGCCTTGTGGCATCCATAGGGCTATCAGTGGTAACAGAAGCCTCAGACATCAACACAGACTGCCACAGTTGCATCAGGTCTATGGAACCAAACATGGTTGCTGTGGATATTTCTCTGTATGCTGTGAATGTGTTGCTCTGATTGGTTAATAAATAAAATGCTCATTGGCCAGTAGCCAGGCAGGAAGTATAGGCAGGACAAGCACAGAAGAGAATCTGGAAACAGGAAGGCTGAGCCAGAAGATGCTGCCAGCTGCTGCCTGGAGAAGCGAGATGTAGAGATATGGGTAAGCCACAAGCCACATGGCAAGGTATAGATTCATATAAATGGGTTAATTTAAGATGTAAGATCTGGCTAGCAAGAAGCCTGATCTCTTAGGCCCTACAGTTTTAATTAATATAAGCTTCTGTGTGTTTACTTGGGTCTGAGTGGGTGCGGACCTGAGTGCAACTGGAGAAAAGTCCAGCTACAAATGTCGTCCAATGGCTAGAATTTCCACCTTAAAGCTGGGAATACTTAATAACCAATTCTAAACACAGCCAAAACCAGGTTCCTGCTTCATGTCTCATGCAAGCAGTGAGATGCTGCAACATTTGGGCTTGAGCTACTCTATATGGGTTTGCAGCATGCAGACAAAGGCTGCACCATGGTGCATTCTCACCAAGTTACACAGAGGTTTCTGTGCAACATGGTTCATGGTGGCTATAGCTTTGCTACTAAAAATAAAAAATAAAAAAATAAAGAGGTTTCTGGGCTACATAGACCTACTGCTTCTGAGAGTTGATGATACACATGGCTTCTAAACCCAGAGATAGTGGTAAACATACCATTGCCATGTAGAGAAGCTGAAGTGGGCAAAAATGCTGCAGTTTAAAGCAATAGATTCACAATAAGACACATTCAGAATGGATAAACCTCTAAACGGCTTACAATGTATGTAAAAATGTACATACACTTGGAAGAGAGACAAAAAGAACTATATGTAGTTATATAAAGAAATACATAGTTTTAAAAAATAAGGTCTTTAAAGAGAAAGTAAAATTAATATAAAAAATAAGCCACTAGAGGATAGATATCACACAGAGAAGATGGATTGTGTTGTCTTTGGGGTTTTTAACTGCAGAATGACTTTTGATTATAAAGGCTGTGCAGTTAAACCAATATGTATATTTTAAAGGTACCTTACCTTCAAAATTTGGATGTAAGGATATGTTGATTGGGAAAGGAGGCTCTGCTTTTGTTTCCACAGAAAGCGAGAGGCTATGGATTCATTTCAGATTAAGATATTTCAGATTTGACAACCCAAGACACCCTGAAAGGTCTCTGATGACACCATGGCCCAGATGATCCAACATTCAGAATGGTTTCAAGACAACTGGTTCAGACAATACAGTGCTCTCATACATCAAGAAACAGTGTGAGAAGCTATGCCCAAATTCCCAAATATACCAACCTGGCTTTGGAGATTGAATTGGCTCACTCCTTCTCTTAACTCAAGCATATTGCTAAAGTAAAAGGTTAAGTGATTCTTGTGTCCCATAGCAGAAGAGCCCTCTGGTGTGGGACAGAGAAAAGCCAATATTTTTATTTAAAGCAGGTTGATTATAAATGCAATCTCTGTCTAAAGAAGAAAAGGGGATAGTAAAGATATAATAGGATGAAAGGGTAGATTAATGAACCTATTTTAAAGAGCAACAGCTTGTTTGAAATGTTTTACATTGCTATGGATTTTAGTTTATTGATACAAGTTTAAACTTAATTTTGTTATACTGTATATATTTCTACTCTTGTTTGAGGTATTATATTTATGTAACTCATTTAGATTTTAATGGATAATTAAAAATACAGATTAATAATTAGTCTTCTATATAGTCAAACTTTTGTCATGTTAAGTTTTCTAGGTATACATAGATTCAATTCAATAAGGTAGGTAATCTTCAAACACTTCAAAGACCTACAGAATATGGCATTTAAAATGTTTTAAAATTTTAGACTTTCTAGACAGTGAGACACGTCTGCTCCTGGCAGTACCAATTTACTTCAGAGAGGAGGATGGGCCTTGAATACACCCCATATGGAATTTATCTTCTTGGCAAAAATAGCCATTTGGGCAAGAAACTGTTCTTGCCTGGAATGCTTGACAAAATGATATATTGACTGGACATGCAGGACCCATAGGAAGGTGACCACTAAACTTTGCTGGGTGAAATGATCCTTCTGGTTCCTGCCTTCATAGAAGTAACTGTCAGACATCCTACAGGACACAGAGAAAAGTGACTGAGAGACTCTAGACCTGTGGGCTGAAGGACAGATGCCCCAACTTTACAGAGGAACTTTGATGACTGTCCAGGCTGCCAGCTCTCACAAGACTCCCAAAGTTGCTTGTGTCCTTCTTCCACTTCTCAGGTAATATTATATCCTTCTGAGGTCTTTGATGTAATTGAAAAATAGATAGTTATGATTTCCTTAGTTATTGATAAAAGGTAAGTTAGATACAAAACCTTAGACTCATAAATAAAGGTAGATAGGATATCTTCTTTAATTTTGCCAAATAGCAATAGTCTAGATATAATAACTATAATTCTTGCTTGATAATTGTTTTGTTATAAGTAATTTTACTATGTTAAAGGTAAAACCTTCCTTTTTGAAAAAAAGAAAAGGAGAAGTACTATGGATATTGCTCTGTATGCTGTGAATGTGTTGCTCTGATTGGTTAATAAATAAAATGCTGATTGATTGGCCTATAGCTAGAGTTTTCTCTGTAGGTCCTACCAAGCCTGGCAGTCCAATAGCCCACTTGTAAAATAATCACTCAGATGCTTATATTATTTAAACTGCTTGGCCTAATGGCTCAGGCTTCTTGTTAACTACTCTATATTTTTAAATCAACCCATTTCTGTTCATCTATAAGTTGCCACATGGCTCATGGCTAACTGGTATCTAACATGTTGCTTTTCATGATGGAGGCTGGCAGCATCTCTCTGCCTCAGCCTTCCACTTCCCAGAATTCTCTTATCTCCTTGTCCTACCTATACTTCTTGCCTGGCTACTGGCCAAATCACTGTTTTATTTATTAACCAATCAGAGCAGCACATTTGACATACAGAATATCCCACAGCATTGGCCAGTAGCCAAGCAGGAAGTATAGGTGGTACAAGCACAGAGGAGAATTAAAGGAACAGGAAGGTTGAGTCAGGAGATGCTGCCAGCTGCCAGTAGAAGCAAGATGTAAAGATATGGGTAAGCTGTGAGCCACATGACAAGGTAAAGATTTATAGAAATGGTTTAATTAAGATGTAAGATATAGCTAGCAAGAAATCTGAGTCATTAGGCCATACAGTTTTAATTAATATAAGCCTCTATGTGTTTACTTTGGTCTGAGTGGCTGCAGGCCCTGAGGGGTACTGGAGAAAACTTTAGCCTTTGGTAGAAGCCCAGCTCAAGCATCACTATGGTCTCATCAAAAAGGACAGTCAGTTTTTCTTTGCCCTAGACTGTTCAGGTATGACTCTCTTTCCAGCATAAAAAATTTCTGTCTCTCTCTTCCATTTTCCCACCATATACTCACTCACCATAATGGTGCTAGGCTGCTAGGTGATACCAGCTCAAGATTGCTCTCTGCCCTCCCCAGGTAAGTGTACTGGAATTGAGCTGTTGCTGTCCTCTGTGTGCCCAGGACTGGAGGCTCCAGAAGACTGGGTGTTGGTGTCTGTCTCCCAGGGTTAAAGTCTGCAGCAGGTCCATAGCTGCCTCTGTGACTTAATTTTCATGTTTAAAGGGATAAATAATCTATATTCATTTATGTCTGTGAAAATTTTTTTCTACCTTCATTTGGGAGGAGATTCTTACACTACATAATTTTTTTCTGTGGGGATATTTTGAAAGTGTGTTTCCCTACTGTCTTACCATTTTGTTTTTGTTTTTTTTTACTTCAGTGAAGAACACTGCTCTGATGAAGGAGGGCCTCATTTTCCATTCACCACTTATTTTTATCACTGTCATTTAACGTTTGCTACTGTGACTTTTTCTCAGCTCCAATTTATTGTCCTTTCATATGTTGACTTGTTACTTTTTACCAAGTGCAGAATTTTTTTGTTTTTGTTTTTGTCTTTGTTTTTTGAGACAGGGTTTCTCTGTGTAGCTTTGCACCTTTCCTGGATCTTGCTCTGTAGACCAGGCTGGCCTCAAACTCACAAAGTTCCACCTGCCTCTGCCTCCTGAGTGCTGGGATTAAAGGCGTGCGCCACCACCGCCTGGCAATTACAGATAATTTTTTGACCATTCCTTCTTCAAATACTGAGTTCAGTCCTTTACCATGACCATGACTTTTCAAAAGTTAGCATACCCACAAATACACACACATATATAAGCTACACACTACACACACACACACACACACACACACACACACACACACACACACACACAAGGGAAAGAAAATGATAGAGACAGAGAGACCTGAAAACCTGCACACTAAATTAGAAAACTCATTGCTGTTCTGAAAATATTTTCAACTTTTCATTATTATTGGAAGATAGATTATATGAATCCAGCATAAGATTCTAACTGCATACTTGCTAGGCTGCAAGAAGATTTCTTATAATTCACTAGTGCACTTATAATATTTTTCAAGGGAGAGAAAGAAAAAATGTGAATATAATCAAAGCAAATGTCAAAAATCTAAGAAAAAATTTTAAACAAACAACAAAATGCAGTAATTTGCACAATGGACATCTCTTAATAAATCTGTTTAAAAATATAGCCAGGCAACAGTGGTGCATACATTTAATACCAGCACTTGATAGACAGAGCCAGGTGGATCTCTGTGAGATCGAGGACAGCCTGGTCCACAGAGCAAGATCTGCTACAGGCATCAAAACTACACAGAGAAACCCTGTCTCCAAAAACTATATATATATATATATATATATATATATATATATATATATATATATATCTTAGGAATAAAATACTTTCTCTGATGAATCTGAAGGTCACCACATATTCTTCCTGATAGAGTCTAAGGAATGAGACTCAGCAGTTGACATCTTAGTCATGTATGCTTTGTCATTTTGCGTCATAAAACAAAATTCCTTGCAAAGGACAGGGAAGGAACTCTGCAAGTTAAATAGGAAACATGTAGCAACTGTCACAGGAGATTGAGACCATTTGACCTAGGGCCACTGATACTGAAGGAGGTTGAGTCAGTATATAGGAGGCCATGGAACCTGCAAAAGAAATGAGAAGCATGCTAAAGATATAGAATAATTCTATTTATAAGGCCATCTAAACCCCCTACCAGAACAGGACTCAGGATTCAGGGCTGGACAACAATGTCTGTAGGCTGAAACATCAGACAGTCTGGGTAGGTCACCTGTGAGGAGGGAGAGGAAGGGGAGCAAGAGGAAGAGCTAAGCCATGGTGGAGATGCCACAGAGTTCTGGATCCTGGAAGTCACAACACAACCACGCTAATCAGGCTTTTATTCTCTTTCAATCCTTTTGACTCAAGGACCCCACTGGTGCCACATTCTTAGGCCATATTCCCACAGTCTTAGGACTGAGACTGGACAACAGCAACCAAAGACCAGAACACCCCACCAACAAAGATGGGACCAGATATCTACACCAAGAAACACTTCAATCATCATAAAATCAGGTGTCAGATCCAAGCATAAAATCACAAAATGAACAACCAAAACAATGTGCTTCCTACAGACGCAGGATTACTATTGTGTTAGGGCCTAAAAGAACAGTTTAGCTGAAGCATGAGGCAAGGACTTGAAACTATCAATTGTGACTATGTCCCAAGATTCAAAAGATGATATGAATAAATGCTTTAATGAATACTATGAAAACATATGGTTGAATAAATTAATTAATAAAGACAAAAAAAGGAGACTTTAACAAAGAAATAACATTAAACTGACAACTACTGTCAAATTGAAAGGAAACTGATAGTTAGAAACTCAGGATGCTTAACAAAAACCTCAGAGGTAAGCCTCACCAATAGATGAAAAAGACATGAAAGACAGAATTGCATGTCTTAAAAATGATAGAAGAAATAAAGATCTCAGCCAAAGAAAATGTGAAATGTATGTATAACAAATAGTGTCATATACATCCAGGACATATGGGACACAAATCTGTTAATATAGAGGAAAAAGCTATCTCAAAAGACCAAAAAATACTTAAATTTTTTTCATGGACTATTATTTTATCATGTTTCCTTTCTCCCTTAACTGCTCCTATTCCTCCCCAAATAAAGCTTTTCTGACTTACTCATCTATCTGTCTGTCTGCCTGTCTGTCTGTCTATCTCTACTACTCATGAAAACCCACAAAACAAAAAAATAAAACATCAATAATAAAAAACTGCCAAATCAAATCAGAAAGTCAGGAAAGAAAGAAAAAATAGAAACCCAGGGACTTCATTATGTGTTTGCAAAACTTTTGCTGGACAGTGGCATGCCCTGCAGTGTGGTTGCTCTATCCAGTGACACCTGTTGACAAAAATACACTTCCAGCAAGTATCATTATCTAATAACTTCTTAGTTAGGAATGGGACCCCTTGTCCACTTCAAACCCTCAGTGCTGGGACCCTGAATACCTTCAACCCACACATGCCTTGTGTGAGCTGTCACAGTCTCTGTGTCACCAAATGAGCATCAGTTTGGCTTCATCTGGAAGACACCATTTCCTAGGAGTCATTCTCCACTTCTGTCTCTTGCAATCTTTCTGTGTCTTCTTCCACATAGATCCCTGAGACTTGAGTGGAAGGGTCAGGTGAGAGCATCTCATTTAGGCTGAGGATTCAGCTACTCTCTTTGTCCATGTATTATACACTGTGAGTCTCTGTGCTGACACTCATATACTGCAGGAAGAACTTTCTCTGATGAAGTTTGATCAAGGCACACACTGATCAACAGGAATTACATATGTCATTAAATTCCATTGCAGTGCTCTTTTTGCAGAATAATAATATTGAAGTTTCTATGAGTCATGTGACCTACATAGTCCCATGGCTTTTGCCGCTTCAGCAGTGTCAGGCATGGTTTCCATCTCATAAACTGACCCTTAAGTCCAACCAAAGGAGTCGCTTATTCCCATAACATTTGTGCCAACATTGTACCAGTATTCCTTGTATACCATTCACCTTTGTGGGTTCCAGGACTTATATCTGGGAGGTATTGGTGATTATCTTTCTCCTTAGGTAGTATGAAAAGTATCCTTCAGCATCATGAATGCAGGTCAGTAGTGGTAAAGCTTCTAGCTAGGATAGTTAGGAACCAGCTCAACAACATTGGACAGTGTCATAATTAATAGAACCATTCAATAGCTTTCAATGGGATTGCATTCAATAACTTTGGCACTGTTTTGTGATCTTTGCTCATTCCATGTGACCTCTTTGTCTAATGACTCAGTAAAATGTAACCCATTCTTGGCACATTAGGCTCTACTTGGTGGCCCGGAATGTCTATTTGGGACGTTGTCTCCTGCATTATATGGTGGCTCCATTTAGATTCCTTTCACATGTGTATGTATTTTAGGAAGCTTCCGCAGTAGCAGGTGTCATAGGCTTTTCAAAAGGACTTTAGTGTCAGTTATCTTTCCTCATAAACCCTCTTACCCTTTTATCCCATCCCCTTGCCATTTGATCCTGCAATTCTAGGTTCCCTTTAACTCTGCACATGATCCATCTTCTATTTCTCCTTCCTTGGGAGCTCTTCTCCTCCTCCCTGGTCATGTCTTTTGTGGGTATTCAGTTTGTAGCACAGAGATTGGAATCTTATAAGTTAATATCTAAACACAAGAGAAAATTTACATTTGTCTTTGTCATCCGGGTTACCTCACTGAGGAATATTTTTCTCTAGTTTGATTCATTTACCTAAGACATGTCTTAGTTCTGTTTTTTTAAGATGTACATAATATTCCAATGTGTAAATGTACTGTGTTTTCTTTATCCATTTATCAGATGTTCTGATATAGTGTTTTTTTCTGATTGCTGGCTGTTATGAATAGAGCAGAAATGAACCTGGATAAGAAAATTTGTACGCACTAGGATGGAAAGACTTTGGGTATATGCCTAAGAGTGGTATATTTGCATCTAGACATAGATTAATTCCATCCTGCAGAGGAACCACCACCATGATTTCTGTTATGGTTGTTTCTCTTTACACTCCCATCAGCATTAAATACATATTCCCCTTTCTCCATATCATCTCCATCACATGCTATCATTTGTTTAATTGATCTTGCTCAATCTGATTGAGGCAAAGTCAAATTTCAGATTGCTTTAATTTTCATTTTTCTGATTGCTAAAAGACAGTAAAAGATACTCTGGAAACAACAACTTCTAGACACAGCAGGAATGATGCACATAAGAATTCCCAACTGTGGCAGTATGCACAAGAGCCTGCACATGTTAAGCCAGATGGGTTCCCAATGCTGAGAAGCGAAGTGGACACAAGCTCCCATCCCTAAAATAGATGCTATCTCCAATTGATAACTGCTTGCAAAGAAAATTTTTTTGTTTTCTAATAAAGTATCACTAGTTATACAAACCACACTAAAGGATAGCCTCATCACAGCAGTAATTTCAAATATGAAACTAACTCATTGGTACTTTTGCATTGTTTTATTTCATAGTTCTCTTTCTGGGATTATTGTAATTTTAAAGTTATTTTTACTATTTATTGGCATTTACAATATTGTGTTTTTATGAGACCTTTTTGTATCTTTTGGAATATATGTGTTTCTGGTGTTTTTTTTTAAATTTTCTGTTTGTTTCATCCTATACTGGTTTGTTTGCTTTATTGTATTCTGTTTATTAGAGGCCTGTTTGTTTTCTAATGACAGATAAACAAGTGTGTGATTTGGGTGGGTGAGGGTGTAGGAAGGACCTGGCAGGTGTTCGTCATGGTGGAGGTGGGGAACTGTGATCAGCATATATTGTATGAACTTTCTGGTCAATAAAAAATAGTGTAACTCTTTAAAAAGAAGAAGCAAATAAACAGCTCAATTAAATCAAGGACAAAGTAAGAAATTAAAGAGAATAAATGTCTGAACTATGTCCAAGAAAGCAGAAATGAATATCTGACAGAAATGACAAAAACTATCTGAGACTTGAGAACACAGTTAAATTAGGACATAGAAATCCTGAAGGGGAGTCCAGATAATGAGGATGGGACTGAAGACCCCAAAACACACTCAGAAAACTGCCAGGGATGGCATACAAGATGGCTGAATTGCTGCCAGCAGAGATTGGAGAAAAGGGGACCCGAGATTGTGGACCATCAACCCTCTGTGTGTTCCCCTCTGGAAGTTCTGCTTAGCATGGCTCTGGAGGCTCAAGGCAGAAATGCCTATTTGTCCCAAGGTCATGCTTTATGGAGTGTACATGTTGTGCCCTCCTCCATATAAATATTTCTTGTAATACTAGTCTTTTTCTTCTGATAGTCATGTTCTGTGTTCTGAGACCAATGGTGATTTCTGTGATACAGGAAAGGAGTGAAGTAAATTTCATAGGAAATTATACAGAGATGATCACTCAGGCTGGGGTTAAGGCAGTTATGCAGTTCATGGAAAAGAACCTGAAGCATGGAGAAGCTTTTTAGTCTTGGATAAACTGTACAAAATGTATGGTCAACTATAGCACATGGTATGATGCGTATCAACACATTGGACTTAAATTGGCCATGATGAATAATTCAGTTTCTGAGGATATTCCAAGGACATTTTGTATAACCTGAGACCCTAATATGTATTGGCTGAAGACTATGGATGGAGTAACATATAGATGGAATGACAAACTAAAAGTGTGGGAACCTAGAACAGGAGGAGAATAGTGGCCTCCACCAAGAAAAGGAGATGGTAATGTTTTATTCCTCCTGAAGGAGTTTGGTGATAATGTGACAATTGATGGAGTGATTGCTACAAGCTTTATTGGGTGTCTAGATTGAAAAGAGCTGCCAAGAAAGGTGAGCTTCCTTTCAAAGAAGCTCTGAAAATTAGATTACGTCTTCCTTGGAATTGTTAGATAAAGAAGGACAGAAGTTGCTGACTTGCAGGGATAGATTTCTTGTCTGAGGTCATTGTGGCTCACCAGTCATGGGGCTTGGTGTTTGCAGAGGGCTGAGGAGGAACTTAGGCGTCTACAGAGGGTCTTGAGGTCAGAGGAGACTATGTGAGAAGGAAATAACTGTCTGGTACATTGACCACTGTTCTTATTTTTACCTTTTTTGCAAAGTTGCATGTTGCTAGCCTTTGGTTCAAGTGCTCAAAAGATTGTATAATCATTAATAATAAGAATAGAAAATGCTTGCTTTGGTGTTAAGTCTGGGATAGTTCCTGTGTTTAATAAAAGATGATGAAGAATATATTGTTGATTTTCTAAGAATAACCTTTGGAATCATGGGAATATTTCATATTGTGTGATTTTCCCTTTTCTTTCTCTTCCCCCTTTATTTATGGTAATAAAAGACTGAGGTCACCAGGGCAAAAGCAGAAGCTAATACTAAGAGAAGCTGAGAGAAGTTAGAGAAGCTAACAGAAGTCAGAGAAGCTAAGAAAAACTATGAGAAACTAAGAGAAGTTAGAGAAGTAGCTAAGAGAAGCTAAGAGAAGCCAGGGAAGCAAAAGAACCTAGCAACTGTAGAATCCCAAACTGTCAGCTCCATGAACAATGTTTCTGAGTTGTTATTGCTCCTTCTAGGTGTCCCACCCTTCAGACACCTGAAACTGCTGAGGTTGGTCCCCGGCAGTAAACTCTTGGGAAAAGCTTATGAACAGAATGGATGAAGCAGACGATAGAAATCAAGTCCTGAAGATAAAATAAAAGACCTAGTCCAAATAAGACAAAACATGAAAGATTAAAAACAAAAACTGCACATGGGGAAGGAGCACATAGGAAATATGGGACACAAGGGAGAAACTAAGCCTTCACATTACAGGTCTAAGGGAGGGAGAAGATTCTCAAATTGACCCCATAGGCCATGTCTTTACCAAAATCACAGGGAAAACTACAAACTAAGAATGGCACATCCATACAGACAAGAGAAGTACACAGACACCAACTGGACAGAACCAGAAAAGGATACATGCCATATCATGATTAAAGCACTAAGTTACAGAACCAAGACAGTGATTTGAGTCTTGCAAGAAAAGAAATTCAAGGAATGTATAAAGGAAAACCCATCAGAACAACAGCAGATTTATGTACAGAAACTTTGTAAGCCAGAAGAGGTTAGAGCGATACATTCCAAGGCCTAAATGACTAGAATAGTGAAACTAGAGTTACACACTCAACAAAACTGTGTACATTGACTGTATTTTTCAGGATGAAAACAGTATAAAACTCATATCCAAAAAACCAAACATAAGGAAATACAGAAACATTGTTTCATGCTTGGTACAGAAAAGAGACAGCATAGAGACTGTGGTAGAAGCCATAATTATTAAAATACAAAATAAACTGAACCCAAATGACACCAAAATTCAACAACTGACCACAATTAACACACATACTTCAAAAGTAACTTTAAATATCAGCAGAATCAGTTCATCTGTCTGTCAGTCTGTCTCTCCCTCTCCCCTTCCCCTTCACTCTCCTTCCCTTCTCTCTCAATCTCGCTCTTCCTGTCCTCTTCTCTTCCATTCTCCCCTCCCTCCTTCAGTGGTTATTTTTAAGCTTGTGGACAATTGTATTAGAGCTTAAAATAACAACCCAGAGAAAGCAAGCTGTAGATCTTGGCAGCTCCCCTGAGGATGAGAATGAAGATGGAAAGAGAAGAAGTCATGCATCTGAGTCCAGCCCGCATGGCGATCAGATGCACAGTGCACATGGAGATTTGAGTGAGAACATTCCCACAGGTTCTGTCATGTGACCACGTGGTCTGGAGCAAGTGGTGCTGTTTGGATGAGGCAAGGAGGTGTGCTTTTGCTGGAGGAGGTAGTCACTGGGGTTTGCAATTTCAAAGCCTTGCACAGTACCCATTTTTCTGCTTGACATTCAAGATGTGAGCAACTAGCTTCTTCTGTTGCCATGTCTGCCTCTTCCCCAGCATCATGAACACCTACAAAACCCATGAAACAGTCTTCCTTCTTTGAGATGCCTTGCTATGGTGTTTTATCAAAACAACAGCAAAGTAACCAATACAGCAGACAATCAGCCACATGAGAGGAAGGGAGTGTTAGGAGGAATGTGAGGAAGCCAAAGCACCAGAAAATGAAGGCTTTAGGCTCTGGTGAGCATTAGAAAGAAAGAACCAAAAAGGAAGAATGAGGAAAGGTTATTCTATTCTAAGTAAGGACTCTAGAAGTTTGGTAAACTGAATGGAGTCTCCTAGAAGATTGCAGGACCTGCAGTATTCTGACCCATGAGTTTTGCTTCAGAAGTTTTTTCAGGAAACTATTTCTGCTGGTCATCTCCCTGAAATCCTGTTCAAAAGAATGAAGTCAAGATCCTGGAGAAACAGGAGCCTTTTTCAGGAATTTTGATGGATTTTTGTTTGTTTTGTTTTTTAATTTCTATACATGGTTTCTTGTAATTTTATTGGTTATTTAATAACCTAAAGTGAGATTCTAAAGATGGCATTGGTGTGTAGGAAAGTTGGCCTCAATGTGGATATGGCAACATGAGAGCAGTTTGCCAGAGACTAAACCACATGGTGGTTACTATGACCTTCCTTCAAAGTCTCTGGGTAGGCTCACTAAGAAATGAGGGAGTGTCGGGAGAGACATGGAGAAGTTAACATTCACTCATTGCTCAGCCCTACTGCCTGATTTAGATTATTTGTTTCCCTTGCAAGAGGCAGCTCCAACCACACTGCCTCTTTAAATGTTCTTACACTGTTTCTTGTGAATTTGCTGGAGTTACAAAACAATTTGATCATGAAACAAGAAAGCAATCTTGTGAAGAACAGACATTCCTATGCACTTTGGTGAGTAACAGTGAGAGCCTTAGACCCACTGCTCCAACTTGAAAGAGAATATTCTCACCTCACCTGTGTACACATCAGTTTTGACTTTCACATAGTCATCATTACTACAGAGCAGAGAACTCTATACAATCCCTGTCTTTATCCTCTTTCTCAAGGAGTTCAGGAGGAAGTGCTGATCTATTCTTTTTCGTATAAGCTGAAAACATCCAATGACTCTGATAGCTAAGAACTTCAGATGTTCCTACTCACAATCATAGGCCTTGGTAGCAAGAGAGCAAAACAGTTTTTGTCCTGCTTCCTCATTTATCTGGGTCACTGTGTTCATCCAGTTCTATCACCTACAGCACAGAAATAGTTAGCTTCATCTTCCGGCTGGATGTTGGAGATGCTTAAGTAGCGATCAGCCCCAGAGCTGGAGCCAGAGAAGCGGTCAGGGATCCCATCCCCCTTGCTGTGGCTTCCATCATTCTTAAGATACATCAAATACTTAGGAGCCTTGTCTGGATGTTGCTGGTACCAACCAATGTTGTAGCTGCTGTGCTGTCTACTCAAGGTGCAGGAGAGGTTGGCCGAGGCTCCCATGGAGGCAGAGGCTGAGGGTGACTGAGTCAGATTAAGCTGGGAGAAAGACCCTGAAAATAGAGAAATTCATTATGTCCTGTGGTAAGAGAAGAGGACAGAATGTATCTGCTGTCAGATGGTTTCCCTGAACTGGGATCAGGGTGCAGATGACTCCTGACCTGTACAATGAAGGAGGAAGAAGAGGAGAAGAGTCCAGGCCATGGTGCAGACACCACTGAGCTCTGCCCAGACAGACATGTTGCTGGTCTCTCTAATCCTTTAACAATTCTCAGAGAACTGACAGGGCCCTTCATGCAAATTTCTCTTGGTGAACCAAATCCCTTCTTAGGTGTCTGTGCCATCAGAAGCCTGAGTGTCACTTCCTGCCTGAGACTGCCCAAGGGACCACAGTGTCCCCACTGCTGGGCCTGTTGTGTCCTGAGCAGACACAAAGAGACAGATATTTGTGTTGTCAGCTGAGAGTCTCCAGACTCTTCAGTGTCACCTACAGACCTTACTGAGCAGGTTCAGGTCTGTCATGTCTGTGTCCACATGACTTCTCCAAGGCTGTGATTATCAAACACTTTCTGATCAATGTCAGAAAGTCTTGCCTCCTCTGGGCACAGTATGTAGACTTGCATTCATGAGGAGTTCCTTATTCAGGGCTTTCTCCCATACAGACTGAGGACACAGATGTACCCTCCATGAGCCCCTCCTCAGATTGCACAAGAAGCCAACCCCTCCATGGTTCCACAGAAGACATAATGGTGAATATTGCTGTCTAGGAAGATTACTGTTATATTGCAAAACTCTCTGAATACATTAGAAATACAAATTTTAGAAAATCACAAGGCAAAAAAAAAGAGCATACACTAGAAAGGAAAAGAAAGCTTGTCCTCAATTAAGGATTAGAGAGGGTCAGTGAAGAATGAATGTGTGTGCTGGCTTCTAAGCAAATTCATGGAAACCTGCCTACTATGTAGCTGACATAAAAGTCATATCTAATGGCATCGCTGTAGGGGGATGAATTTTCAGATATGGGGACAGCCATAAAGTTACATAAGAAATAAAGAATCTAGATTGAAGTCACTGGTGAGATTGGGCAAGAGCAAGAGGGACAACAGGTGGGTTGCTGGAGTCAGCTTCAGCTCACACAGGGTTAAGGAAACTGCACTACATGATTTCCCTTGTCAAACCCTCTCCTCCAGAATTAGGGAATATGCACAAGAGGAGGTAGAAACATTGTAAGAGCCAGAGGTGGTCGATGACTCCAAGAAAAGAGCATCTTCCAGGCACAACAGGACTGATCCACATGGGAACTCACAGAGACTATGACAGCATGCACAAGACCAGCACAGGTTCAAACAAAATAAAAATAGTAGCTCTGAAAAAAGAAGTGGACAAAAATCCCACCATAAGCCATGCAGTTACTGTACCAGGTAACTTCTGAAAAGGGGAAAATCATTTTCTCCAATGCATTGTCACTAGAAATATCAACCACACTCTAGGGCAGGCCTTATGTACAGGAATAGTTGGCCAACACAGAACAGATTTCATGGTGTGTGTTTATTTGTGTGTACTTTTTGTATTGTTTTATTTTGTTTGAATGTTTTTCTTTTTTGACTTGGCCTACATAGTGTGCTGTAGGACAGCTGGGGTTACTTAGTGAGATGCTGTCTTAAATTTTTTTTTTTCAGAAAGGGTTTCTCTGTGTAGTCATGGCTATCCTGGAACTCGCTGTCTCTCTGTAGACAAGGCTGGCCTCAAACTCACAGAGTTCTTCCTGACTCTGCCTTCTGAGTGCTGGGATTAAAGGAATGTGTCACAACTGTCAGGCACCAAATTATTATTATTTTTTATTTAAAAAGTATCTATTTATTTCTTTTTTATAATTTTTTTCTTTATTATTATGTGTTTTAAATTTTATACATCAGCCATGGGTTCCCCTGTCCTCCCCCCTCCTGCCCTCACCCCCACCTTCCCCCACAGCCCCTCCCCTCCATTCCCATGTCCTCCAGGACCAAGACACCCCTGAGGATTCATTTAAACCTGGTGGATTCAGTACAGGCAGGTCCTGTCTCCTCCTTCCAGACAGAGCATGTGTCCCTGTGTAAGCCCAAGGTTCCAAACAGCCAGCTCATCCTCAGCCAGACCCCAAATTATTTTTAATAAAGTAATAAAACACTTTAGACACAATGTTAACAGAAACAATGAAAGAGAGGGGAGAGGAAGAAGAAGAGGAAGAAGAAGAATGAGGAGAGGAAGAAGGGAGAGAGTGATGGAGGGGGAGAGGGGGAGGGAGGGAAAAGAATGAAAGAGAATCCAGGATTTATTTGTCCCTGGTACAATCCATGCATGGAACTGTATATTAAGACTTCAGTATATAGGGGCACTTGCTTCCAAGTCTGACAATGTGAGTTTACTTGGAATGTTCATGGTGGAAGGAAATGGCTCACTGATTTGTACAAGTTGTCCTCTAATCTCAAGGACACACACACACACATTCACAAACACACACACACATTCACAAACACACACACACATTCACAAACACACACACATTCACAAACACACACACACATTCACAAACACACACACACATTCACAAACACACACACATTCACAAACACACACACACATTCACAAACACACACACACATTCACAAACACACACACATTCACAAACACACACACACATTCACAAACACACACACACATTCACAAACACACACACACATTCACAAACACACACACACATTCACAAACACCCACACACATTCACAAACACACAATTCCCTCACATACACATTAAATAATTAAATAAATATTTAAAATATTTTATTCATTCGAGTCTGTCACTACTTTCTATCTGTTTGTGTTTTTTCCTTATTTTAGGCCCTTATTATTTTTGTTGACACTCAAATGCCAGTGTGATGATCTCAGGAAGGAGATCTTTAAAAATGAAGGATTACAGGCCCAACTTCTAAGACACAGATGCAGAATCCAGGTGCACCTGAGTTTTAGTAAGTATTGATCTAACACAGGCAGCAAACTGTTGAGGTTTGAGTTGCAAATTTTCCTGATTCCTCTATTTTTTGTACAGCAAAAGGACTTCCTAACACTCGTATTGTGAATTATGTGCCAGGATTAACTTTCTTAAGGTTCCCACTACAAATGATAGGCATGTCCTTTTGTTTCATATAATTCACAAAATATTTAAAACTACATTTCATATAACAAGGCAATACTTGCGTGTTCACATGTAAACAGCTGGACACCTTGAAGAAATGGCTTTTCCTAGAAGCTGCACCTCTAGTCTTTGCTTACAGTGGTAGTATATTAAAGGAGGAGAGATGTATTTATATTTTAAGACTGACAACTGCGCTTAACATTAGTGTTTAATTGCAGTCATGAAACTAGATATATAAAGCAATTTATCAATATTCTTGGGGATAAAATGTGAGTAAAAGTGAATGAAATGTGTGCAAATTCAGAAACACTTTACAGAGGGTTGCTTGATTTGTTGGTACCCTGAGATGACAGTAACAATATACAAGAAAATGTGTGGGCTAACACAAGGGAACATGTCCTTTACAGAGGACAGACTTGCAAAATTCACATACTGAGCTAAGCACCCTATGTCACCTCTTCCTTCCCTCCTCTGTCCCTCTTGTTTGTGACAATCTTAGGTGATTTTGGTCAGCAGCATCAAAGCCCTATATACACATCAGACTTCACATGACAGTCCATCACTGCTACCTCCCTGTCTTCTCAAAGCCATCTCATGAAGGCAGAGTGGTCTCACTGTCTTAGCATGAGCTCATCTGACTAAGGACATCTGCAATAGTTCTTACAATCTTATAATGTGATTACATACAGTGGTACTCAGATTTATCACATCAACAGATCTTCTTTAGGGGAAAATGTGTTAGCCTAATGTCAGAGGAGAAATCAGTTCATATATATAAGTTGTTGAATTACATCACTGAGAATGCTTCTCTCTGGAGACCTATTGACTCAAGTCTTTCAAGCAAACACATCTAAGGGAGGAATGAAATATTTGATTTCTAGTTTTATTTTTTATCATCTATCACAACAGTGAACAAACATCTCCACTTTTATGACTCTAACTAGGACACAAACAAGGCAGATGCTTCCCTTCACCTTCTCTTCTGTGGAAAATCAACATCAGGATGGCAACAGTGCCTGGTCATGGGACCCACTCCACAGGACAGGGCTTACACCCAGGCTCAGACGAATGTTCTTGTCTTGTTTCTCCATGTGTGTCTCGCTGTGCTGAGCACCACTGTAGTGTTCACACCTTCTGCATTGTCCTCACACTTGTTACCCTGGAGCCCAGGACAAGATTACATTTACGGTGAAAAATGGCAGGAGACTGGGAATGCATGTTATTGTTGGGTGAATCTGAGCCTAAAGGCTTGGCCAGGCTGCTTCTGGAACCAGTGTGGAAAGAGAGGCTCATTCCCCAGCATCACCTTAGTGTGGGGAGGAGAGCCTGAGAAGAAATAGCTATTAGGAAATGTGAGGAAATAACAGGGATCATTCCATCAGCCTGCCTCTTTTGTCTCCATGACACCTGACAGAGATGGAGAAAGCTGGGGAATGAGGTAGACATCCAGGTCATGCTATAGATTTCCAGAGATCCCAGGACCCACAGATGCTGCTGGACTCGCATTCTCAGGGTATCAGGGAAATGGTGAGTCCATGCATTGTGAGACTTTCATTATCACTATCACCACCTCATTCCACCTCTTTTGTCCAGGGGCAACTCTTCTCCCAAAGGGGCTCGGGCAACTGGAGCAAAAACCAGCTGTAACCTCTAGTCCAGGGAGCTTTCCTCAGGAGATTACATGTGAGTCAGGAAGGAGTCAGCCTCAAGTCTTGTCAGTTTCTCAGAAGCACACAGTACCCCCTGCTGGACATGGGTAGTTCCTTCATGGTTTGTGTTAAATATATTCCACATGATTTCTAGTCTTCTGTCATAGGTTCCTTAGTTCATCATCAAAATTGCTATTAACATTAACTAAAGTTATATCTGTTTAATTTTCACTGTTTTAATGACTGTTATGCATTCTGAACCCTGGTTATTATCCCTCTTAATCAAATTCCTGCAATTTTCTTCTTCATTGGGATTCTGTAATTTTTCAGTGAAACACCTTTACCATATTATTAGACAATCTGATTCATCTCAATATTAGATCCTTGTGTTATGTTTTTCTTATTCACACTATAACTTTTCTGCTTCAGAATTCTCTAGAATTCATCATCAGATCTGAAATAATGCCGCTTTTGGTTCATTCATTTTTCCCAGCTACTGTTTATTTTGTCTCTCTTGGGGAAAATGAGACACGCCTTGCTCTGGAAGTTATAATTGAGTATAAAATGAATTTCAGTTTTTATTGTCAGTGAAAATTTATTAGACATTCATAACCAATGCAGTGTTTTTCCAAAAGCCAATTCCAGACATGGCTAACATTGAACTTAATGAATAACATCATCTGATGACAAGAAGTCTCAGGTATAGATTTCACTGTGATGTGGTATGACACCCTGAGAGTCTATATTATTCCTGTTTATCACACCCTATGCTGTAAGAAAAGGACAGAAAGTCTTATTGTCCTGGAGGTGTGTAGCACTAAAAGAGAATGTGACTAGCATGTATAAAGACCTGTGTTCAAGACTAGAGCTGAAAAAGAAAGGAAGTATATTTGATGATACTGAAAAATAATGTTTAGATTTATTTTTATACACCCATGAATGCAAACATTCACACAGAGAGAAACAGAGATAAACAGAGATTGTGTGTGTGTGTGTGTGTGTGTGTGTGTGTGTGTGAGAGAGAGAGAGAGAGAGAGAGAGAGAGAGAGAGAGAGAGAGAGAGAGAGAACAAACAAGGCTGTTGCTGTTGGGTCCAATCTCCCTAGACTTGGAATTATAGAGACGTATGAGGCAAACTACATGGGTGCTAGGAATAAGCATGAATCTTCCGCAAGAGCAATATGTGCTTGAAATTACTTAACTGTCTCTCTAGCCACCCAAAGTAGTATAAAATTATCCTGTTCTTGTAGTTATAGTATTCCTGCCTGGACCACAGTCAGGACAAATCTCTCTTACCCGCCAGTCCCACAGTCGCTCAGACCCAACCAAGAAAGCACACAGAAACTTATATTGCTTATAAACTGTATGGCCATAGCAGGCTGCTTGTTATCTACTTCTTTTATCTTAAATTAACCCATTTCTGTTAATCTATACTTTGCCACATGGCGTGTGGCTTACCAGTGTCTTTACATGTTGCTTCTCATGGCGGCGGCTGGCGGTGTCTCTCCCCCAGCCTTCTACTTCCCCGAATTCTCTTCTCTCTTGTCCCACCTATACTTCCTGCCTGGCCACTGGCCAATCAGAACTTTATTTACACAGAGCGATATCCACAGCATGTTCTCTTAAAACAGTATTACTTATGGTGATCTCGAAAGGATAAACTTGCTGTATCAAGGACTGTTGGTCTGTGTAAACATAGTCTATCAGTGCAGAGTCTAATCTTCCCTTCCTGCTGAAGCATATTTTTATAATATCTAGACTACTTTAATTTGTTAGTCAATTACTGTGGGCATATATTTCATTAAGCTACACTCTCCTATTTTGGTCTAAAATAGTCCACTTGAGAAACTTACAGAGGGGACTCACTGAGCTTCAGCAAGAGCTCATCTGACTAAGGACATCTGCATTAGTACTTACGATCTTATAATGCAATTACATACAGTGATATTCAGATGTATCACATCAACAAACTTCTTTAGCAGGAAATGTGTTAACCTAATGTCAGAGGAGTATTATTTCATATATATATATATATATATATATATATATATATATATATATTAAAAACTGAAATCAATTTTCATTGTCTTCAAATGAAAGATAATATACCAATAGTAAGAAAATAGGAGTGGACATTACTTCCCTTTGATCTAAGTTGTTGAATGAACATAACTGAGAATGCTTCTCTCCGGAGACCTATTGACTCTAGTCTTACAAGCAAATACAACTAACTAATGGAGGAATAAAATATTTGATTTCTGTACTTTTAAAAATCTCTATCAAAGCAGTTGACAAGTAGTTGTGGAGAGGCAAATCAGGATGGCAACAATGCCTGGTCATGGGACCCACTCCACAGGACAGGGCTTACACCCAGGCTCAGACGAATGTTCTTGTCTTGTTTCTCCATGTGTGTCTCGCTGTGCTGAGCACCACTGTAGTGTTCACACCTTCTGCATTGTCCTCACACTTGTTACCCTGGAGCCCAGGACAAGATTACATTTACGGTGAAAAATGGCAGGAGACTGGGAATGCATGTTATTGTTGGGTGAATCTGAGCCTAAAGGCTTGGCCAGGCTGCTTCTGGAACCAGTGTGGAAAGAGAGGCTCATTCCCCAGCATCACCTTAATGTGGGGAGGAGAGCCTGAGAAGAAATAGCTATTAGGAAACGTGAGGAAATAACAGGGATCATTCCATCAGCCTGCCTCTTTTGTCTCCATGACACCTGACAGAGATGGAGAAAGCTGGGGAATGAGGTAGACATCCAGGTCATGCTATAGATTTCCAGAGATCCCAGGACCCACAGATGCTGCTGGACTCGCATTCTCAGGGTATCAGGGAAATGGTGAGTCCATGCATTGTGAGACTTTCATTATCACTATCACCACCTCATTCCACCTCTTTTGTCCAGGGGTAACTCTTCTCCCAAAGGGGCTCAGGCAACTGGAGCAAAAACCAGCTGTAACCTCTAGTCCAGGGAGCTTTCCTCAGGAGATTACATGTGAGTCAGGAAGGAGTCAGCCTCAAGTCTTGTCAGTTTCTCAGAAGCACACAGTACCCCCTGCTGGACATGGGTAGTTCCTTCATGGTTTGTGTTAAATATATTCCACATGATTTCTAGTCTTCTGTCATAGGTTCCTTAGTTCATCATCAAAATTGCTATTAACATTAACTAAAGTTATATCTGTTTAATTTTCACTGTTTTAATGACTGTTATGCATTCTGAACCCTGGTTATTATCCCTCTTAATCAAATTCCTGCAATTTTCTTCTTCATTGGGATTCTGTAATTTTTCAGTGAAACACCTTTACCATATTATTAGACAATCTGATTCATCTCAATATTAGATCCTTGTGTTATGTTTTTCTTATTCACACTATAACTTTTCTGCTTCAGAATTCTCTAGAATTCATCATCAGATCTGAAATAATGCTGCTTTTGGTTCATTCATTTTTCCCAGCTACTGTTTATTTTGTCTCTCTTGGGGAAAATGAGACACGCCTTGCTCTGGAAGTTATAATTGAGTATAAAATGAATTTCAGTTTTTATTGTCAGTGAAAATTTATTAGACATTCATAACCAATGCAGTGTTTTTCCAAAAGCCAATTCCAGACATGGCTCACATTGAACTTAATGAATAACATCATCTGATGACAAGAAGTCTCAGGTATAGATTTCACTGTGATGTGGTATGACACCCTGAGAGTCTATATTATTCCTGTTTATCACACCCTATGCTGTAAGAAAAGGACAGAAAGTCTTATTGTCCTGGAGGTGTGTAGCACTAAAAGAGAATGTGACTAGCATGTATAAAGACCTGTGTTCAAGACTAGAGCTGAAAAAGAAAGGAAGTATATTTGATGATACTGAAAAATAATGTTTAGATTTATTTTTATACACCCATGAATGCAAACATTCACACAGAGAGAAACAGAGATAAACAGAGATTGTGTGTGTGTGTGTGTGTGTGTGTGTGTGTGTGTGTGTGTGTGTGAGAGAGAGAGAGAGAGAGAGAGAGAGAGAGAGAGAGAACAAACAAGGCTGTTGCTGTTGGGTCCAATCTCCCTAGACTTGGAATTATAGAGACGTATGAGGCAAACTACATGGGTGCTAGGAATAAGCATGAATCTTCTGCAAGAGCAATATGTGCTTGAAATTACTTAACTGTCTCTCTAGCCACCCAAAGTAGTATAAAATTATCCTGTTCTTGTAGTTATAGTATTCCTGCCTGGACCACAGTCAGGACAAATCTCTCTTACCCGCCAGTCCCACAGTCGCTCAGACCCAACCAAGAAAGCACACAGAAACTTATATTGCTTATAAACTGTATGGCCATAGCAGGCTGCTTGTTATCTACTTCTTTTATCTTAAATTAACCCATTTCTGTTAATCTATACTTTGCCACATGGCGTGTGGCTTACCAGTGTCTTTACATGTTGCTTCTCATGGCGGCGGCTGGCGGTGTCTCTCCCCCAGCCTTCTACTTCCCCGAATTCTCTTCTCTCTTGTCCCACCTATACTTCCTGCCTGGCCACTGGCCAATCAGAACTTTATTTACACAGAGCGATATCCACAGCATGTTCTCTTAAAACAGTATTACTTATGGTGATCTCGAAAGGATAAACTTGCTGTATCAAGGACTGTTGGTCTGTGTAAACATAGTCTATCAGTGCAGAGTCTAATCTTCCCTTCCTGCTGAAGCATATTTTTATAATATCTAGACTACTTTAATTTGTTAGTCAATTACTGTGGGCATATATTTCATTAAGCTACACTCTCCTATTTTGGTCTAAAATAGTCCACTTGAGAAACTTACAGAGGGGACTCACTGAGCTTCAGCAAGAGCTCATCTGACTAAGGACATCTGCATTAGTACTTACGATCTTATAATGCAATTACATACAGTGATATTCAGATGTATCACATCAACAAACTTCTTTAGCAGGAAATGTGTTAACCTAATGTCAGAGGAGTATTATTTCATATATATATATATATATATATATATATATATATATATAAAAACTGAAATCAATTTTCATTGTCTTCAAATGAAAGATAATATACCAATAGTAAGAAAATAGGAGTGGACATTACTTCCCTTTGATCTAAGTTGTTGAATGAACATAACTGAGAATGCTTCTCTCCGGAGACCTATTGACTCTAGTCTTACAAGCAAATACAACTAACTAATGGAGGAATAAAATATTTGATTTCTGTACTTTTAAAAATCTCTATCAAAGCAGTTGACAAGTAGTTGTGGAGAGTCAAATCAGGATGGCAACAGTGCCTGGTCATGGGACCCACTCCACAGGACAGGGCTTACACCCAGGCTCAGACAAATGAATGTCTGTGTCTTGCTTCTCCATGTGTGTCTCCCTGTGCTGAGCACCACTGTGGTATTCATGCAGTAGCCTTCAGCATTGTCCTCAGACTTGTAACCCTAGAGCTCAGGACAAGATTATGTTTAAGGTGAAAAGGACAGGAGACTGTGAGTGTCTGTTGTTTTTGGGTGAATCAGAGCCAAGAGGCTTGACCAGGCAGCTTCTGGAACCAGTGTGGAAATAGAGGGTCAGTAACTGCTGGAGAGTGTCATTCCCCAGCATCACCTCAGTGTGGGGAGGAGAGCCTGAGAAGAAATAGCTATTTGGAAAGAGTCAAGAAATGAGAGGGATCATTCCAAAGGCAGGCCTCTTTAGTCTCTGTGACACCTGACAGAGATGGAGGAAAGAGGCAGGCATCCAAGCCAGGCTCTAAATCTCCAGAGACCTGAGGACCCACAGGGCTGCTGGACTCTGGTGCTCTCGGGGTAGTGGGGAAACAGTGATTTGGTGCACTAGGAGACTTTTTCTATCACCATCTTTCTGCATTACATCTCTTCAGCCCATTGGACAACTCTCTCCCAAAGCATCTTGGGTAGCTTTGAGGAAACACCTGCTGAGCTGCATCCTCTCCCTGAAGATTGATTACATGAGAGTCAGGAGTCCTCTGAGGCTTGTCCATTTCTCAGTAGCACACAGTGCCCCCTGCTGGACTAAGGAGAGTTGCTTCCTAGTTGGTATTGAATATCTTCCATATGATTTCCATTTCTCAGTTATAGATTCCTTACTTCTTCTTCAAAATTGCTTTAACTTTATTTTGTTAAACATTAAAATTTTATGTTTTTAATTATCATTGTATGTCTTCTGTGATGTTTTTGACTATTAATTATATTTACTCTGATTCAAAAATATCTGCAACTCTTTTTCTGTCAAATTGTGTATGGATTATATTTTGTTCATTCACACTGTAACTTTTCTAACATATAATAAAAATGTTTTGTTATTTGAGCACTGTTGCACAGAATTCTCTAGATTTTATCATCAGACCTGAAATAATACTTGATTTTTGGTTCATTCATTTTTTTCCAGTACTGTATGTTTTGCATTCTTGGATATTATGAAGCACACACTGCTTTGAGAGTATTAATTTAAGATTTTATACTAATTGAAATTGTATTAGACATTAGTAACCTATGGGGATGTTTTTGTTACAAAGTAAATCTCTAGACATGACTCACATTTAAATAATTAATGTCATTTAATAGCAGAGAATTCTTTACTGAAGATTTGACAGTGTCATGTTTTGACATCCTCGGAGTCTGTGTTATTCTGATTGTTAATATGCTATGCTTTACAGAATGACAGAAGAAAAAAAAAAGAAAGAATTATTGTCCTGGAGATATGGACCTGTAATAGAGAACCTGATTAGCATTTGTTAGGACCCATGTTTAAGACCCTGAGGTGAAAAATAAAAGTACTTTTGAAGTACTGAAAAAATAAGTTTTATATTTCTAAAATTTTTAATTATAAATTATTTGTATGCATGTGCAAGCACACACATATGCATACATACAAACACACAGAGACACACACACACACAGACACACATACACATGCACAGAGAGGGAGAGGGAGAGGGAAAGGGAGAGGGGGAGAGGGAAGTAGAGAGAGAGAGAGAGAGAGAGAGAGAGAGAGAGAGAGAGAGAGAGATTCCCAGGAGCTGAAATTATAAGTAGTGATGAGCCACCCTGAAGAACCAAAGCACCCCCATTTTATGCAAGGCCATCACCCCAGCTTGAAACAGGCCTGAGTTTCAAAATTCTAAGAATTGCTGACATAGGTCCCAGGACAAAGTCAGGATATTTGAAGAGCCATATGGTAACAACTGATTAACCATAGAATGCCCCAGTACTGGAGATGGTCAAAAGTGCAAAGTCAGGATGTTTAAAGGACTATGTGGTAGCAACTGATTAACCACAGAATGCCCCAAAGCCAGAGGTAGTCTATAAAGTTTGACAAGTAACTGGTTGAAACTACAAAGTAAGATAACACAAAAATATAGTTAGAGTTTTCCTGCCTGACCCACAGTCAGGACAAATCTCTCTCACCCGCCAGGCCCATAGACACTCAGACCCAACCAAGTAAACACACAGAAACTTACATTGTTTACAAACTCTATGGCTGTGGCAGGCTTCTTGTTATCTACTTCTTCTATCTTAAATTAACCCATTTCTATTAATCTATACTTTGCCACGTGGCTCGTGGCTTACCATTACATCTTCCTTGTCATGGTGTCGGCTGGCAGCCTCTCTCTCCCCAGCCTTCCACCTCCCAGAATTCTCTTCTCTCTTGTTCTGCCTATACTTCCTGCTGGTCACTGGCCAAACAGCATTTTATTTATACAGAGCTATATCCACAGCACTTCCCCTTTTCTTCTCCTTTTTTTTTTAAAAAAAGGAAGGTTTTAACATTTTCATAGTAAAATTACATATAACAAAACAACTATCAAGCAAGAATTACAGTTATAATATTAAAGAAGATATCCTATCTTATATTTGTGAGTCTAAGGTTTTATATATAACTTATCTTTTATCATAATTGAGGAAATTATATCTATCTAGACTTCAACCACATTAAAGACCTCAGAAGGATATAATATTACCTGAGAACCAGGAGAAGGATGCAAGCAACTTTCCGATATTACACAGAGAATCTGGTTTATGTTGTCTTTGGGATTTTTAACTAGAAAAAGATTTGATCGTAAAAGCTGTTGAATTAAACAAATATGTAAATTTTAAAGGTACCTTAACTTCAAATTTTGGATATAAAGATATGTTGCTTTGGAAAAGAGTCTCTGCTTTTGTTTCCACAGAAAGCCAGAGGCTATGGATTTGTTCCAGATTATGATACATCAGGTTTGATCAGCCAAGACCACCTGAAAGGTCTTCTATGACACAATGGCCCAAAATGGTTTCAAGGCAACTGGCTCAGAGGTTTACCCACATGGACTACTCCATAATCCAAAAATTTTCTTTATGTCCCCATAAGATACAGCACCCCGCTCCAGCAGGAAGTAGTAAGAAACCCTATGCCCAAATTCCCAGCTGGCTTTGGAGATGGAATTGGCTCACTCCTTCTCTAAACCCAAGCACATTGTTAAAACAAAAGGTTAAGAGATTCTTGTGTCCCAATTCAGAAGAGCCCTCTGGTGTGGGACAGAGAAAAACCAATATTTTATTTAAAACAGGTTGATTATAAATGCAATCTCTTTCTAAAGATAAAAAGAGGATATGATATAGATATGATAGGATGAAAGGATAGATTAATGAACTTACTTCTAAAGAGCAACAACTCATTTAAAATGTTTTACATTGGTATAGATTTTAGTCTATTGATACAAACTTAAAGTTAATTTTGTTATACTGTGTGTATATTTCTACTCTTGTTTAAGGTATTATGTTTGTACAGCTCATTTAAAATTGTAATGGATAATTAAAAATAGATTGATAACTGGTCATCTATGATAATCATACTCATAGCCATGTTAGTTAAGTCTTCTAGGTATACACAGAGATATTTCAGATAAACAGGTAATCTTCAAACACTTCAAAGGTCTACAGAATATGGCTTTTAAAATTTAGACTTTCTGGACAGTGAGATATGTCTGCTCCTGGCAACACCGATTTACTTCAGAGAGGAGGATGGGCATTGAAGACACTTCATATCTTATCTTCACCTTGGCAAAAATAGCCATTTAGGCAAGAAACTGTTCTTGCCTGGACTGCTTGATCAACTGGACATGCAGGACCCATAGAAAGGTGACCACTAAACTTTGCTTGACAAAATGGTCCTTCAGGTTCCTGCTTTGCAGATGAAACTGCCAGACATTCTACAGGGCACTAAGAGAAATGACTGAGAGACTCTAGCCCTATGGGCTGAAGACAAATGCCCCAACTTTACAAAGGAACATTAGGTGACTATCCAGGTTGCCAGCTATCTCTGTCTACCCTGCAAGTCTCCCAAAGTTGCTTGCATCCTTCTCCTGGTTCTCAGGTAATATTATATCCTTCTGAGGTCTTTGATGTGCTTGAAGACTAGATAGTTATAATTTCCTCCATTATGATAAAAGATAAGTTAGATATAAAACCTTAGACTCACAAATATAAGATAGGATATCTTCTTTAATAATGCAACTGTAATTCTTGCTTGATAATTGTTTTATTATATGTAATTTTACTATGTAAAAGTTAAAACCTTCCTTAAAAAAAAAAAAAGAAAAGGGGAAGTGCTGTGGATATTGCTCTGTATAAATAAAATGCTGTTTGGTCAGTGGCCAGGCAGGAAGTATAGGCAGAACAAGAGAAAAGAGAATTCTGGGAGGTTGAAAGGCTGAGGTGGAGAGACTGCCAGCCGTCGCCATGACAAGCAACATGTAAAGACAACAGTAAGCCACAAGCCACATGGCAAAGTATAGATTAATAGAAATGGGTTAATTTAAGATAGAAGTAGATAGCAAGAAGCCTGCCATGGCCATACAATTTGTAAGCAATATAAGTTTCTGTGTGTTTACTTGGTTGGTTCTGAGCATCTATGGGCCTGACAGGTGAGAGAGATTTGTCCTGACTGTGGGCCAGGCAGGAAAACTCTAACTACAGTTAATTGGCACAGACAATGAAACAACAAGAGATAAGAAAGCAGGAAAGAAAGATAGACAGGAAGGAAGGAAGGAAAGAAGGAAGGAAGGAAGGAAGACCAACCTAGGCCTCTTTTGTCCCTGATAGAAACAATGCATTGAACTGTACATTGTATCTTTTCATAACCTTTAACTGTGTGAACACTCAGCATATAAAGGTACTTGCTGCCAAGTCTGACAATGTGAGTAGATTCTTGGAACAATCATGGCAGAAAGAAATGGCTGACTTATGTAAATTGTCCTCTAATCTCTCTCTCTCTCTCTCTCTCTCTCTCTCTCTCTCTCTCTCTCTCTCTCTCTCTCACACACACACACACACACACACACACACACACACACACACATGCACATGCACAGACTGACACACACTAAATCATTAAATAAATATGTAAATAAATAAAGTTTTAAAACATTTTGAATTGTTGCTATTTCATGATTTGTTGCTACTTTCTGTCCACCTGTGAGTCTACCATAGTTTGGGCCCTTCTTATTATTGCTGAAATTTATATAGTGATGTGAATTTCTTGGGAAGGAAATGTCAGGCCCCACTTATGACCCACAGATGCAAGATCCATGTGCACCCTGAGTTCTAACAAGGATTGAACTAACACAGGCTGTAAACTGTTGATATTTGGGTTATGAAATATTCCTGATTGATCTATTTATTCTGTTTCCTACCACCATGTGCAGAAAAAGAACTTCATAACTCCCTTTCTGTGTATTATATGCCAGGATTAACTTCCTTAAGATTTCCCACTATAAATGACAGGCATGTCCCTCAGTGTCATATAGTTTACTCATTACTAATAACAAGGTAATTCTTACAGGAACATACATTCACAGATGGACACTCTAGAAGAAATGGCTTCTTCTAGAAGCTGCACTTCTCTGCCATTGCTTACAGTATTAGAATATTAAAAGAGGAGAGATATCTTTATGAATTAAGACTGAAAGTTAACTTTAGAGTTTAGTTGCAGTCATAAAGCTAGAAATATGAGCAAACATGTTAACATCCTTGAGAATAAAATATGACACAGACAGCCTATGTTGGAGAGGATGCAGAGAAGAGGGAATGCTCCTCCACTGCTGGTGGGAGTACAATCTTGTACAGCCTCTCTGAGAATAAATACTGCAGCATCTCAGAAAATTGGGAATCAACCTACCTTAAGACCCAGCAACATTACTCCAGAGCATATACCCAAAAGATGCTCAACCACACCACAAAGACACTTGCTCAACTATGTTCATTGAGCAAGAATTATTTGTAATAGCCAGAACCTGGAAACAAACTAAATTGAAGAATAGGTAAAGAAAATGTGTTACATATACACAATGGAGTATTATGCAGTGGTAGAAAGCATGTCATCATGAAATTTGTGGGAAAAATGGAAAAATACCCCATGTTCCTGGATTGGCATATTGTGCAAATGTCTATACTATCAAATTAATTTACAGAAACAATTCAATAACTACTCATATCACATTTCATAGGTTTAGAAAAAAACAGGATGAGAACTACCTCAAATTTTACTATAAGGACAGTCTGATACTGGCATTATAAAAATAAATAAGTGGATCAATGTAATAAAATAGAGAAACCAGAAACAAAATGGCAGAGACATGCCCACTTAATTTTAACAAAGCAAAAACATAGTTGGAGGAAAATAGCCTATTTAATACATGCAAAACTGGATTTCTACTTGAAGAAGATGAAATTTGATTTGTATTTTTCACTTTGTGCAAAAATCAATTCAAAATAGATCAAAGACTTTAAACCCTAGTGTGAAACCAAAAATGAGACCAAATTGCTTTCACCCTAAAAATAAGGCCCAAGATTTCTCCATTGTAGATATGGACCTTGAGTTACTGGAACAGACCTTGAGTTACTGAAACCAGTCAGCCCAGATTCCAGAAGCCAGAAAGTGTAAAGTATAGAGTCAAAAGGTATTGATGAGGTGATGACTGCCGGATCATGGAATGTCCTCACTCTGGTTCCCTGGATAACTGTTTGACCACAGAGTGTCCCAACCCAAGTCTCCATTGTTAGTATTTAAGCGGCGCTAGGAACACGTCCCGAACACGACAAGACCACAGAAGAGTTTTATTAAAGAGGATAGAGGTGACAGGCCCGTGTGAAACACACGTGGGTAAGGAGATAAGGGGGGCTCATGCAAGATGGCACCGGCTTTTTAAAGGTTGGGCCGCGCATACGTACAGGAACTCCTGTGGGCACTCCACACATGCGTGTAGATTACATGGCTGCGCACGCGCACGCTTTACAAAACCACGTAAAGCCACAGAGTCCCGGTCCTGCGAGATGTCTGACCCCGAGATGGCTATTCTGAAACGGAAATAGGCGGTCCGCCAGGCAAGCCCAACCGTGTGGACATGTAATTCTCTATCATCCATAGTAACTGTTTTAATCACCAAATGTCCCCACCTGGGGGCAGCTAATGAGAAATGGTGACAGGCAACAACCCCCTTAGAGGGAAGATTGAATCATTATTTCTGGAAAGTCCCTAGACACGAGCCAATCAGAAATGTACATGTATGGAAATGCTCTGCTGTTGTATTTTTGTGGTCTTTGCCTTTAAAAGTGACTGAATTCACAACATGGCCCCATGGTTGGGCATGCCCAGTGGAACTAGACACTTCTGCCTAGTTATTTTCAGTTCAAAATAGCCATTTCTGGGTCAAAACATCTAGCGTGACTAGGACCCCGTGGCTTTGTGGGGTTGTGTAAAGCACACGCACAGCCATGTGATCTATGCACATACGTGGAGTAGCCACATAGGTTCCTGTATGCATGTGCATGGCCCACCCTTTATAAGCCGGCGCCATTTTCCACCATCCTCACTCTCCACCTTGACCATGTGTGTTTCCCACAGGCATGATCATGTCTGTCTCTTTCTTTCCTCTCTTAATAAAAACTCTTGTGGATTTGTCGTGTTTCAGGATATTTCCTTGAAGGGTAAGAGCGCCGGAAATAACTATCAAAAAGTGTACAAATTTAGGCTGGACACTTCCTCCAGCCTCCACTGTGTTGGGTGTATTGGACAAAGTCCCTGTCTGGGCTTTTATTGATCGTGGATATCCCAAATCAAAACCTTGCTTTTGCATTCCAGTACATTCATCTTTGGTGGTCTCTCTGGGGGCCTTAATCTTGCCACAACACTAGAACACTGAAATTTTCAGATGAAAACAGAGGAGATGCTCTTCAAAAATTTGGGGTGAGCAAGAACTCTTTCTATAGAAGAAGCAATAAACAGGAGATAAAAATATCTCTATGGTAGGGTATGGAATTCTCTGGGCATTAGCCCAGGAGACAGAGATCTGGATCATATTGTAGTTCTATTTTTACTTACTTACTTACTTACTTACTTACTTATCTATTTATTTACTTATTTTTTTATTTTTGAGAAATCCCCAAACTGATTACCAAAATGTCTAATTTGTATACCCAGAAGCTGACCCCATGTATCACCAGACTGATACATGAAAGTAAAAAGTATCTGTGCAACAAGGGAAACCTTCAGCAGAGTAAAAAAAAAGCCATAGAATGGGAGGAAAATCTTCACCAGCTACTTTTCAGACAAGAGGCTAAGACTCAGAGCTTTCAAAGACTTTCTGACATTAAATAACAGTGAAATCAAACTGTCAATGCACAAGCAAGCAAAGGGGCTGCATAGACATTTTTGAGAAACAGAAACTGTAGCCAACACATACCCCAGTTATGGGGAGGAATAATCACTCTTGATTCAGACTTGGTATAACACTAATTTATTCACACAGTAAGATTACAAGCAATATTTATCCTGTCTTCCAAGTGGAAGCAGGAGTTCCTCTCCAGATGCACAGGTCCAGACTGTTCCTCTAGATCTTGGGTCAGCCTTCCCCTGGTCAGCCACGTCTGCAGTGGGGACAGATCTCACGTCTCTGGTAGAGGAGAGTCATCTCATGCGAGGGCCTGACAAGCTCTGTTGGTTGGGTCTGGGGCTTCATCTTTTATATTCTTTCCTGGCTAGGTTTCTAGTCTCGTCCCTACTTCCACACATGGCTTATAGCTTATCACTACTCCATTTGTGGTTTTCTTATGTCATTTTATTGCTTATCACTCCTGACCAGGGTTGTTCACCCTAGGCCTTACATGTTCCTTACAGAAACACAAATGGCCAATAACTATTTCTTAAACTGTTCAGTATCCCTAGTCTTTGGGGAAATTAAATACAAAACCGCTTTGAGATACTGTCTCAACAGGTCAGAATAACTGCCATCAACAAATCTGACGAAGAATATTGTAGAGGATGTGTAGAGAAAAGAACCTTAATTCACTGCTGGGTATACAAATTAGACATTTTGGTAATCAGTTTGGGGATTTCTCAAAAATAAAAAAATAAGTAAATAAATAGATAAGTAAGTAAGTAAGTAAGTAAGTAAGTAAGTAAGTAAGTAAAAATAGAACTACAATATGATCCAGATCTCTGTCTCCTGGGCTAATGCCCAGAGAATTCCATACCCTACCATAGAGATATTTTTATCTCCTGTTTATTGCTGCTTTATTTACTATAGCAAAAAATTAGAATCATCATAGCTTGTTTAGCAATAGATTCGTGGATAGTGAAAATTTGGAACACACAAACACACACACATACTAAGACTATTCATTTCTAGACCAAAGGAAGTTGAAAAAACTCCAGAAAATGAGTGGATTTAAAATAATGTACAATGTTAGGCAAAGTTATACCCCCTCATGTTGTTTCTCATATGTGGAATCTAGCCAATAATGATGTATATGTTTAAACAAACATACATCTGGGTACAGTATACGATGAAGAAAAGATAATGAGAAAGGTCAAATATAAGGGAATGTGAGAGGACTGAATGTAGGGAGTGCACATTAGTTATGAAAGAGGACATAAGGTATGGATTGCCCAGAGAACAGGAACGATGCTACATTTGGCATGAGATATCTGAGGGGAAAATATACGTATATTATGCTCTTATGTCTGTTAACTTTATTCTTCTAAGACAAAATTCTATCTATACAGATACAGCTCTGTCAGGCAGGAACAAATCTAGATACATCAAGCTCTTTGTCTGTCTACTTTATTTCTCTGGGATGAAATCCTGTCTACATAGCTTCAGTTCCATCCTGACATCAGTTCCTCTTTGTCCTCTCATTTATTGCCCCCTCCTAGTCCTGCTAACAACCAAGCTCTTATGCTTCCAGCCTCATTTTCATCCTCTATTTCTTCACCCTCCATCTCTACTTGCTCTTTGCTTCTGGCTCTGATGAACTCTACAAGAGTTTTGCCTTACCATCTACAAAACCTCTGTGTTCTCCCCTTCTCCCTGGTCATGTCATTCTGTCTGCCTCTACAGAAAAGCATGCTCCTTCTTCCCCTGCCTATTCAGGAATGTTGCTCCACCCTGATATGTAAAAACCTCTTTTGTTTTCAGTCACTTGTTCTGGAGAGCCTTAGGCCTCAAGGCAAGAGAATGGTCTGAGCTCCATTTGCACAAGAAACAAAGCTATGCATCAACCACCTGCTTGATTCTGCCTACTTGACCTTATCCAAGTACTGGCCAGACCAAGAAGTTCACACACACACACACACACACACACACACACACACACACACACACTCTATGGGAATTGTGAGCACAAGAAATTCATAACAAGGCACAGCTGAACATTAAGCTGTGTAACACCAAATAGTCCATGCTAGGTGGCTTCTCACTTGACTGACCCTTGGCCTGGTCAAGGTATAGCTTTAATTCACAACTGGATTCCTTATAACATATTCTTGTGGCTCGCCACAATAACGCTAAATGTTTTTCTAGTTCTAATTCTGTCATGAATATTTTGGTTGGGATGACAGATAAGTACATAATATATATTTGATATTAAAAGTGTAAAATATATTGTAAAACTCCACAGCTTTTGTTCAAAATGCCTACTCTAACTGTATAAAAGTTCATTGACTTTGTATCATATCTAATAAAGAAAGCAAGCTGTTTTTCAGCCACAGATAATTTATTTGTGTGAGCAGTCACAGAAACTGGCTGGGTATTACACAATCTTTCCTTCTGTTATTGCGGGGGAGATGCTACCCAAAAAAAGTACTTTTCTGTGATATATATTTTTGTGTAGCTTTCCTAACAACCAGAGAGTGTGTTTTGTGGACCAGGCAGAGTTCTTACTACTCCCTCTGGCCTTCCTGTATCTCAGAACTAGAGATAGTGATTGCATCTTCCATAGGCAGGCTGCAGCCACTTCCACTTTCTGGGCTTGTGGAAAAACACTGCTGCTGTGCCTCTTCATCCCTCTATAAATCAACAGCAAACTCCCTCCTCCTCTGTGGAGAGCATGGCTGAGGAAGTGACCCCAACTCAGACAGGTTCCCTACTGCATAGAGCACTTCACAGTGCTGACTCAAAATGATTTCCTCCACTCAAGCTAAAATAATTCTGCAGACCATTTCTTAGCATACATTCACCACACATTTGGGTGTATCTGAGTATCACCACACAAAGGTGAAAGGCCATTGTAAGGGAAACAAGGCCCTCCCACTAGCTCTGCTAATTGCAGATTCAGTGGGAAATACTGCACTCTGCCCCCATGCCCCATATCAGAAAAGTTAGCCCACCAAGCTGTGCTAACAGGATGCTTGCCAATTAACCCTTGGGGTTGTGTTTGCAAGATAAATTGCTTGAGAAGAATGCTTGCCAAATAACCCCTGGGGTTGTGTTTGCAAGATAAATTGCTTGAGAAGAATGCTTGCCAAATAAGCCCCTGCTAGATAAGCTTGGAATTCATTTACATACCCAGACTCTGAGAAAGACCGTGGAGACATCTGGCGTCTAGGTGTCTACACTCTGGGTGACCCCACTCCCCTGCCCTGGTAGAACTGCCTCATAAAAGGCCTGTGAGCCTTAAACTCGTGCTAAAATAAAGCTTCATTTGTGACCTGATATCGGAGTGAAGCTCTCTGTTTTGTACGCCGACCCTAACATCTGGAGGTCCCATCAAGATTGGTAAGGACGGTGGTGAGTCGGCAGGGAAGCAGCTGTTCAAGCGGCCCGTGAGGACCCTTGGACAGTGGGGGACAGACGTGTCCTGAACCCACAGGCTGCAGCTCTGGAGGACACTCTGGAGTGTGGGGACCCTGAGACAGGGGCCCCGTCTGATTCCCTTTTGTCTAGGAGATTTTTCAGACGGCCCGGGCCAATAGACAATCTTTTGGCTTCATTTTCCCTACCATTTTGCCGGCTTGTCTTGTTTGTGTGTTGTGTCTCTATCTTTGTGTCCTTCTGTGTCGGTTTCTACTTGTTTGGAATGGGACAGTCGGCCACCAAGTCTGCCTCCACCCCTTTGTCCCTAACCCTCTCTCATTGGTCGGCAGTGATGGACCGCGAGTTGAACCTGGCGGTTCGGGTGAGGAAAGGAAAGTGGCAGACTTTCTGTTCGTCTGAATGGCCCACCTTCGGAGTCAGGTGGCCGATAGATGGTACTTTTGATCTTAATATAATCAGAGCAGTCAAACAAAAAATCTTCATTCCAGGTTCACATGGGCATCCGGACCAACAAGCCTACATCTGGGTATGGGAAGATTTAGTGGTGGACCCGCGTAAGTGGGTCCAGTCATTTCAGGTCGGCCCATCTGCACCACCTACTGATCATACCTCTCTCCTTCTAACCAAAACCTCTGATTCGCCTAAATCTTCCCCTATCCCCATTGATCCCGACACCTGCACCCCTGCCAGAGTCTCAGGCTGATCTCATTTCTCTTGACCTAGACCCCCCACCACCTTACAGATCACCGCTGCAGCCGCTGCCAGCCAGGGCAGGATCCAGACCGGCCCCGGTCTCCCCTTCAGGGCCTGCATAGGGCACCTGCCAGAGAAGGGCACGCCCTCATGATGAGGCCCCACCAGCAGTCACACTGCCCCTACGCCCCGTTGGGGGAACTATTGATGGTGGGGCTGGAGGAGACATGCCTGCCCTCCAATACTGGCCATTTTCTTCCTCAGATTTATATAACTGGAAGAATAATAACCCACCCTTTTCTGAAGACCCCTCCCACCTAGCTGGACTCCTAGAGTCCATCATGTTTTCACACCAGCCTACGTGGGACAATTGCCAGCAACTTCTGGGGGTCCTTTTCACCACAGAAGAAAGGGAACGCATCCTCCTGGAAGCTAGGAAGTTAGTCCCTGGACCAGAAGGGCGGCCAACTCAGCTCCCCAATCTCATTGATGAGCACTTTCCCCTGTGGCGCCCAACGTGGAATCCGAATACTCCGGAAGGTAGGGAGCATCTGTCTCTCTATCACCACACTCTAATGGTAGGTCTCCATGCAGTGGCCAGAAGGCCCACTAATTTGGCTAAGGTAGGCGAGGTTCTTCAAGGGTCTGAAGAGACACCCTCTGCCTTTCTTGAGAGACTCATGGAAGCATATAGAAGGTATACACCCTTTGACCCACAGTCAGAGGAATTGAAGGGAGCAGTGAGCATGGCCTTTATACGGCAGTCTGCCACAGATATATGGCGGAAGTTGCAAAGATTAGATGGGTTACAAGGGCTTAGCCTGAGGGACATGATTAAAGAGGCAGAAAAAGTCTATTATAAGCAGGAGACCACGGAAGAAAAAGAAGCTCGGTTAGAAAAACAAAGAGAGAAAAAAGAAAAAGAGCAGCGAAAACGCCAAAATCGGGATCTAACACGGATTCTTGCAGCCGCAGTAAGAGGCGGGCCAGGGCCACAGGGGCGAGGAGGAGGAGGAGGTCGGGGAGGCCGTCCTCCTTTGGGACCAAATCAATGCGCCTACTGCAAAGAGGAAGGTCATTGGGTCAGAGAATGCCCCAAGAAGCAGAAAGGGCGAGGCCGGCAGGTTCGGACCCCTTCCCCAAACTCCGGGTAACGTTTGAAGTGGAGGGGACCCCAGTGGACTTTGAGGTGGACACGGGGGCAGTCTATTCAGCCATCAAGCATCCACTAGGCCCTCTGTCTACCTGAAAGTCACTGGTCCAAGGAGCAAATGGAAGCAGAGAGAGACCCTGGACCACCCAGAGAACAGTCAACTTGGGAAAAGGTACTGTGCAACATTCTTTTCTGGTCTTACCTGACTGTCTGGCACCCCTATTAGGTAGAGACCTCCTGACAAAACAGGGAGCTCAGATCTCCTTTACCTCTCGGGGCCCAGAATAAAAATTTGCCCACCCGGAAGTAGGGGACCTCCATCTCCTCACGCTAGAACTCCCAGCTGCTGAGGAATACCAGTTGTATGGAGCGGTGGCAAAAGCCTCTGTAGTCACTGTTTCACCGTACAATGAGGAGTGGATTCATAGGTTCCCTAATGCGTGGGCAGAGACAGGGGGCCTCGGACTGGCTAAGGAGCAACCCTCGGTTGTGGTCACCCTCAAACCCACCACGGTACCTGTGCGAGTAAGACAATACCTGCTTAGTCAAGAAGCCTGAGAAGGCATAAAACCCCACATCAAGAGGTTTCTGGAACTGGGCATACTGAAACTATGTCAATCAGAGCGGAATACTCTGCTCCTGCCGGTAAGGAAGCCAGGAACAGATGATTACAGACCAGTCCAGGACCTGAGAGAAGTAAACTCCCAGGTAACAGATATTCACCCTACAGTGCCCAACCCTTACAACCTCTTGAGTACCTTACCTCCCGAGCACAACTGGTATACTGTACTGGATTTAAAGGATGCCTTTTTTTGCCTCCCCCTCCACCCCGATTCTCAAAAGCTCTTTGCCTTTGAATGGTCAGACCCTGAGGGAGGGGGGACAGGGCAACTGACATGGACCAGACTTCCGCAAGGATTTAAGAACTCTCCAACTATCTTCGATGAGGCCCTACACCGAGACCTTTGGGAGTATCGAGAAACCACCCCTGATGTCACCCTCCTCCAGTATGTAGATGATCTACTCCTGGCAGCTGAGACTCTGGACGCCTGCAAACAAGGGACTGAGAAACTTCTGGATACCCTGGCCAGCCTGGGGTACAGGGCGTCTGCCAAGAAGGCGCAGATCTGCCAAAACAAAGTCATCTTCCTCAGTTACTCCTTGGGGGGAGGGAGGAGGTGGCTCACTGATACTCGCAAGCGAACCGTGGCCAGCATACCTGCTCCAATGGACCACTGGCAGTTACATGAATTCCTGGGCACAGCTGGGTTCTGCCGGCTTTGGATTCCAGGGTTCGCTGCCATCACAGAGCCCTTCTCTCCCTTGTTAAAAGAAAAGACCCCCTTTGTCTGGCAGGAAGAACACCAGGCTGCATTTAAAAATTTAAAGAGGGCGCTCTTATCTGCTCTGGCACTTGCAATCCTGGATGTGAGTAAACCCTTCACTTTGTACTTGCATGAGAAGGGTGGGGTGGTGGTTGGCATCCTAGTACAAGCCCGCGGTCCGTGGAAAAGACCAACTGCTTACCTATCCAAGCGGCTAGATCCTGTGGCCAGGGGATGGCCAATCTGCCTAAGGGCAGTAGCTGCGGCAGCCATGCTGGTGCGGGATGCAGACAAATTAACTTTGGGACAGCATCTGACTGTTATAGCTCCCCATGCATTGGAGAGCATTGTCTGCCAGCCACCTGACCGATGGCTTAGCAATGCTCGGGCCACATATTATCAGACGACTCTTCTGGACTGGGACAGCATCACCTTTGGGCCCCCAGCTGCCCTAAACCCAGCCACCCTCCTCCCAATTGCTGAACAAGGAGAGGAGGGGGTGCGGGTTCACGACTGTGGTGCCATTCTGGCGGAAGAAACTGGGGTCCGGACAGATTTAACGGACCAACCACTGGCCAACCCTGACCTGATATGGTATACAGATGGCAGCAGTTTCCTAAATGAGGGCCATCGGAGAGCGGGAGCAGCAGTAGTGGACAAAAATAAGGTCATCTGGTCTAGCAGCCTCCCAGAGGGAACCTCGGCTCAAAAAGCCGAATTGATTGTGCTCACCCAAGCACTTACCATGGCAGCCAGTAAACGGGCTACCATCTACACAGACAGGCGGAATGCATTTGCAACCGCACATGTGCATGGGGCCATATACAGGGAGAGGGGACTGTTAACTTCAGCCGGAAAAGAAATTAAAAGTAAAAGAGAAATTGAGGCCCTATTGGAGGCTGTAATGTTGCCCCGAGAGCTGGCCATCGTACACTGCCCTGGGCACCAAAAAGGGGACTCCCCAGTGGCCACAGGAAACAGGAAGGCCGATCAAGAGGCAAAGGAGGCTGCCCTCTGGGATCCAAGGAGCCTGGCCATTCACGCCTCAACTCCAGAGGATCCAGCTCCTGAAGAGGCTCCACCCCTAGAAATTCTGAAAGACACTCTGGAAAGGATCCACAAATTAACCCATCTGGGCAGCAGAAAATTGATCCAGCTGACTACAGAAGATAAGACTCTCTCCCCATCTGAGAAGAAACAAATGGCAGAGAAGGTGGTAGCTGCTTGCCGGGCCTGCCAGCAGGTAAATGCATATCCTGGGAAACTGGCCCCCGGAAAAAGACTATGAGGAACCCGCCCTGGCCAGCATTGGGAAGTAGACTTCACCGAGGTAAAGCCAGCTAAGTATGGCCTAAAGTACCTGCTAGTGTTTGTAGATACCTTTACAGGATGGGTAGAAGCCTACCCCACCAAAAAGGAGACTGTAGCAATAATCGCTAAGAAAATCCTGGAAGAAATCTTCCCAAGATTTGGACTGCCTCAGGTAATTGGGTCAGATAATGGCCCAGCGTTCATGGCCCAGGTAAGGCAGTGACTGACAAAAAATACTGGGGATGGACTGGAAGCTGCATTGTGCATACAGACCCCAAAGCTCTGGACAGGTAGAAAGAACCAACAGGACCGTTAAGGAGACCTTAACCAAATTGACCATGGAGACTGGCTCTAGAGATTGGACGATGCTCCTACCATATGCCCTCTTTAGAGCTTGAAATACCCCTTCCTTCATGGGTCTTACCCACTTTGAACTGCTCTTTGGGTGTGCACCCCCAGTTAAGAACCTAACCATCCAGCAAGGAGAAATCATGCCTTCCCCTCTGTCTGACAGGCTGCAAGCTTTAGCATCTGTCCAACATACACTATGGAAGCAGCTGTCCGTGGCATACAAACCCGGCAGGGACAGTGCTGCCCATCAGTTCCATGTGGGGGACTTCATATACGTCCGCAGACACCAGCATCAGACTTTGGAACCCCTGTGGAAGGGACCATACCAAGTCCTGCTGACCACCCCGATGGCAGTCAAGGTGGACGGGATTGCTGCCTGGATTCATGGCTCTCATCTCAAACCTGCCCCTGTTCCTGACATGGAGGCTGATCTGGACTGGACTGTGGAGCAGACTGAGCATCCCCTCAAGCTCTGCATTAGGCACAGAAGCCGGCCAGACAAACCCCCACTGGCCACAACCACAAACTTGGCAAGTGATATCTGGGATGGGAAATGTGGTATGGACAGTGTCTAGCTCAAGCCACCCTTTGGGAGCTTGGTGGCCAACTCTCCAACCAGACATTTGCCAATTGGCATCCGGACTAGATACCTGGGACCTACTGGAACAGGAACCTGGTAGCGTCCTTCCCCTAACAGTTAGAGGGGGAATGTTTAATGATTTGCTGACCAGGGGAAGGATTCAGGGATGTGCCACCCCCCTGAGGAGGCGTCTCCTTAACTATTTACCTTTCTATGTATGCCCCCGAGATGGTAGAAAAAGAGGGTGGATCCATAGGTGCGGGGGACCAAAATCCCTATACTATAAGGCTTGGGGGTGCGAAACCACTGGAACCACATACTGGAAACCTAGCTCTAGTTGGGATTGGATCCAGGTAGGCCGAAATATCACTCATCCTGAACCAGCTAGCAGCCCTTTTAGCCCCCACAATCCCTGCCCCCCTGGGAACCTTGAATTGCAGGGTAGACATGTCACTGGATGCCAGAGCACCCCTTTATGCAATGTGCTAAACATAACTTTCACCGCTGAAGGGAAAAAGTCCACATCCTTAGCCGACTGGTATAGGGGCCGAACCTGGGGTCTGAGATTCTATGCCCATGGAGATGATTTCGGGCTCCTCTTTAAGATAAGGTTAAATAAGGATAGTATGCTAACACGCACAGCCGTCGGCCCAAACACAGTCCTTATGGACCAAAAGGGATTCCCACCTAAGGTCTATCAACAAACGGTCCGACCTCACACCCCTACGTCCCAGACCCTCCAACCCGAGGTCCACCCCTCACCACAGGATATCCCAGACCCTCTGGTGAATCTCTCACCCCCGGGGTCAGGAGAGAGACTCGTGGACTTAATAAGAGGAGGATACCAGGCTTTAAATTCGACCTACCCCAATCTCACTAAGTCCTGTTGGCTCTGTCTTCAAGCTAGCCCCCCTTACTATGAGGGAATGGCTATAGGTGCAAAATTCACTTACAATACCTTGACTAGCTGTAATTGGGGGACAAAACACATGTTAACTTTACCTGAAGTGACTGGCTTGGGAACTTGTCTGGGACACCCCACTGCTTCGGAGAGAAATCTCTGCGCCCAAACAGAAAGCATCACCTCCACAGATCAGTCTCTTTTCCTTGTCCCAGCCCCTGGTCTTTACTGGGCATGCAACACAGGACTCACCCCATGTGTCTCGGTTACTAATTTCAACCAGTCCTCAGACTTTTGCGTCCTTGTCCGAGTCTATCCAAGGCTAGTCTGTTACCCAGCTGAAGAGTTCGAGGAGCATTTTGTGGGCAGGACTCGGTTCCCCAGAGAACCTCTCAGTGTCACCCTAGCCGTGTTGCTAGGAGCAGGAGCACAAGCCGTGGTAGGAACTAGAGCAGCAGCATTAATTGAAGGCCCTAGGCAGTTGGGGTTCCTAGAAGCGGCAGTCCAACAAGACCTCAGAGCAATCGAGACCTCCGTTACTGCCTTAGAAAGGTCTCTAACTTCGTTATTGGAAGTGGTCCTGCAAAATAGATGAGGACTGGACTTACTGTTCTTAAAGGAAGGTGGTCTGTGTGCTGCCCTGAAGGAAAACTGTTGCTTCTACATGGGTCATACAGGTGTGGTAAGGGAATCGATGACTAAACTTAGAGAAAGATTAGATGCCAGAGAAAAGAACTTACAAGGCTCTCAAAGCTGGCTTGAGGGATGGTATAATCAATCCCCATGGCTAACTACATTATTGTCAGCCCTCACAGGACCACTTGTTGTATTAATTCTTATCCTCATGATTGGACCATGTATCCTCAATCGAATCTCGGCTTTCGTATGATCCCAGGTAAATGGGGTTAAGATGATGGTCCTGAGGCAATGGTACCAGCCGGTATCTGGCAGTGGCCTTTAGGATTAAAGGCTGGCACAAGAGAAAGGGAGGAATGAAAGGCCATTGTAAGGGAAACAAGGCCCCCCCCACTAGCTCTGCTAATTGCAGATTCAGTGGGAAATACTGCACTCTGCCCCCATGCCCCATATCAGAAAAGTTAGCCCATCATGCTGTGCTAACAGGATGCTTGCCAATTAACCCCTGGGGTTGTGTTTGCAAGATAAATTGCTTGAGAAGAATGCTTGCCAAATAACCCCTGGGGTTGTGTTTGCAAGATAAATTGCTTGAGAAGAATGCTTGCCAAATAAGCCCTTGCTAGATAAGCTTGGAATTCGTTTACATACCCAGACTCTGAGAAAGACCGTGGAGACATCTGGCGTCTAGGTGTCTACACTCTGGGTGACCCCACTCCCCTGCCCTGGTAGAACTGCCTCATAAAAGGCCTGTGAGCCTTAAACTTGGGGTCACCAGCTACTCCTCGCGCTGGTGCCCCATGAGCTCGTGCTAAAATAAAGCTTCATTTGTGACCCGATATCGGAGTGAAGCTCTCTGTTTTGTACGCCGACCCTAACAAAGGGGTGGGTCTTTGCCTCTGTAGTGCTGTCTCTCTAAAATGATGTCTACCACTACCTGGAGGTACCGAGAATATTTTCTTAAGCTTCTACTCTTTAACCTTGGTTCCTTCTCTCTACAGCTGGACTCAGTTCATAGTCATAGATAAGTCCTCCACCCACTCAATTTTAGTTTTAAAGTCTTTCCTTCCTCCACAGGGCTCCCTTCCTTTGCCTGTTCCTATCTTCTCCTTTCTTCTCTACAGCTCTACTGTCTCTTTTTCTGAAACTACAATAACTTCTACAGTTGTCCACCTCAGAAGATGGGTCCATTCCAAACTGTCTGGTTTATTCTCCCAGAGCCTCCAATAGTGTCTGAGTGTCATCTGCCTTCCAGTCCTAAGTACCACAAACACCTTGTCAGCAATCTGCATGTCCAAAGTTTCAATATTTTAATAATATTTTTACATTTTCTATTTCCCAGAAATATTATTTTTTTACTTTTTATATAATCATCAAAGTGAGTCTCAAGTATTAACCAAAACATGGTTCTACTGTCCATGCTTGATGCCCATGGAAGGTCATCCAAATCCCTGATCAGATACTGGAGCCATCTTAGCTGTCTCCCTTTTCTCTATTAGCACAAACAGGTCTTCTCCAAGTTCCTTCCTCCCTCCATGCTGATCCTAAACTGATCTGTTTCTTTGTTCTTCATTGTCATGATTGCAGCAGAAGATATGTTTTTACATAATTTATTACATGTTTAACCTAACAAATTCCACTCTTTCCCTTATTGCCTCAATTTACTCTTAGTGCTTTCCTCACCCCTCCCAAGAGGATCTCATCTATATCAGAGACAGAAAAGATGCCAGAAAGGAGGAAAATATATACTATAATGGTTAATTATCCAGAAAATGGAAAATTACATGAAACTGAAAAATTGTGAGGAAGAAATTGTGTGTGTGAGTAATCCATTTATCCTAGGTAGTTATTGTTTTCTGTTAGTAAAATAAATCAGAAAGTAAGCAAAAGTCTACTCAATTTTTTGACATATTGGTTTCTCTTCTCCCTGCCATCCAATGTGTGCTCAAATGTGATGCATGATGAATTTAATCACTACTTAACTTTCTGACCTGAACTTAGACATCTGTCTATACATACATACATACATACATACATACATACACACACACACACACACACACACACACACACACACACACACACACACATATATATATATACATATACATACATACGTATACATACATATGTATGTGTGTGTGTGTATATGTATGCATGTATATATTTGGTTTTATGAGACAGGGTTTCTCTGCATAGCCCTGGGTATCCTGGAACTCATTCTGTAGACCAGGGTAGCTCAAACTCACAGGGATCCACCTGCCTCTGCCTCCCAAGTGCTGGGATTAAAGGTGTGCGCCACCACAAGTGATATAATTATTATTAATGCAGTGTTTGTGGTTTTCTTGGGCTCCTTCACTGAGCTTGCTTTGTTGCCTTTCATTATCACTTTTCATGCTCTTCACAGCTTTACAGATGAAGGACAGTTCATGGGATGGGAGAGCTCCATTGCATTTGCATATCCACTGTGTGTAGATTTTAACATTCCATTATAGACCTGGATTGGAGCTTCTATATAGTTGTCTAACACACACTTTGTCCTCATGAGAATGTGACCATATCATCAGAATAGTTACTTGAATTCAGTGCTATTGTTTTGCTTAGCAATTGGGGACAGACTCTCAGGGAGTAAAACCTCATCCTTATGCCTTAGTCAAGTAAGTAAGAGTCTAATCTAGGGCCTCCTTAATAGTTTAGAACAACTTCTTGAAGCAGTGGCTTTGCCCAAGTGTGCTGTTTCCCATTTTATAGATACATTTGACAATACAGAGAGTTAGTGATGTCATAATGGAGGGAAAACATGAAAATGTGCAAGCAAGTCATGGTCAGGGATGATGCTAAACATACCACACATGTAAAGAAGTCTCTGACACAAAATGTCAGTAGTATTGTCCTCCAAAATTCCTTTTTTCAATACTACGTACCCCACGGACTGTCCCTGAAAGTGTAAAGAGGTCAGCCCTCCATATGAGGGAGAAGCAAGTGGAATCTTGCACTGAACCTAGAGGAAATCATGACATGTCAACCCCAATAGCAGCACTTTTAAAGGAGACTTGACATAACAATACACCGTTTTACAAATGATTTCACAGCTGGTGCTCTGGGGAGCTTTCGTCTTACTTCCCCATGATTCTAATCACTGTGACCAGAGCCACTACTATAATACTGACAGTAATAGTCAACCTCATCTTCAATCTGCAGATCAGCGATGGTCAGTGAGGCTGAGCTGGAGGAGCTGTCAATGGAGCCAGAGAACTGATCAGGAACGCCAGACTGTCTTTTATCATCCTTATAGATCACAGCAGTGGGTGAACTCCCAAAGTGCTGCTAGTACCAGTGCACATAGCTGCTTCCTATGTTACCACTGCTGCGCAAGCAGGTGATAGTGACTGTGCTCCCAAGATTCCCTGACACAGAGTTTGTCTGAGTTAGCACAAACTGGGCATATGGCCCTATAAAAAGAAGATTAAAAAAGTAAGTAAGAAGAAGGAGACCTCGTTCACAGAGAAGAATATAAGCCAAACATCCCAAGAAACAGTTACTCTCCCAAAATTCCTTAAATCCACCCACCTGCTAAGTATCAAAGGAAGGTGCGGAGTAGTGGAGCCAAAGTCATGGTGAAGACACCCAAATCCTTACTTCCTGAGTCCAATGGAGTGATTGTAGCTGGACTCCCCTCCTTATCTGTCCCTGGGATTCTAAATACAGGCTGGCTCCATGCAAATGCCCCTCTTCCTGGGGATGTACAGGCCCCTCCTTTTACTTCAGCTTGGGTCTGAGAAGTGGAAAGACTACACACACGGTGAGGATGTGAGCTCCACCAAGTGGCAGGAGAGAGAACTTGAAAGTGAAGGGAAAAACATCAGAAATTAGGCAGAACTGGGCAGGCTTCCTGAGACTGTCACTTCTTCCTAGAAAACTTTTCAAGGGGAAACAGCCAGAAGGCATAGGGATGGGTACCAACACAGGACCAACAGGGCCCTGGAAAGTACCCACCCAGCATCTATTTTATAGACTTCCAGTCTTTTCCAACTGGAAAAGCTATCCCTGTCCCCTTCTCGACAACTTGGTCTGTTTTTCTCAGTCATTCAATTCTTTGTCCATGACAGAAGAAGACCTTGGCAATTCCCTGAACAACTACCAGAACTCCAGTTAAATGCTTTGGGGTCTCTCATATTGGATTGGAGTTGACCTCTTCTCAAGGTACTATCCATGACTGAAAAATCTCAGAAAGGGACTTGGAAATAGCCATGACCCATGTGGCACTTCAAGGTTGCTTCAACACTAAATGACTCTCATCCACAACTGTACAGCGAGAACCTCAGTCAGCTCCCACCTCTACTAAAAGTGTGGTGGGTAGGGGCTTGGGCTCTGATTGAGCAGCATGGAAGGTGATTTCAACCTTGGAGACCAGGGCAAAGGCTTGTGGCTTCCACTCTTCAGCCAACAGATATGGTAAATGGGACCCATGACAAACTGATTAAGCTTGTGGGGAGAGTGGGAGAGGAAATATTCCCCATTTAATGAACCTATCAGAAATGCACAGTGAAGCTTATTCTTCATCTGATAGCTTCCTCACCCCGCACCAGGCTCTTGGATCCTTGAGTTGTGAATAGCTAAATAGGGACACCTGACTGGGAGCAGGAAGGAAAATGGCCATAGCCTGGCTTTGGAGTTGTGGGTGGGGATCAACATTAGAAGGAAACACACACTAGGACCTGGATTCCATCCTTACCACTGTAACAGTCAGCCAATGGAGGAAATAGAGGGACCCTGTGCCTCAACATCATAGTTTTCCCAGCTCCAGTAACAGCTAGAGGCAAAGATGGATCAGCTTGTTTGTCTGGGAGGGGGGAGATGAGTGCTGTGCTGGGTATCCCTCTTTCTACCTGATCTTCCTACCCAACTCTGAAATTCTCTCTTCTTTCCTGCTTGTTGTCTGCTTCCCCTTCTACCTCATTAAACACTAAGCATTCCTGCTTTTGTTTTTCAATGTGTTGTGGGAAACATTGACTCCAGAGAGTGTGTTGAACAGTGGATTTTAGGCAGGCATGATAAGATTAGTAATTCAGTAAAGTCATGGGGTATTAAAAGTCATATCTCACTTCAATAAGAGCAAAAAATCAGAACAGAATACCCTGCTTCTTTCTATCTGAAAAGAGGATACAGTTACTCATCCCCATCTTGGTAAAATGCCCAGAGAATGCTCTTCAGAGGAATACAAAGATCTGGAGATGTTCCAACATATCTTCATTTGTCTACAGATGGGGCATTAGTCAGCAAAGTTTCTAGTACACTGTGTCCTTAACATTTGAGATCTCTCTGATTCAGAGGCCTGACTAAAGGGATACAGGATATTTTTCTTTACCCTGCTTAAGCCAAATAAGTCTCCACTGCTGTGAGCAGATTCTGGCATGGGTTGAGAAAAAGATGGACCACTTTTTTTTTCTGGGTGGAGCTTAAAAAGCTGTTACAGATTTCTATATTTCCTATGCACTTTTGCCAAATGTTTTCCAGGAAGGAAGCCCTGTCAGGGCAGGTAAACAGGGGTGCACTAGATGCAGCAGAAACCACTCACTGCTGTTTGGCCAAGAGAAAAAGAAGGGGCTAAGTTCTGGGGTTGTGAAGTCAAACAGAGCCTAGGAGATAAACAATGCATGCTGTGGAGGGTGGATCCAAAGAAAAGGAGGTGCCTAAGCACTTTGGAACCCAGAAGACCATGAATGAATCCCAAACACTGAACACTGAGCTCATAATTATTGTATTTGTGCCCTGGTTCTTTATCATTGTGTTAAAAAGTGTGTGAGTCTAACTGCCTGTCTGGAGTTCCTGCGAGATACAATTTTCAAATTGGTGAATGGATGGTTTGCAGAATTGGCATATTAATCTTTGCTTCTGAGCTTCCAATAGTATACTGTTGGCCATTTGTACAATAAGCTAATGGGCTGGAGCCTATCTGCCTCATTTCTAAATCTGGCTCTGTCTCCATCTCTATAAACTTGTGTGAGTTAATGATTATTGAAACATCTCAACCTTAGTTTTGGGATCATGTGAGGCTGGAGTGGAGCAGTATTGCATGTGCTCAGTAAATTTGGCAAATGGGACTTCTAATATCTCTCCCAGTTTGTGTGGTTATGGAAAATCAAGAGTTTTGAGGATTGTTGGCATCATAAATATCTTGAAATGCAAATGGAGTAGTGGGAAATCTGGGCCTGAGTCTCTGAACCAGGGACTAGGAGGCAATAAAACCATATGTGGAAGAATGAAGGAAGAAACGGGAGATAGCAAAGGTCTGAAACATGCCTGAGGCATGGAAATCCCAGTACTTACTCCAGCCTTTTTCATGACAGACTAGAGTGAACTAGCTGATCCCTATGGACAGACTAAATATAAACATCCATGAGGATTAGGATTGAGGGTAGGAAATGGGCAACCCTGCCTAAAGATTTCAAGCTCCACTTTGCAATCCCAATCTTATTGTAGCTGGGAAAAACTGACTCCAACATTGCTCCACTCATCTGACTTCTCAAACGGTTGACTCACATATGTTCACAGAGCTTTCTGGTTAGGTGAGTCTAAAGATACCAAAAGGTGTTACAGACTACCACACAGTTGGTCACCAGAAGTCTAGTCAGGGTCTCAGGTTAGACACTGATAAAGTAGATAATTCTACTTGACTTATTTTGCTCATGGGTGTTCACTTCCACTAACCCAATACCATTATAAAGTTAATAGTTTCTAAATGAAAAGTTTGCCATTCCTCATTCCCAATGAGCAACCCAATAGATAAGAATGTACAGGACAAATCTATACTGGTTATAAGGAGGGCAAGTGTTTGGGGTCCAGCCAGTCTTCACCGAGTTCCATGGCAAGTCACTTGTTCTGTGTAAATCACTAGATTCAGTTTTGTAGAGGGGCACGGGCTTTTTGTGTATCTGCTATTTACACTCATTCACATCAAAATGCACTGTCATGGTAGATCACTTTATTCATGGTATAAAGACTGCCTTGTATTTTCTCTAAGGTTTACATGAGAACTTACAAAGCCCGAGAGTTTAACAGTATGCATATAGGTAATATTAATTTATTTATATTTTTGCACTTTGGGTTCAACATTATTATATTAAAGTACTGTAATACAGCACCATCTTCCAAGAAAAACAACTACTGTGGCAGCTGTATCAACTTGCCAAAGATCATCACAGCTAGGCTTGTTGATCATTAATGTTATCATGTATGACTCATAAGATGAAGACCTGAGAAACTAACATAACATATGCAAACTTCTGATTAAATCAATGGAATTATTGATCTACTTCTTAACAATTACAAGGACTGTCTTAAAGAATCAAGGTTTAAAGTGTTTGGTTCTTGGCTTTATCCCAGATTTATCTAAATTTTACAGTAGTTAAAATACCAGCCTGATGTAAATGACCTTCTGGTTGTTCAATAACCATACTTGGTGGTTATACTAGTGTGGTCAGTGGGATTAGAATAAAGAGTGACCATCCAAGGTTATGTAAATCCCAGGACACTGTGGAACATCTCTCAATATGTTCTTTAATTGTTCTCTATCAGGGAGGCCACAGAAACCACATCTGGTTTAAACCAGTGTATAGTCTACAAAGAGTGGGATCAATACTGTAGAAAAATTTCTTCTGTGCTACCAAACATAGCCAAAGTCAAGCAAGGCCTTTGAGTCATCTTATTAAAGATCCAAAAATTGATTTGAAAGAAGAAAGGCTAGAGGAACCAGTGGTTCCTCTCAAGCCCCAGTGAAACCTCTGAAACAGATTCTTAAGTTGACTTGACAGTAAGAAACAAAATAAATGTGAATAATTTTTGTCACATGTATGCAAGTAAACACCCAGCAGGAAAGTATAGTCAAGGAGTTGGATAATAGACATGTTTCATTAATGGTCCAAGGGCTAACAATCCCTGGACATTAGGCTTAAAACCATATGGAATGCTATTTATGCAACTATTTTTCATTGTGATTTTCTTCTTGGTAAGAAAATGCAGCTCAGCTCATCTAAATCTTGGGAGTTCAACACTGTATTGCCTAACTGCAGACAAGAGAGGCAAATCCGCTATTGTTTTAAACTAAAAATCAAATTAAATATCTTCTTTCTTGAAGAAATCTGTGAAAGACATAATATTGGGAGTCTAGCCACTCCAACAATTATCAAGGTGACTGAAAGCAGATCCAAGCTCATCATTCTAAAAACTAGCCTTTGACAGATTGCGATGTGGAATATTCCTAGAACTAGATGCACTACTCTGAGCCATGCTGTCATGGCCACCGGCATTCTCTTGTACACTTGGTCTTCCCCTCTGCTTCTGCAGATGGCTGAAGATAGTTTTTCAGACGGACTGTGCACCAAACTTTTGCCTCATCACCAGTCCCAGGAACAACTCCTCCTGAAAGTCCGCTCTATTTTGACCTGATGATATCTAAACTCCACTATTCAGCATAAATCAGATAGAACAGTTGTAGCCACTCCCCTGAGATCAGGCTGTTTCATTCTCTGAGATAAGGGAATAAAGGGGAGTTAAAGGAACATAGACAGGCATGGAGAAAGAAGGCAGTCTCACGGATGGCAGCTCCTTGTTTCTGGAAGGTTCTGTGAGAAGAAACTGCAGGAAGACATACTTGTGGGTATCTAGACATGATCAATAAAGAATGGAGAGGACACTGGTACCCTATAAAACATCCAAGCCAGCATCTATTTAACAGAATTCCAGCCTTATGTTTCTCCCATCCTGACTGTTCAATGCTGTTAGTTTCCCTTTCTCCGTGGCTTGGAATCATCTTTGCCAGCCACTCAATTCCTTGTCGGAGACATGGAATGAACTAGGCAATGTATAGATAACTATCACATGACTCTTAAAGGAATGGCAACTAGAAAAAAAAAATTTAGAATTTTTTTGCTCTGTGATTAGATGGCCAGATGGTACATTGCTGCCTGGAAATTCAGATTGCTTCTTCTGTCTTGTATCTGTTGAAGTATGGCAAGGTAATCTACCACAGATTTATCTTCAAACTGATTATCTCTGAATACATGCTGGGATAGATCCTGATAGCATTGAATGTTATTATGGCAGCTAACAGGAAATCCTCAGGGTAGTCATCACTAACAAAGATGATCTTTTGGTCACAATGTAAAAAGAGAGTCCCTGAGAAGCATTTTCTTGCATGAAGACTGAAAACAGCAAAAGCATACATGAAAGTCTGAATATGAAGGTGGATATTTGGAACAGCCAAAGACATACAGTCACAGCCTGCATAGTCTATATTTATGAAATGATACCTTTCTGTCACTGCATGCACAAGAAATGATAGTGGACAGTAAAAACAACAAAGACCTTGAATGGCAATGAAAGAAAATGGAACAAGAATATGTTTTTCTTTAATTGAAAAGAATTATTTTCTTACAATAGATTCTAATTGTTGTTTCCTCCTAACTCCATCCATTGCTTCCTCAATTCCACTCTCATCTGGATCCACAGACTTCCTGTCTCTCTTTAGACAACAAGCACACACCTATTGTGGGGATTTATTAAGGCAACCTCCTGTAGTTAAAAATGAGGTTTAGTTTGGGGTAACTTACAGCCAGTAAAGGGGTTGGTTACAGGATCTGAGAGAGGTAAAGTGCAATCCAGTGGTGTTCTCTAGAGAACTCTGCTTGGTCTGCCATCCAGCATCCAGCATCATCAGGAACCAAGAGAGACTGGCACATCTGGATCTCCGGTCTTAAGAGCTCCCATATCGGCCCCATCCCAGGGGCAGGTCATAAGTAGGTGTGACAGTTACCAGAAGCCTCACTAGGGGTAGTACTTCCAGGTCAAAGCTGGAACAGCTAACCACTTCATCTTCCTCTTTTGTCTAAATAAGAAAGTCCTAACCTAATACAAAACTATATACAATAGGAATGATTATCAAATATTGTCCAGGAGGAGTAAGGGATAATGACCTAGACAAGATGGAACTACAAACAACACAAACAATATCAAATAAGAGACACATGCCAAAACACTAAAATCCAGAGAAATCTGTAGCATAGGTAAATGGTATGTTACAGAGATCATTCTAAAAGGTGTACTATCCTAAAGAACCTCAATCTAATACTTAATATGTTCTAGCAAGGGGACAAGAATATTGTAACTTTAACTGTTAGTCTTCAACCCAATAAAAGACCTGAGAAGAAATATAATAATACCTGACAAATGGGAGAAGGATACAAGCAACTTTTGGGAGTCTTGGGAGAGTACACAGAGACAGCTGGCAGCCTGGACAGTCACCTAAAGTTTCTCAGCATCACTGGTGCATTCAAATTGGCCACAGGCCTAGAGTATCTGTCAGACCATGTTACTGTCAGCAGTCAAGGCAAGGGCAGTTCTTTGTCCAGTAGGCCATTTTGTGCCAAGGTGAAGACAAACTTCCAAAAGAAAATATTTCAGAAGCCCAACACTCTTTTGGGATCAAATCAGTGCTGCGAGGAGCAATAGTGTCTCACGTCAACAGAATTCCAAGTTATCAAAACATTTAAATGCCATATTCTCCAAGTCTATGAAGTATTTGAAGATTACCTATCCATATGACATATAACCTAACTAATATAACTATATAAACGACAAGCATAGGTGACTATAAATCTGTAAGTCCTATCTACTGCCTAAATAACCTAAGGAGTAAGGCTTCATGTAAACAGGATAAACAGTCTGTTAGCAAATGTACAGTAAAAGGACAATGACTTCAAAATTATGACAATACACAAAGTAGCTAAAGCAGAGGTAGGAATGTACAGTGCAATATGACAATAATCCTAAACATTTATCAATATACCAAATATCCTAACCAGAGCTAGAACATACGTACTGTATGGCAAATATAATTTTGCATTTGTATCATTATACAAACATTTCAAATAAGAGTAGAAATATATGTATATTACAAAAAATATGGTTCTGTATTTGTATCAATATACAAATTTTTTAGAATAAGAATATGAAAATTGTTTACATTTATATCAATATATAAGAATCCACAATATTGCAATTTATTATGAAATTAGTTTACTAGTTTATACAATAATCTACCTTAATATTCTATACCTATCCATTCCTCTTTTTTTCTTTTCTTAAGGGGAATAACAAATCCAATGATTTCTTCTACCCCCAATCCTATAACCATTATCCTTAACCCTCAGAAACATGAAAGCTTTGGGAAAAAGAGGCATTGTTTTCTTAGAATTGTTTCCTGCTATTCAGGGAGTGACAGTATCTATGTAGGATTCTGTAAGAAAGCTCATATAGTTAAGTATAAGTTGGACTAACAGTAGATTCTGCAGTCAGTCTCAGAGTGATGAGTAAGGTTGTCTGAGATTCTGACTAAATGCATAGTATGATGAACTATCTTATAATGGAATTATCTTGGAGAGTTTTCAGTCCAAGGTTGATCATTGAGTAATGTTTGTGAATACCATGGCATCATTCTGGACTGGATAGAGTTGTTGTTGTGGGACCCCATCTTCCTTCTGGAGACTTTAGAGTTGCTATTGGAAAAACTTATTTTTTACTGTGAAAAACTTGAACATTATTAATATCAAAATGGAAAGATTTGATTTAAAGATGACATGACATGTAAGAAATGATTCTGAGAAATCAAGAATAAGCATAGAGAGAACTAGAATCTTGAAGACAATGGTCCCTTTTTATTGGCTTTCTTCTGTCCCACACTAGATGGCTCTTCTGATATGAGACAGAATCTCAACTGTAGTTAGAGTTTTCCTTCCCTGCCCACAGTCAGGACAAATCTCTCTCACCCGCCAGGCCTGTAGACGCTCAGAACCAACCAAGTAAACACACAGAAACTTACATCATTTACAAACTGTATGGCCGTGGCAGGCTTCTTGTTATCTACTTCTTCTATCTTAAATTAACCCATTTCCATTAATCTATACTTTGCCACATGGCTCATGGCTTACAATTACCTTACATCCTCCTTGTCATGGCGGTGGCTGGCAGTATCTCTGCCCCAGCCTTCATTTCCCACAATTCTCCTCCTCCTTGTCCCACCTACCCTATCATTCCTTCCTGGCTACTGGCCAATCAGCACTTTATTTATTTTAACCAATCAGAGCAACACATTTGACATACAGAACATCCCACAGCACTCAACCTTATCTTTTAGCAATATGTTTGGGTTTAGAGAAGAAGTGAGCCAATTCCAACTGCAAAGCCAGCTTGGTATATAATTAAATCAGAACCACCACTTTTCTAGAGTAAAGAGATAAAGATGTTAGACAGTGAGATATTTACCTGTATAGATTGGTACCAATAGATTCCTTCTTTCTGCTGTAGACATCGGGATATCCAAGGCATTATGATTTCTGGAAGATGAGTATTTCTATTATTCTGTAAAGACAAAAACAGCCCTTACCCCAACCTGTAGAGATATCACATTAATGGATGAGGTTTTACTTCTCATCAAGAGGTTTTTCCTGTTCGAATTAAGTTTTTATTAATTTTGTTGGTATCCATATCTCTCTTTCTCCTGCAGAAACAAAAGCAAACCCCCTTCCTCATCATAGGATGTATCCTGGTACTCTATTTCCAGTACTGGAAGCTTCATTTTGAGATGAGAACTGTATAATCAGGTTTCTGTCTCCTTCATTCATGGCAGTTTTATTTAGATCACTTTCATATATGTAAAAAAATTAGGGAGTTTCTACAACATTAGGCTGCCAAAAGACCTCTCAAATGGCCCTTGGCTTTAGCTATCTCATACCTATATTCTCTCACTTTGCCCAGTCTTCTCTCACCTTCCTGTTTAATTCTCTCAAATTAGTATCACATCCCTTATATCCATCTGACTATCCATTTTATTTTCCTTTCCTAGGAAGATCCTTCCTTTCCCACAAGTCCCTTACTCTATACTTTATCTCTGTGGTTTTATGTGCTGTAGCTCGCTTACCAATGACTTAACATCCAACTCCCTCATATAAGTGATTATAACACAAATTTGTCTTTCTGGGTCTGAATTACCTCTCCCAGTATTATTTTTCCCAGTTCCATCCATTTACCTGAGAATTTCAATATTTCCTTTTTTAATGGCTGAGTCATATTCCATTGTGTGAATGTACTACATTTTTATCTATTTATCTGTTGACTGCTAGTTAAATTGCTTCTGATTAAAATGCCCAACAGTCCAATTAAGAAATGGGCTATATAGTGAGCACCTACCATACATTTAATGTTTGGAGAGGTGCGGGTATAGAGAAAGGAAAAAAAATGTGAAGAATACACTTTTGATGGAAATGGGGGTTTACATTTATTGATCTCTCTCTGTCTCGTGTGTGTGTGTGTGTGTGTGTGTGTGTGTGTGTGTGTGTGTGTGTGTGTGTGTGTGTCATGGTGAGCATGTAGAAGTCAGTACAGAACTTGCATGAGTCAATGTTCTCCTTCAATTCTGTTGGTTGCAGAGCTCAAGTACAGGTCAATAGACTTAACATCAAGCACCTTCACCTGCTATGCCATCTCACCAGCCTAGGAATGTTAATTATTACAACCATCATAGAAAACAATATGGATATTTCTCAAAGCACTGAAAACAAAATCACCAAATGACTCGATCTCATCCCCAAGTGTATTTGTAAAGAGCTTGTTTATTGTTTCACTCCTTGCAGCACCCATGAGACAGTCCAGAATTGACAAACCCATAAATAAAACATGAGACATACACACAATAAAACCATGTTCTACGTAAAAACATGATTTCATGTGTCTTTCCACAATATGAGTAGAACTGAGGGTCAGTATGCTAAGTATAATAAAACATGAATAGAAACAATATACTGTGTGTTTTCAATCATATGAGGGAACTAATCAAGTCTATCTCACAGAGGTTGGGACTATAAAAAGGATTCCTCAAAACTGCAAATACTAGATGGAAGAATGGGAAAATCTGGGGAATGATTAGCACTGATAATGGAGTTAGATAAGAGTAAGACAGTCTGGTGTTCTGTTGCACAGTGGTGACCACTTATGTTGATGTCCTGTATATTACATAGAAGCTATAAGAAGGGGTCTTCTACCCTAGTTGTCCTCAGAGAGCCTTTGTTCAGTAACTGATGGAAGCAGATGCAAAGGTCCACAGCCAAGAACTGGGCAGAGTTCAGGGAATCCTGTTGAAGAGAGGGAGGAGGGATTGTACAAGCCAAGGTAGGAGGGGCCAAGGTCTCCACAAGGGAACCCACAGAGACAATCCTGTGCTCCTAGGAGCTCACAAACAACTAAATGGGATATTTTCTTTTCTCATTTTGATAGTAACTATTCTAACTCCAATAATGGTTTTGATTTACATTTTGATGGGTGATTTTATATTATCATATTAAACCTGAATCAATAGTTTTTTTGCAGACAAAATCAAACAAGGCATATAAGTAATACTTGCTTTACAAAAGGAAAAATATTATTTTTATAAAGTCATTTAAAAAATAAAAGAAGCTAAAATAATTTCTCATTGCTTGCCCTGAAAGCAGACCCTCCACCTTGTCTGAGCAACACACTAGAGCTGACTCTATTTATGGTGGCATGGGTACTCTGGCCTCAAGGGCATGAGAACAGGAGAACTTGTTTTTCTCCCCACATCTGCCATGTAATGGCATGGGTGAGGGAAAGATCTCACCAACCCTTGCCACATGCTGTAGGTGTGTGAGCTGGCCTCAGGGATATGAGAGCAGGAGAGCTTGCCCTGCCCATCACCAGCTGCAGCACTCAGGAGAGTGGGTCTTGCACCTGACCCTGGTAACACAGTAGAGCTGGCCCAGGTGGTATGGATGAAAGATAACTGGTCCTGCCCCTGAACTAGCCAGGACAGGGCTGGAAAGCTTACCCTGGTGGTGAGGATGTGGAAGAGCTGGAAAGCTGACGAACTCAGCTGCGATC